>NC_080102.1:44848561-45148561 GCF_950005125.1 Chionomys nivalis | reverse complement strand
CAGGGAGAGGCCAGGAAACGAGAAAGGGACCCGTGAGAGAGGGCAAGGGGAGTTACCAAGTGGGAGGGGAGTGGGCACACATGTGACATGAAAGAGGAATCGGGAATGCTGGGAACAAGTGTGCAAGTGGGAAGGGGTGACAGGAAGATGGGGGAAGAGAACCACGGGCCACCAAAACCATGTGTGGCAATACCACAAGGCATTTTTGTGTCTAATAAAAAATTAAAAAAAAATGTTTGCTTTTTGAAAGAATTTTGTGTGTATATGTGTGTGCCTGAGTGTATGTGTGAGCACCAGGAACATGCAAGTTCCTGAAGAGGCCCCAAGAGGGCATCTTATCCTCTGGAATTGAATTTATAGGTGTTTGTGAACTGTACCATACGGGTACTAGGAACTGAACCCAGGTCCTCTGCAAGAGCAACAAGTGCTCTTAACTTCTGAGCCATTTCTCTAGTCCTCTAGTTTAAAAAAAAATCAAAAAATGATTTTAAAAAGGTGTAGAGGTGAGGGGCTGCAGAGATGGCTCAGTAGTTAAGGGTGTATACTGCTCTTCCAGAGGACCCAAGTTCGATTCCCAGCACTCCTATTGGTCTGCTCACAGTCTTCTGTAACTTCAGCTTAAGGGTAATTTCTATTTTTTGTAGACACTTATGTACACATAACTATAGAAAGATACATATCCACATCTAACAAAAAATAATAAAATATTTTAAAAGAAAAAATATAGGTGAAGACACAAAACACATAAATAAGAACTAAGGAAAAATATACTAATGTCATTTTTCTTGTCGTTATTCTCTGAACAGTACAATTATTGACTCATCGTTTTGTGATAGGCTTGTGTGCGTTCTAAGTGCACACACACACACACACACACACACACTTTTGTATGCTAGACCTTAGCATCATGAATGTGGGTACCTGTAGGCTCCTGTCCAGGCTTTCCGAAACATTTTAATAAATGAGTAACCCAACAAAACTGTATCAAGACCTGGGGAGAATCAGGTCTTACTCTTTCGCCTAATTCCTGTGACATGAGCAGGGACATGAAGTCCTGTCTCCTCGGAGCATGCCCAGTGTCCACACACTTTGCTAAGGAGGTAGGTGCTGCGGTTAGGAAGCCTGATGAGCCTGCTGGACAATCTGCTGAGATCTGTGGCTGGAACAGTGTTCCCTTTCATAATCCCAAGGTGCCTGCTTCTCAGGGTCTCAGGCCCTGGCTGATGAACCAACATGTCATCCTCAGCTGGGCCCTTCCCAGGGTGTGTAGAGCTCATCCCTTCAGAGAATGAGTTGTTGAGTTGCAAAATGTTAGCAAAGTACTTTTTCAATGGGAGGATTATTTTACTTGGGGACTCATAGCTTAGCATTAAATCTCCTGGGTGACTCTTCATGGGTCCCATGCACTTCTGTGGTCATTCTAACCTTTGCTTTGCAGGCCAGGGATGATTTCATACCATTGCTTCCAGGACTGGGAGGCTATCTGCAAGCACTGACTTCTTATTTTTGTAGGAGAGCCTCCCCAGAAGTGTGAATGTATCTAAGAGGCTCGCTAACTGGTGATGGTGTGGATAGTTCCCTCATTTCCAGAGACCAGAGGTCAGAGTGCATACACACACATTAAGAATCCAGCCTAGGGGGCAATGGACTCCTCTCTTCTGGGGACATGGTCATCACGAATGAGAGCATAGATACACTCTGTATAGCTGGCTGTCACTGTCGCACACCATCACTGTTTGAGGTCCCTGAAACCCGCCATCAGCAGTGCATTCCCTAGAGAGGAATGCGAAGGCTCCGGGGTGGGGCATGTACCCACCTGGGCTCCCAGCTGTCCATTCCCCCTCCTCGTTCCCACCTGTGGTTTGGCTTTTAAAATGATAATTAGAGGGGAAAAAAATAAATCGTGTCATTTGAAAAGATTCAAATTCAACCTATTATTTCAGAACTTAAATAAAAACCTCCCCTAGGGACTGAAGGAGGATGAGGAGCCATTAACTGAACAGTGGGACTCGAATCCAGTCACATATCTGACAGGCGGTAAAAGGCTTTGGAAGCTGCGAGAACATTTTGACAAGGCTGTGATGAATAGGAAACCAGCACTGGAGACTCGAGCTTGAAGATCCTCTTTAGGATGTGTGTGGAGGGAGGGGAAGTGGGGAGCTGGGCCCGGCAGGGAGAGGGACCAGGCTTCATTTTCTCCATCCAAGTGGTGGCCTCTCTTCTCAGCCACCCCAGTCCAAGGAAGCCCACACCTGCTAAGAGTCAGGAGCTCCTGTCGGGTGGTGTAAATCTGTTAATTAATTGATATGCCGATGCTGAGGGTACTCGGAGCACAGCTGACAGCACCCACACTGGCGATGGCATTCTCAGATGATGTGGGCTGGCGCTTGGATGGGGGCTGAGTCAACCTGGCAACGCATCAGGGAATGTCTGTCTGTCCCCTCCCTGCACAGCCAGTGCCCTGAATAAAGGGACGGCTCATGGATAGCTCACACTGTTTGCTGAACTCTGCTGATCAATCTCAAAATTCCAAACACTTGAAATAGTTTTAACCACATTGAGGGATTAAGTTTTTTTTTTTAATCAGTTTTAGACTGTGTGTGTGTGTGTGCATGTGTGTGTAGGGGTGCACATGTGTGCACGTGAGTGTGCTTGTGGACACCAGGGAACATCATTTTCTTTAGCTGATTGTCGGCTTTTCCTGTGGCATCTCTGGCCTGGCACTTGACAGGTGGACAAGGCTGCTGGGCCAGCAAGCCCCAGGGACCCACCTGTGTTCCTCCATAGCACTGGGACTACAAGGACATGCCACCATGCTCATCTTGTTGTTTCGTTTTTCATAGGTTTTAGGGGTCAAACTTGGACCCTTGCACTTTTTTTTTTTTTACTGATGGAGCCTTCTTTCAAGTCCAATTTCCATCCGTTTTTTTGTTTGTTTGTTTTTGCTTTTTTGTTTGGCCAACCCAGAAGTACTTCCTTCACAGTTTGCTTGCCCTAAGCTGTGGGTCCTTGTTACCTAAAGGCAGTGTGACTGTCCCAGTCAATCTGCAAGCTGCAATGTTCAGCCTTGAGGGTGTGGTGTCAGGAAGTGGTTGCTGCGAGGCCGTGAGGTCACAAGGGTAGAGATGTGGGTGGGATTTGAGTTGTTATGAAGAAGATTCCAGAGAGACCCCTTTGACTTTGTAACAACACCGTGAGAATGAGAAGGCATGGTGAATCATCCAGAAGCCACAGGATTCCTGTTTCCAGAACTTAGAAGCAGTTCTGTGCGCCCAGTAGACATCATGTTCATGCCAAATTGTGATAGTAGTCAACAGATGTCACCACCACCAAACATCCCTCAGCTAAATCCTGCTCCCTGCCCCAATCACTCCTGGTTCCAAACTGTTCAGGAAAACCTTTTCATAGGGTCAACTTGTGCCTGGTGAGCCCATGACTTCCAGAATGAGAGTCCATTTAGACCAGCCCCTCCTTGGCTGAACCGTCAGTCAGTTCTGCCATCCCTCTTTCCCTCTGACTGCAGGCTTGCCACATTTTGTGAACTTCTATAACCATGAATGAATTCACTGTGAAGCTGTGAAATTTTGGAGGGGAATTCCACAAGCCAGGAAAGAGCTTCTGTCATTCATACAGTTTGTTAGAAACAAACAGACCTTATGTTTAATTGCTTCTTTATCTGTTTTGGCTAATGAATACACAGTATTGGGCTGACTTTGAACTGCATTAAACTGAATCTAAAACAAAGCTAGTTAGTTTTCATAATCTTTAGCTTTATTCCTAAAGCCTAGATTTAAAGATTTATTTTACTATTTGTATATGTATATATGTGTCTGTACACGTGTGTGCAGGTGACCTCGGAGAGGAGAAGATGAATTACAGGTGATTGTAAACCATCTCATGTGGGTGCTGGGAACAAAACTCTGGTCCTTTGAATGAACAGCAAGTGCTCTTAACCACTGATCCCTCTCTTCAGTCCCTTAAAGATTAGATTCAAATCAGCGGTTGCCAATCTCAGGCCCGGACTAGCCCCAGCTGCAACCCAGTTCTGAAAATAAACACGTATTGGAACACAGCTGCATGTTTGTCACTGTGCTGGCCATGGTGGCTCTGGGGGCACTCTCGGGGGCTTCATTATCCATACTCATGTCACCTGATCACCTTGCCCGTGTAGCACAGCCTGTGATGGAAAATGTGGAGAGCCTGGGCAACGTAATTATGGAGGGGAATTCTGCAAGACAGGACACAGTCGGGGAAAGCACCACGCAATCTTACTTGCTTTCTCATGCTGGCTATGAAGATATAGCCATATATAGAACCCTTCCTGGGGAATTAAGATGCTGGGACTGAGGGCCCTAGCAGGAGGCAGCCAGTCAGGACCCTGATGTCCGTCCTGAGTCATAATGAAGATTTTTCCTGAACCCAGAGGAGCTTGGAGGCTGGTATGCACTGGGAGATTGTCCAGATGTTTATCCCAGCTAACACCTTGTGTTAGAATTCAGGCATTATGCTGGCCTGCCCTGTCACCTGGCAGGATGTACCCAGGCAGTACCCTGGCCAGTTCAGGATTCTAGTTTGTATGTAGGTGCAACCTTTGTTCCTTGAAGAGACAAGCTCTGCCCATTCCTGGTCTCTCTTTTCCACTGTTCCTCTCAAGGGGCAGGGTTCTTCTTCCTGCTTCTTCTCTCTCTCTTTCTCCCTCCCCCCTTTCATTTTCTCTTCCCTTTCCATTTCCTTTGTTTCAATAAACTCCACACTCAATCTCTGTCTGCATGGCGTATTTTTCACCCACCTCGGTCCTCACCCGCCAAGGGACCTGCTAAGGTCCCACTCCTGCTGTTTTACAACACGTTGACCTTGACCTTAGTGAAGACCCCAAGGAACTTTGCCTGAACCCTAGCCCATAAGATTATTACTGTGTCTCGTAAGAAGCCACCAACATGGTGGTTTGTCCCAGCAGTGACGGACAAACGTACAGGCTGGCATCCCAGTATGGTCCTGCCTGCTGGAAGTCACAGGGCCTAAAGGGATAACATGCTAAGTGCTTAATATCTGAAATGTCACTGGAAAAGTCTGTAAACAGACTGTATCTAGGCACCTGGACCTGAGACCTGCTAATAACTCAGCAATTGACTCTGAAGGGGCAAGGTCCTACTGTAGATGTGGTTCGGTTTCTGGGATCAACTGAGGTCTCCGACTGCGAGCAGCTACCAGCTTCATCAACCAACTCTGAAGCAACAACTCTGCTTGGGTTTGGAGCATTCTGCCTGTAAATCAGGGCAAATGTGTTTATTTTAGCTGCCGCACTCGCTTGGGCTGACTAATTGGCTCTCTGATTAGACTGGTGTTTCGACGTATTAGTCACAGACATCGGCATCGAGGCCTGCCGCACGCCCCTGGCTGTTTATACTGGAAACTGAGCTGGGTAATTAGGCCGAAGCGGGAGCGCAGGGAGGCTCGGGTGCTGATGGCTGTTAGGTGACCACTGGGATGTGAAGGGTAGTTTCAAAGTTGGCAACTGCGATTAGAAGTGATAACTTTCATTCCCACCAGGAGAGGAAACGGGTTCGTTGTCTGTCTGGCCGCTTGGCAGAGCTCACTCCTCAGGCTTCATAGATCGTCCTCAGAGCTGCCTGAGTGCGACCCTAGACGGTCTCAGGTCCGGAGGCCAAGCTGAGCAGAGGCCACTCTCGCTACTGCTATGTGAAGTCTAGCACAAAGGCTCTGTTGGAACCCGCCCCACAGCAGAAAAGCACCGTGGTGCGGCTCCACCCGCCGACTTTTTGAGGCTGACGCTCTGGCGTCCCTGGCACTCCTTGCTTTGATTACTTTAATCTTACCCCTAAGAGCCCACAGTCAGGGCTGCTCCTGGCTCGGGTCACTGTCCCCAGGAGTCCCCAATTTTCAATAGGGGCCATGAGCTGCCCCTTCCTCTCACATACCACTTCGGAATGACTGGAGTTGTCCTTAGCCTGACTTGTCCTCCCCTGTCAGGGTCCCAAGGGTTGAGCATGGGTTGGCTGCAAGAGTAAGGTGAGTAATGACCCTGTGGGAACCTGAGACCATTCTTACGGGCTTCTTACTCTCTTTTTAGCTGGAGTAACTGAGGTAAACTACATCAGCCACCCCATCCCCTCTTTCCTCATTTGCGAATGTTTAGCCTTATTCTGTGTAAGGGGAAGACACACACATTTCAGACTCACCCCCAGGCACATACAAATTAACAGGCTTCACAGGAGGTGCTGATTGTTTTGTCAGTGTGGGTTCCATAGCTCACACCACAGGCCACTGGTTGCTTGCTTAGATGGCAGACAAGGGTGTTCCCATGTTCTAGACAGACTCTCGAGGTTCGAGGTTCAAGGCCAAAGCCAATAGGGGGCTTGCTGGCAAGGTTTTTCCGTGGCTGAGGGACACTATCTTCTGGATCCTCAGGTGGCTGGGAAGCTTTGGGTATTGTGGTGGTTTAAATAAGAATGGCCCCCATCGGCTCATATATTTGGAGTTTCGTCACTAGGGAGAGGTGATATTTGACAGGGGTGAGGAGGTGTGAGCTTGCTGGAGATGTAGCACTAGGGGTGGGCTTTGGAGTTTCAAATACTCAAGCCTGACCCAGTGTCTCTCTCTTCTTCCCATCTGTTGATCTGGATGCAGAGCTCTCAGCTATCTCTCCAGCACCATGTCTGTCTGTGTGCCAAGCTTTCTGCCATGACTATAATGGACTAAACCTCTGAACTGTAAGCCACCCCAATTAAATGTTTTCCTTTATAGGAGTTGCTGTGGTCATGGTGTCTCCTCACAGCATCAGGACATCGACTAAGAGAGATCTCTTATCAGGGTAACCAGTCCTGTTACACAAGGCCACTTCTCCAGAACTCCAAGCACTGGGATGGTTAATCTTGACTGTCAACTTGACAAGATCTAGAATCACTAAGGGACATATGTGCCTGTGGGCATGTCTGTAAGGGACGGTCTAGATTTTACTGAGTGAGGAGGGACCATCCACCCTGATGTAGGCAGCACCATCCCACATTCCATGGGCCGAGGTCTTGGTCTGCATGCATAAGAAGGCAAGCTGGGCTCCAGCATTCATTTCTACATTCTGCCTGTGAACTCAGTGTTACCCACTGCCCTGACTTCTCCACCGTGATGGACTGTGCCCTCAAACTGCCAACCCAAACAAACTCTTCCTTAAATTGCTTTGCTTGGATGTTTTGCCACATCAATGAGGTATTGCTATTATTTCACTGTGTTTAGGGCTTCAATGTGAGTTTAGGGGGCACACAGTCTGCCTGAGCTGAGGGTCTGTGATGTCCTTGAACTTGGGTCCCGTGTCTGCAGGAGAAAGTCCCCTGTGACAACAGACAGGACACCTGGATCTGTCCCTCCAGGGGAGATTAAGTGTGACTCAGGAGGGAGCCATGCCCGGGTGCTATCACCCAGCAATTAATTTTCTCTTTGCCCTAAATCTTGTTCCCATAGCCTTAATAGGACTGATTATTCATCAATATTAAAGTGGCAAATTCATTATATTCTAATGATCTGACATCAAATATTAAATCCCATTATGTGATTGGCTGGGATTTATGGCAGCATTAGTTCTCTCAGGTGGTGGCTAGTCTCCTGAAGAAGGACATTTCCTGGCTCTGCAGTTTGCACAATTCCTTCCAGGTCAATAAACTGCAGCAAGGAGTCAGGGAAGCCTCCAGATCTGGGGTGTTGGAGAAATACCCCCACTTCATTTGGAGTGGCCATGAGCCATTATCGGTGACACTGTCTCATGTCAGAGGTCATCAGGGTTCAGCCAGAACCTCACAGCACCTCACTGGCTCATGCCACTCATACACACTAGGGCTGCTCTGACATAGAAGGGCTTCTAGAGGCTTCCAGAGTACATTGTTTTATTTCTGAATTGCATGCCTTCTCTCTAGAAAAATCTCCCTACTCCTATCTACTCATGCATTTGTGTTTCCTCTATCATACAGTGAACAAAAAGGTCAGCCCTACCCCTGCCCACAGGTTATGGGCCACAGGACCACTATGTCATGTTGTGTTGAGTCCTGGGGCCCCAGCATTAAAGGAAAGTGATTCAATGACACTTGTTAAAGGACAGAAGGACCAGTAGGTGTGTGGATCACCGAAATGAAATCTTGCAGAGTGGGAAAGAGATGGGCTGATCTCTAAATACAATATGAGAGAGTATGGATCCAGTCAAGGGGAAATCACTAAGGTGAAGGATCAGGAAAGGTGGATTCTGACTAGAATCACTTCATAGTTTTCACAGAAGACAGCCCAGGTCCATCAGACATCCCCTGGAGATGGAGAAGATCAAGGGACTGGCTCAGATGCCAAGGAGACTAGATATGGCAGGTGGTTCTATGCTGAAACTGGGCTTTATGCGAGAGTACAGATGGTCTTGGTAGAAAGTTCAGGATCCTGAGTGCAGTGTGCCCAAGCAGAGAGTCTCAGTCACTGAGATGAATGACTGATCCATGTCCTGCCTCGAGGACCTGTAATTCACCTAGGTGAGTAGCAGGTACTCAATGGGTCCCACCCCTGTTCTTCTGTCATGGCCAGAAATTGAGCTTTGCCCTCTGCAAACATGTTTTGAGAAAAACCCTACCAGACAGGTCCCCAAGGGTCAGAATGAGCCTTTCGGTTGTTCAGAAACCATCTGCAGATGGATCTATGTCACAGTCACACTAGCCCTGCTGTGGGTGCTGCCTTGTTTGTGCCTCCTTCATAAGGTGTTGCGACTGTTGCCCAGGCTGACCTCGTGTGCCAGCTTTGTACAAGTCTGTATACAAGACCCTCAATGACCGCCTTGACAAACAGGCAGAAGGACTGGGGTGGCATTAGAAGTTCACTGTGCGGATCCCTTCTGAAAATCACCATCACAGTGTTTTCTCCAAAATTGCTGTTTCTGCAGAGCAAAATGCCCACCAGTGAGAGAGGAGAATGGGACCTGCTTGGCAAAGGTCCAGTAAGGTGGTGCTTGGTTCTATATTCTGTTCCCAGTCACATGGTTGTAAGGTGGGTCCTGGCCTCAAATTATGAGGTTTGTGAAGGGTTGGTGACCATGGATCAATCCCATGCCCTCTGACTTTACTACCAAAGCCAGATAACTACTCCCCTGGAGCCCTCACTGTCTACCAGTTAGAGTTCTCTCTCAAGGCCATCATGCAGAGGACACTACTGCCCACAAGGCTATGTGCACAACGTCTTGGGGAGGGCTCATTTCACAGTTCTCCTTTCTGGCCTCTTTCTGTCTGAGTGGGCCACACTGTCCTGACCATGTTACATCATCTTAGAGCATGGGGGAAGGGAGACCACTGTCCTCAGGCTCTGCTAACGCTGGAGAGTTTCCAGGCCCCCGCCAGCATCCTGATGACCCTTGTGTCTGTGGTTGCATGTTTGTACATGTGTATAGGGGTCAATACATCCCTGAACATGTGTATGAAGGCCAGAGGTCAACATCAGATATCTTCCTCAATTGCTCTCTTTTTTTTTTTGGTGGGGGGACAGTCTCTCATCAAACTTGGAGCCTGCCATTTCAGCTAGCCTGGATGGCCAGCAAGTTCTCAGGATCCACCAATTTCTGCCTTTCTCCAGTTCTGGAGTTACAGAAGCCACAACCTTGGCTCTTACACTGAGTGCTGAGAGTCAGAACTCAGCCCTGCTACCTACCTCAGGGCTCAGAGCAGTCTTGAATTGCTTGCCCACTTCTGGGTGATGGGTGGGGTCAAATGCTACAGCCTCCTCATTCCAAATTTCCTTCTCAAGACTTGACTCCAGGCATTGCTGGAGGAGTTGCTCCCTCAGCCACTCTGTGCCTGCATGGGGCTCTGATCAGTGGAATTCTCAGTGCTCATTCGCCCACCCTCTCATTCATTCACTTGATGACCCATTCATTCATTCGCTCCCTCCCTCCATCATTCATTCCTCACTCATCCACTCATTAACCGGCTTACTCATTCCCACGCTCTCATTGACTCACTCATTCACTTATTCATTCACTTTTTCACTCATTCATTCGCCAACTCCATTCGTTCATTCATCAGCTCATTCATTCACTCGTTTTCTCACCCCTCACTCTTATACCATTCATCCATGCTCATTCACTCCCTCATTTTCTTAATTGTTCATCTTCTCACTCACCTGCTTGTTCGCTTACATCCCAGTAGGTGCAGCAAAACCCTTGTTGCCATTCTGCTGTGTCCTTTGTCCTCCTCTGGGAGTCTAGATTCCCAAGGAAGCTTGATCCTTATCTTTATATATTTCCAGAAATAAAATAGTCGACAGTGGGTCAAGCCTCTTATGCAGGTGCCTGAATCTGAATTCCTGAGTTTAGGAAGGTGTATTTCATGCTTCAAAGCATGCTCTGAGAACTGCCCTGATTTGAGTGAAGTAGCTTTCGAACTGCAAATTGGGGCAAGTTTATCACTGTGGCCTAGAGTCACATATACCTACATGTGCACTAACTTGGCAAGTTCCCAAACACTGGCTGTCATCTCTGTTCTCTCCCCAGTGTCACCAGGTCCGCACACTGCAGCCTAAACTACTGCATCTGAATGAATCGTTCTAGAAGACATAAAACCAGCCTCAGAAGTGTCACCACTCTAGACGAGCCGCAGTCAAAGTACAGAGGGCCAAAAGTAGCTTGACTTTGTGGTGGGGTGTCACAGCTGATTGGAGTACATCCACTTCTGACTCCTTAGCACCAACCTGGAATGCAGAAATAGCCTATCCTGTATCCATCTGCAGAAAGCAGCACCAAGCTGGGCCTCTTCCTCAGTGTGGCGTCCAAAGCCATGGGGTTATTGTCAACCAGATGCAGAGCAGAGGCAGACGTGCGGAGTGGCTGCTGCTGTGAAGGATGCCGCACATCCTCCTGATGCCAGGCTGGGCACCGGCCACCTCCAGATCTCAGTGGGCACCCTGAAGCTATTGGCTTATTCCTCACAGGGACCTAAGTGTGCAGTGTTCTAGTCCTGGTGCCCCCAGTGAGGCATGTAGGTGGGGACAATGACATCACGTAGTGCTGCACACTAGCCTTTTGGAGCACTGTGTACCTGTCATTCAGACCAAGCCCACACCCACTCAGGGTTCTGAGAAGTGAGGTGCTATGCCCTACCCATCACGGGCAGCTATGCACCATAACTGTGGGTCTGGTAGAAGGAAAAGAACAGCACGCCAGCCATAGCCCCAGTCTTTGACTGAGGTGAGAAATAAGGAGGGAAGGCTGGGGACCATGTTACCTTTTATTAATATCAAAATCCGTGCACAATGATTACAAGACAGAAGGAGGAATCCAGGTCATGTCACCAGATGCTCCGCCGTTCCTATTGGGGGACCAGCTATCCACTACCGGTGCTGTAACTTTGTTTCCAAAGGGCAATGAGGAAGCTGCAAGCTGTGCCTTGCCAGCTCCTACAGGGTCCAAGAGAGCACATCCGACTCTCCATCCAGTCTTACCTATTGGGTCACTTATCTCCAGAGAAAATCATGCCCACTGGGCCACACTGCCCCATACGATTGGCTGTCGGATCAAATTCCCACAACAGAGCAAGGTCCTAAGTCCTCCACTTGCATTCCCATTCTAACCCACAGGGAGGCTGGCCTGTCTCTCTGGGCCTGGGATGTGCTTGAGGCTTTCGTGATACTGACCCTCCCCAGCTTGCTGGGATTGAGAATGCCTTCCACAGTCCTGGACATTTTATGGCTTGGTTCTCCAGTTGGTGGCTCTGCTTGGAGAAGCTTAGGAGGAGTGGCCTTGTTGAAGGAAGTGCATCACTGGGGGAGGGTCCTGAGGTTTCAAAGCCTCACACTACTGCCAGATTGCTCTCTGCTTGGTGCCTGTGGGTCAAGATAGCAGTCCTCAGCTTCCTGCTTCTGCAGCTGTGCTTCCACTCCCTGCACAGAGAGCATTTGGGCTATGCCCTTTCCTCACCTGATATACCTGTGATAAGTGTTTTCTGCTGTGGTGAGCATGCTTACCACAGTTACCATATTAGCTTTCTTCAGCCTCCTGAGGCTATGTGCTATCAGATGGGAGATTTAAGTGCAATAACAAGAGAGTTACTTATGACCATATATCAGTGTGATCATCCACTGAGTATGCACACACTTCTTAGGGGTAGGGAACAATTTGTTATCATTTCTCCGTCAGCATCCCAGATGCAGTATTTTCATTACAGTTATTGCATTTCCAACTTCAGAATTTCTCTTTGGTTCCTTTGTAAAAGGTAGTCAGCTTTTCCTTATTGATGTAATGATCATGTTTGGGAAGATATAGTTTTCTCATTTTCTTAATTTTTTTAAAGACATATTTCCCTTTGGAGTTTTGAAAATCTTTACAATAACTGATTCGAAGTCCTCATCTACTGAGTCAGTGGCCGCTGTTCCTCAGCAACCAGCTCTATTGCCCAGTTTCCACCACATGAGCAGACAGCAGCTCCCCAAACAATTGTTTATTGTCCTAGTCAGCCCTGACACAGCCCAGAGTCAACCGAGAAGAGAAACACCAATTGAGGAATTTTAAAGCAAGCTTAGGTTGGTCTGTAGGCATGTCTCTGAGGGATTATCTTGACTGTTTACTGATATGGGAAGATTTGGATTCTTGTGGGTGGCACCACTCCTCAGGACGGTGGCTCAATGAAAAATCTAGCTAAGCACAAGTTGGCAAGTGAGCCTGCGAGCAGGCTAGCAAGCAGTGTTCTTCCATAGTCTCTATTTTAGGTGCCTGCCTTGAGTTCCTGCCTTGATTTCTGTGGAGGTTTGAAAGGAAATGGCCCTCAAAGGGAGTGACAGTATTAGGAAGTGTGGCCTCATTGGAGGAAGTGTGTCATGGTGGGGGCGGGCTTTGAGGTCTTGTTTTCTCCAACCTCCCACAGTATGACAGTCAGTCAGCTTCCTGTTGCCTGCAAGACTCTCAGCTCCAGCACCACATTTGCTTGCACAACTTGGTGCTTTCCTTCATGATCATAATGGACTGAACTTCTGAAACTGTAAGCAAGCCATTCTCAATTAAATGTCTTTATAAGAGTTCCTGTGGCCATGGTGTCTCTTCACAAAAATAGGGAACCCTACCTAAGACAATTTCCCTCAATGATGGACTGTGATCTAGTGTAAGATGAAACAAACCATTCCTTCACCAAGTTGCTTTTGATCAGCGTGTTTTATCACAACAAGAGAAAACAAACCACGATATTTATTTATTTGTGTGCACATTACAGTTTTATTTTTGTGGACAACCTGGACATTTAAAATAATACACTGGAGCAAATCTGTCGGTAAGACCCCCCTCCTGTGTGTTATTATAGTTAACTTTCTTATCATTGTAACAAAAATGCTTAGTGTAAACAACTTACATAACTAAGGAGCCATCTTGGATCAGTTTCAACATTTTAATACATTGTGGGAGGAGGCTCCGTTGTTTCTGGGACCATAGTTAGGTAGAGCCTCATGGTGGTGGGAGCATGTGGCATAGCCTACTTTTATGCCATAGTTATAATAGAAACACAGCAGAGAGACTGGATAGGACCAAGGATAACCTTCAAAGTCATAACAACAGTAAACTTCCTTCTCTGAGCAGCCTCTGTCTCCTAGAGTTTCCAGGGCCAATCAATATAGCATTATCGCTCAGTGATTAAATGTTCAACAAGCACATATTGAATACTTAAGCCACAACGTTGTATTTCTGGCCCCACAAGGCCCGTGGGCATCTTATTAGTTGAACTTCAAGAGTCCCCAAAGTTTTAATGGTTCCAAGATTGTTTAAAAGTCTAAGTTTGGAATATTTTTTGAAGCTCAAGGCAATCTCTTGTCTGTGAACACCTGTTGGCTAAATAAATAAATACACACAGAAAGACAGAGAGAGAGAGAGAGAGAGAGAGAGAGAGAGAGAGAGAGAGAGAGAGAGAAAGTTACATGCTCCCAAGATGTGAAAGACAGGGTAAACGTTCTCATTCCAAGGGAGGAATAGGGGCATACCAAGAAAAGACTACATCAAAGCAAGAATTAAATCCCTTAATATGTGGCCTCTCACACGTCTGACGTCAGCATTAGCTCTAGAAGATCTGGAACACCCTGTCCCCGTGGCTGTCCCTTTTGCTGTCCTGGTGGTTTCTGTCTTGTGCTGGTGCCGTGCATTGCCTGCAGCTCTTCATGGCTGATGTTCCACAACCTGGAGTCCCCATTGCAGACTCAGCTGCACTTTCACAGCTACGCACACCACCTCCGGGGTGTCTCTATGAGTCCCAACCCTCACCGCAAATGGCCTGAACTCCAAGGTCTTCCTTTGAAATCTGAGTGGAAGCCTCCATGATCCTGCATCTCTTACATTCTGCATGTCTAAAAAACCAGTATCATACAAGTAATACCAAGGTCTGCTGCTGGCTTGAGTGTCAGCCTGGACTCTGATAGACTGAACCCATGGAAATCCTTATCTAGATGGTCCTGCACACACAGGGCACAATGGATGCTTCTCGGCAGCAGTGTCTTTTAGATGAATTAAAACCTTTATGCCTTTGATCTTGTGATGGAAGAGGTTCTGCCAATTCCCCAGATGCCCTGAAGGCATCTTTCCCATTGTGACTTCATTTTTTTCCACCTAATAGCACCCATGCCCCCTTTGCCTGCAACTTTAAACATGTCACATTTGTGGTCACAGAGCACATTTTTCAAATCTTTCCGCTTGACTTTTAATGCTCTCAATTCTCAGTATAAACTTGGTTAAAAGCAGCAAAGCGACATTCAAGCTACAGAATAAATGCTGTGCTGTCTTGAAATTCCCCCCATCAATTTAATTAGTCCATTACACTCAAATTCAGCCTCACTCAAAAATCTTAGGACACGGACAAAACATACATAAATTGTTTGTTAGGATGCACCATGAATGGCCTTATAGTGATTTATTTTGATTGTGAACATGATTGAATTACCAGATGCTTAGGGCATTAGTAGGTTACTCTTTTGGATGTAATTCAGAGGGTATTTCCAAAGAGAATTAATTAGGGGAAATATCTACTTTGAATATGCAGAGCATCATCCAATGGGGTGGAGCCTCAGAGAGGAATAAAGTGAAGGAAGAGGAAAGAGTAAGTTGGATAGCCGCATGGATTTCTCGGCTTCTCCATCCCCTGGAATAGGAGCCATCAGCTGCTCTATTTGGCACCGAGCTCCTCCTGTGGCCTTACCTTCCCGAGCAGGATGGACTGTATCTTTAATCACTGACACCAAATATATCTTTCCTTCCTTTGTTAGCGTTAGTTAAGCATGTATTTTATAGCAGCTGTGAGCTGTAGCCCAATTCCCAACACAGTCCTCCTTGGCATGGCAGTGGAGGGCCTTCCAGTCTTATTAGACTGGTAATTATTGTTACCAGAATCATCCACTGATCTCCATGTATAGCGTCTCAGCGATTCTCTAGCCCATTTCTTCAAAATCCTCCAAGTTCTCTCCACAAATAGTTCCAAAGGCGTAAGAACCACATTGTTAAGTCTTTGCAGTGAAGGCCCCACTTATTAGGTGCCAGCATTCTAGACCACCTTGTTTACCTGTACCGGAGATGGAACTTTGGGGCTCGTGCAGGCAAGGCAAGCTACCATAGTGCTGTACCCCAAGCCTTGCATTGACTTTTATCTTTGAGACAGGGTCTTGCTAAGTTGCCTAGCTGGGCCTTGAATTCACTCCGTAGCCTATGCTCCTCCTCTCCCTGACTGAACACAGACAGGGAGAAATTTATTTTGCTCCTATTTTCAAAGGATTAATCTCATCAAGGAAGGAAAGGAAGAGCACAGCATATCTGTTCTTCTCATGACTTCCACCAAATAGAAAGAAGGGCCAGGACAAGGCGTAGCCCTCAATCTCCCCACCCCAGTGACATGGTTTTTTTCTACTAGAACTCTCCTATTTCATAGTACCCCAATGCCATCCTATTCCCCAGGCATCAGAGTATTGGCCGGGGAAAAGTCCCCGTTCTCTGATCTTTTCTGAAGAAGCCCTCCCAGGTACCCTGAAACGTCTCAGCGACGCCCCACATGCTTCTCAATCTAACTGAGTTGATAATTAAGATGAACTTCCACAGTGGTTGCTGCCGTTTGCTCAGGGCTTTCCTGGGCTACTGCTGTGTATTCTGTCTCTCTTTGTGACCAACAGTCTTGCTTCTCTTTGTTAGCTTAGCGGTCAGCTAATGGTTAGTCTGAGATTCCCACACAGCCTTGAACCAACGCATCTCCTGCCTCTGCTCAGCCTGCTGGGCTCACTCTCAATGTACCAGCAGGTACTGTCTAACTGCCTCAGCCTGTGTTTTCCTTTTGCAAAGGACCTCAAGGTCAGCCAGAGGTGAGCAATTAGGGCCTTTGCAGAGTATCCTGGGGATTCTCATTGCCCTGCACACACACAGGGCTTTGCAGGTTCCTGAGAATGTGCTGGAGCTTTCTCTGTCTTCCTGTTAATGTCTCTTTCCCCAGATCATTGTAAAAGGCTTGGAAGTCTCTCTTCAGCCCCAGCTGGAGAAGCTGCCTCCAACAGCTTCACCATTTAATCATTGCTGCTGGTGGGTTTCACAAATACCCTGGGTGCCATATTGTCTGCACAGAGTGAGCCCCGAGTTATGTCACATTAGAAGCAGCCTGAGAATGAAACTATCAGTGGTGTTCCAGAGGAACAGCAACGATCCTCTAGGACCATGGCTGGTGAACCTTCTGTCTTATTTGACCTTGATACTTCTGGGTTTCTGGTTTGCAGAAATCCCATGGTTTCAAGAATTTTGCTTTTCAGGATGGGATACAGAGGTAGATGAAGATCAGGAGGAGAGTGTGGTCAAGTTGAAACATCCATGAAATTCATTGTTCTTTTTTTTTTTTTTTTTTTTGAAATTCCCCAATCTGTTTTATGGAGACAGATTTTTTTTTAATTAATTAATTTCTTGAAGATTTCTGCCTCTTCCCTGCCACCGCCTCCCATTTCCCTCCCCCTCCTCCAATCAAGTCTTCCTCCCTCGTCAGCCCAAAGAGCAATCAGGGTTCCCTGCCCTGTGGTTCTTTGATTTTTATTTTGTGAATGCGAATGTTTGCCTGATAGCTGGGCAGCACATGCATGCAGTATTCACAGAGGCCAGGAGAGGGAGTCAGAGTCTCTAGAACTGAAGTTACAGGTATTGTGAGCCACTGTGTGGATACTGGGAGTTGAACCCTGGTATTTTGTAAGAGCAACAAGTGCGCTGAACCACCTCTCCAGTCCAAGCTCTCCATTCTTACTAAGACCTATTGCATGTGAGTGTGTTCATATGTGTGCAGGTATGTACATGGATGTGTGAGCAGGCACGTGTGGAAACCAAAGTTCAACCTTTAGTTGTACATTTCAGGTTTTTTTTTTTTTTTTTTTTTTTTTTTTTTTTTTTTTTTTTTTTTTTTTTAGACAGAGTCTCTCATTGACCTACAATTTATCAGTTAGGACAGACTGGCTGACCAGCATGCTAGACCATCTCAAACTCCCAACGCTCAGCTTACAAGCATGCACCACCAGGCTTTGTTTTTTTGGTATGGGCTCTGGGGATTGAATACAAACCCTTGTGAAGTCATGGAAGATCCAGGAAGATGAGGTGGTAGTATTCCGTATTCTGAGAGGCAAAGAAAATTATCTCGAATTACCTGATGGCTACAAAATGACTTTAAAAAAATGAAGGTGAAGCAAAGACCTTCCTGGGTGCTCCTGGCTGCGAGAAAATACCAGAGGGGAAAGGACTGAAGAAAGAAAGGCTCCATTTCAGCTTCCAGTGTGAGGGGATGCCATCCATCATGGTGGGGAAAGCCTGGCAGCAGGTGCTTGAGGTCACATGACAGTCTTAATTAAGGAGCAGAGAGAGATGGATGCTGATGTTCAACTCACTTTCTCATCTCCACTACTCCAGGACCCCAGCCCCAGGAGCATCTACAGTTAAAGTGGGATCCCCTCCGTTAACCCAGTGTAGATAATGACTCATGGTCTTGCCAAGAAGTTTGTTTCCCTGGGAATATTAGATCCTGTGAATCTGACAGTCAATATCAAGCACGTACTAGTACTAGTTAATATTTTTGTCAAGTTGATAGAACCATCTGGGAAAAGGGAACCTCAAATGAAAATCTGCCTCCATTAGATTGGCCTCCAGGCAAGTCTGTGGGGACATTTTGTTGATGACTGCTGGGAGAGGGCCCAACTGACCCCACCCCCCATGGACAGTGATACCCCTGGGTATGTGGTCCAAGGTTGTATGAAAAAGCAAGCTGAGTAAGCCTTGGAAGCATTCCTAGCCTTTAATCCCAGCACTCAGGAGGCAGAGAGTTTGAGGTCAGCCTGGTCTATAAGAGCTAGTTCCAGGATAGTATCCAAAGCTTCAGAGAAACCCTGTCCCAAAAAAACAAAACAAACCCCCCAAAAAGACCAACCCCCCCCAAAAAAACAAAACAACAACAACAAAAAAAAAAAAAACAAAAAAAGAAGAAGAAGAAGCATTTCTTTATGGTCTCTCTAGGTTCCTGCCTTCACATCTCTCAACAATGGGTTATAACCTGCAAGCTGAAACAGACTCTTTCTTCTCCATGTTGCCTGTGGTCTGGTGTTTATCAAACTGGGAAGAACCATTACACTAGGTGACTACAAGGGGGTGTGTTGTTCCCTGATCTTCAAAACAAGAAACTCCACAGGAAGCTCCTGATACAGGAAGTTGATGATCCCATAGTCCTTCAACTCCGGTGGGAACTAGCGACATCAAGGCATGCTTCTGTTCTCAGCTGACTTAAAACCATTCTCCCTGCGATTCTTCCCAGGTGATTCTACTTTGTTTTCAGTTTACAAAGCTAAGCCACAGTAACTACTGCAGAACGTTGGTATTGATAACTGTTATTGCTATTGTAATAAACATGGTAGCTCACCTGAGAGAACCACTTGATTCTTAGGCCTTTGGACCTGGTTTTCAGGAGACACAGACTAGAGAAGCCTAGAATGCTGCAAGCAGAGCTTAATGGACCATTCTGGTGGGAACCAGAATGCTGAGAGAAATGAAGATTGTGGAGGCCTAGTTTATGAGGTCTCAGAGGGGAGAAAGAGGCAAGTGAGATGGTTCAGCAGGTAAAAACACTTGGCAGCTGACCTGATGACCTGAGTTTGAGCTGGGGAACCCACGTGACAAAAGGATAGAAATGATGCCTGAAAGTTGGCATCTGACCGCCACACGTTCCACACATTTTCTGTGGTCTGTGCACACACACACACGCACACACACACACACGAATATGAGAGAGAGAGAGAGAGAGAGAGAGAGAGAGAGAGAGAGAGAGAGAGAGAAATGGAGGGAGGGAGGGAGAGGATGTAATTCAGAAAATTAGAAATAAAACAAAGAGGAAGGAATGAGGACTGGCGTGAAGTCTGTGTATATTCTGGCGAGAAATCTGGCTACATTCTTTTCCTGTCCTGAGAACTTGGCTGATGCCGAATGGACCAATATGTTTGGTGGAAGAAATTTCAATTCGGGTTAGCATTCAGGCTGAGGTGTAGCTACTGACCACTGCTCTTATTTGGGTCCAGAGACAGAGAGAGACAGAGAGAGACAGAGAGAGAGAGAGAGACAGAGAGAGACAGAGAGAGACAGAGAGAGACAGAGAGAGAGAGACAGAGAGACAGAGACAGAGACAGAGAGAAGGAGGGAGGAAAGGAGGGAGGGAGAGAGAGAGAGAGAACAGAGAGATATGAGAAAAAGCACAGCTTTCCTGGGAAGGGAGTGTAACTGAGTTTACAGTAGTGGATGAAGAGAAAGCAGCAATAGTTTCAACAAGAGACTCGTGCCATTAGAGAGAAACTTCCTATTTGGACTAAGGCAAAGGGAAAGCTGCCTGGAGGGTAACATCTCACCTCTAGAAGGTCGTAACTTGTGAAAATAAAAGTTCACCTGACAGCCTGAACCTAGAACATCTTTGCAGAGGTCCATGCTCAAAAGCTTAGGGAAGTGTTTTCCCAGGGTCAGCACACAGAGGGCATGGCAACTGCGATCCAAAGAGACCAGGCTGCCTCTTAGCTGGCAGACAAACTTGGCAGCAGCATTTACATGGAACGGAGCTCAAAAGCCTGAAAGGTGCACCACTGAGGTTTCACCAGGCTTCCTTAAAGAGTGTGTGACAGGGCCAGATTCTCTGAAAGGAAGCCAGGGGAGACCACCGCACGAAGGTGAATCACCAGTTACAATGGCCCAAGATGTTGGAGATACCAGGGACATGGTGTCTGCCAAAGAAAGTGCAGGCTCAAGGGGAAGCCAGTCTAAGATTACCCTGTCACAAGCCCTGGATGTTAAGTGGGAAGTTGTAGGGTTTGGTGTTGTCTGGCTGCTGTGGGTCTTGCTTTGATCCAATCTGTTTTTACACTCAGCATTCTCTTTAGAAACAACAATACTTATTCTGTGTCACTCTGTATTGGAACTATGTATCCCTATTGTTTTATTTCATAGGGATTGCAGTTAAGAGATTGCCTTGAGTCTGAGAAGAGACACTGGCCATTTTAACAAAGTTGGGACTGTTATAGATGGTAGGGACTTGGAAGGATGGATCAAATGCATTTTGTACCATGAAATGAAAATAAAGCTTTAGAGACCAAGGGTGGGTTGTTGTGGGTGAAAGTGATGTGTCTGATGCCCAGTTCACAATGCTGGAGCTGTGGTGGTTTATCATGGTCAACTTGGCTTGGCTTAGCATCACCATGGATACACCCTTCATGGTGTGCCTATGAAGATGTTTCCAGAAAGGTTTAGTAAAGAGGTGGGAAGATCCACCTGCAACATGAGAAGGACCATCCCATAGCCTGGAATCCTGGACTAAATAAGAAAGAGAAAAGTGAGCACTGGCATTCATTTCTCTCTGCTGCTGGCTGTGGACATGAGGTGACCAGCCAGCTTGTTCTTCTGCCACCATGGCTACATCTGCTCTTACTGTCACTCCTTCTCCAGATGATGAACTCCACCCTTGAACTGTGAACCAAAATAAACTCTTCCCTTCTTAGGTTACTTTCATCATAGCAGCAAGAAAAGTAACTAATA
Source organism: Chionomys nivalis (assembly GCF_950005125.1). Classification (NCBI taxonomy): domain Eukaryota; kingdom Metazoa; phylum Chordata; class Mammalia; order Rodentia; family Cricetidae; genus Chionomys; species Chionomys nivalis. Next base: position 45,127,503 of record NC_080102.1, on the reverse strand, counting down.
CAGAAGCTTACTTCCAGTCATGTATAGGACAACCAAGTTGTAAGCAGAGACTGCTCATTCATTTCCCTGTTGCCCATACCTGAAATAATCACATAGAAACTATATTAATTACATCACTGCTTGGCCCATAGCTTAGGCTTCTTATTTACTAACGCTTACATTTTAAATTAACCCATTTCTATTAATCTGTGTGTCACCACGAGGATGTGGTCTACTGGGTAAGGTTCTGGTGTTCTGGCGTTCTGGTATCTGTCTCCTTTGGCAACTACATGGCCTTTCCCTGAGTCTGCCTACTTTCTTTCTATATCTTTGTTTGGATTTCTGCTTTACTCTACTAAGCCATTGGTTGAAATAGCTTCTTTAATAACCAATGGTAATAAAACATATTCATAGCACACAGAGGGGAATCCACATCACCAGGTAGATGGTGAAGAAATAACGAAGCAGATTTGGAGCAATGCTATAACCCCACAGATCTCTGTGGAACACTTAACTCAAAAGCAGGCTCATCTGAGTGGCCTGCAGGATGGATCTCAGGATCAGCCTTGAGTTCATCTGTATCCACCTGACCAACATCCCAGGAAATATGTTCTCTTTCCACAGTGGAGCAAAATTATAAAGTATAGTCAAGAATTTTCAGTATCTAGAAATTGAACAGCAACTCTGAATGACTGTGAGGTAAAGAAGAGTCACAGAGTCAATGACAAAACACAGAAATAAATGAATTAGCTTACCAGAACATATGGGATCTGAAAAATGCTTTGGCAAGAGGGAAATTGAAGGCTGAGAAGATCCATATCAAAAGAAGAAGAATCCCAGATCAATAACCCAAACTTCCTCTTTAAAATACTGAGAAAGGGGAGAGCAAATGAAGTCAGCCTACTCAGAGTGAAGAAAATGATGAAGGTTGAGACTGAGGGTAATGGAACAGAGAACAGAAAAACAAAAGAAGGTTGATAAAAACCAAACATTGATTTACTCCAAAGATCCACACAATCGACTGATCTTTAGTCAAACTGATGAAGTCAGAGAGAATGACGATAGAAGATACTAAAACTGAAGGCGGGGGCAGGGGGTGATTGCCAACTGCACAGACACAAGGAGGGAGGAAGCAGAATACGGTGTCGCTGTGCTCCGGCAAATTAGCGCCTTTTGTTCCTAGAAAGATGGAAATTCCCGACTCAAGAAGAATGAAAATGTGGGAAGACACTGAATTAGTATTCTAAAAACTATCCATAAAGAGAGTGGAGGCCTCTGTGGCTTCACTGATGAATTCTGCTAAGCATGTCAACAGGCGTTAATAGCAATGCTTTGCAAATTCTTCTGAGAGATAGGTGAGAAGGAGATACTTCACAGTCACACTTCCCAGTCGCTCCAGGAGGGCACCACCACCCTGACTGCCACACCAGACAAAACATTTCAGTGTAATTTCGCTGCTCTTTTAGATACAGGTGCAAAAGTCTTTGAGAAGGTACTAGCAAACCATGCCTAGCAATATGTAGAGACTTAGGTGCCAAGACGAGGTATGGCTTATCCCAGAAATGCCAGCGTGATGGGACACGTACAAATAAGTGAATCATTTATCAAATCCATGAAATCAAGAAGTGTCAGTGTGATAACTTGAACAGGTGTAGAAAAAGTAATTGACAGGATTCAACACCTGTGGGATGAGAGCATCCGCAAAGCAGAGCAGCAGGGAAACCCTCACCTATGTCAAACACCTGAAAACCATCGGTGACACTGCACCTAATGGTCACAAAGAGACCAAGCTCACCCTGTGACGAGTAGCAAGACAATGCTCTAGTTCATTTCTATTGTGATAAAACACTCTCACCGTCTGGTTTACACTTCCAGGTCATAGTCCATCACCAAGGGTTATCTGGGCAGGACCTTAAGCAAGAACGTGAAGTAGAAACCATGGAGGAATGTTCCTTGTTGGCTGGCTTTCAGGATCATGTTTAGCTAGCTTTCTTATACATCCCAGGGAATGGTGTTGCCCGCACTGGGTTGGGCCCCATGGCATCAATTATCAGTCACTATCTCCTACAGATGTGCACAGGCCAATTTGATCTGGGCCATCCTTAAGTTGAGACTCACTTTTTGGGTGACTCCAGGCCATGTCAAGTTGAGGGCCAATGCTGTCTGAGACACGAAGCTTAGCATTTCGATCCAGTCCTGTGTTGGAGACTTCACCAGGAAAAACAGAAGGGGAGGTGAAATAAAACCCACCTCTGTTGAAGGCAACAAGACTTTTGGAGAGAAAATCTCACAGCATCCACTAAAAACCTGTTCAGATAGAGAAATGAGTGCAGAGTCAATATGTAGTAATTGCTTATTTCCATACACTTTTAATGAGCATTTTAGAGACAAATTTAAGATATGACATCATCTCATGGTGGGACTATGTGACATTTCCCTTGTTCATATTGGCATGTCAAATGGTGTCATCATTACGTTGTTCTTGCCCATACAACCATATTGTTGAGATGTCATAATAGCATTTTCCCTGTCCAGTCTTGGGTACACTATCTAGCCACAGGCAGCTTGGGCCTGGGGCTCTTCCAGTCTTTCCACCACTGATCCCATGAATTTCCCTGATTTAAGTGTAGGGGCTACACTGCAGATGCATCAATTGCTGTTAGACACTTCATAGTCTACATTTTGACCAGTTGTGAATCTCTGTACACATAGCCAATGGGGGGAGAGAGAGAGAGAAAGAGAGAGAGAGAGAGAGAGTCAGTGTTCTCCAGGGACAAGCTCCTGAATAGATTCTCCCAAGTGGCGAGCCTTGAACACATGCACACATAAGCAATGCTAACTGGATGCAGTAGATGCAAATACATGTGTATATGTATATGTATATATATATGTATATATGCAAGCACATATGCATACATATGTATGTACATTTAACAATAATTAAAGAAGGGGGGACATGGGAGGAGTTGGGTGGATGAACGGGGTGAGTGAGGTAGATGCAGTGCTTGTGTTACAAGTTCTTAATGAAAGTTTAAAAAGAAGAAAGCGACTTCATGAATAACAGTTCTAAAACCAAGATGCTGGGAGCCCGGCTTAAGAGCACCAGCTGCTCTTCCATTCCCTGCACCCATACAACCTCACATAACCATCTGTAGCTTCAGTTCAAGGGGATCCAACGCCCTCTTCTGGCCTCCACGGTCACCGCATGCATGTGGTGCACACATGCAGGCAAAACCCCTTTCATGTAAAAAGAAATGCTTGCAAATGAACTGAACAGAATATGTTTACAATTTATGCATGAAAAATTATAAAAAATGTTTCTAAGAAATATAAATCCTAAAGACATGGGAAGAGTCCACGTTTGCGAATCAGACCCAGACTTTTTATGATTGTGTCTTAGTGCTGTTTCCTGCCACTGTGCTAAGAATATTTCAACAAAAGCAACAGGTGACAAAGCAGAAAGGGAAGTCAGGATGACAAGGGCTTGAAGTCGCTGGTCACATGACATTCACAGTCAGGAATCAGGTAATAAAGACCAGCTGCCTCAGCTCCCTCTCTCTGCTGCTTGTCCAGTCCAGAATTCCACCAGGGGACTGTGCCTCCCACAGTGGGTGGGTCTTCTCACCTCAGTTCAATCAGCACCTGCACCCCTGCATTGCCAGAGCCTTCCTCCCATGTGATTCCAGATTTTGTCAAGTAAAAAACGAATCCCAACCATTCCGGTGGCAATATTTCTGTATTTGATCTTAACTGCCAATACAGATGTTACCAAAACCCAACCTGGCTTCTTCTCTGCAAAAGTTCATGACAATCTCATCCCCAAACTGATGCAGCTGCTGAAGTTTCCAGAGCAACCAACCTCTGGAGAAGGAGCAGAACTGGAGGATCCACTCCCCAGCTACAGAACTGACTACAGAGTTTCAGGGGCACTCTGTGCATTTCCATGATGACTCTGTGGGGAAATTAGGAGATTCAGGGTGGGGCTGAGAGCCTATAGGTCACAGCCCCATTTGTGATCAGTTGAGATCCACATAACACCAATAATTTAAAATAGAATAGATATGCTAAAGCTAATAGATACGTGCATACAAAAGGTAAAAAATAGAATGGGATGCATTCTTCACACTACATCAAAAATTAAATAAAAATGAAACATAACTCTAAACATGGGGGATAAAATTCTTTTTAAAATTCTTAGGAGAAGACATGGGTCTGAACCTAACCACTTTTTTTGGTTTGTTTTGTTTTTCGAGACAGGGTTTCCCTGTGTAGTCTTGGCTGTCCTGGCACTCACTCTGTAGACCAGGCTGGTTGTGAACTCTCAGAGGTCCTCCTGCCTGTGCTTCTCAAGTGCTGGTATTAAAGGAGCGTATCACCACTGCCTGGCTATCACCATTTTTTTTTTAGTAGATATGGCATCTAAATTCAAAACAAAATAAAGCAAGTGTTACTGGACATTATTGCAACTGAATTTTGGGGGCTATGTGTGCTTGGGATAAACCTTAGGGCTTTGTGTATGTACCCACACTGCTATTCCACTGAACCTCAGTCCCAACCCAGCAAAGTTTATTCAAGGAGCACCAACAGGTGGGATAAAAATCCAACCAGCACCGGGAGAGAATATATTTACTGATTGTGTCTCTGACAAAAGATTGCGAGTAGAACATACAAAGAACACAGAACTCGTTGATGAAAGCATACGATGTAATTAAATGGGCAAAGCATCCCAACGGACACTAACTCAAGGATTTGACATGAAAATGGTCATTTGTCAGCTATCGGGGGTGCCAATGAAACTGATGAGCTGCTACCTTGCAGGAGCTACTATTGCTGTAGCAAAAATGACAGTGACCTGGAGGATGGGGAGAGATTTACACATGTCGTGATCAGGAAGGAAAAATTGTGCAGGGGCTTTGGACTACAGGATGGCAGCTCTTCCCAGGAATGCGGTATGACTCCAGTCATACATGGCCAGATAAGCACCAGGAGCAGAAAGAGCTAACCATATGCACAAGTTTGTATGCGAGTGTCCGCAGTGTCATCTGCAAGTGACTGTCCACCTTGTGCACATGAACATTGAGGCTGTGAGAGTGACTGAGATGGGATACAGACCATCTTATGCTCAGTGCAGTAGATGCGATGTATGTGGGTGGATACTGGTGGGGTTGGCAAGTCTGAGGTAGGTGGCAGAAATGGCACAGAACAGCCGTGAGGATGGCTGTGCACCTCTGTGAACAGGTTACAGCCACTGAGTCAGACAGTTCCAAAGGGCAAGCTTTAGGGTCTTGGAACTGAGGCACGATGAAACTATTAACTTTGGGAAGAGTTTTGACATTGCCATTTAGAAGAATATTGCATTGTTTGGGGGGCACTGGGGACTGAAGTAGCTGAGAGCATCTTGGGGAACAGCAGGCAGTGAGTTGGGGTACTCTGCATCTGACTTTTCTCCTCTCTGTCACTGCCTGACTTTTGAACTACGTTTGTGTGGTGAAAGAGGAATGAGCAGGCCACAAACATTGCTGGTGGACTGAAGCTGATTAGTCACTAGCTTCATACCTCACCAAGCAGGAAATGAGGTGCAGCTTGTTTAAGTTTCTACTCCACCCCCTGAGGGAGGCTGCTCATGTGGAGTAAGCACAGAAACGGACCAACTGGACGGGGCAGCTGAGGCAAGGCTCTCTGCCTGCATCCTTGAACCTAGACTAAAGGCCTCCCTCCATCTATCTGCTGGCTTAACAAAAAACAGACAAACCCTAAGATGGCGTCAAAAGCCTTTCTAGATTTTATACAGAATGGTTAGAATTCAATTGAGAAGGTGAAAGTCTCCAGAAGATCACACCAAGAGAGAAAAGATACATAGGGATTTCTTCATGGAGTGGGTAATGCCTTCAGACCCAAAGTTACCATGATTAAGATAATGGAAAAAAATTGAAGAAAATGACCAATATCTAGGAAGAAATTACAGTCTGTGGGGATGTGGAGACTTCCCATGCCTTTTCTGGATGGTCCTTGGGAAGACAATTTTCCCTGAGTTCACTACTGGAAACCTTAAAAATGGGAACTAGGAATTCAGTGAATCATGTAATAGCGTGTCAATGCAGAAAAGAATTTTAATTAAATAAACTAAGTCATTGAAAAAAATAAAATATCGATCAATTAAAATACACAGAGAAATAATGACTCATTTTTTTTAAAGGGCAAGAGACAATTAGACCGCAACTGAAAGTCTTATTTATGTGTGACTGGAAAGAAAACAAAACATTAAGCATATATAATCTTTAACAATACAAGAATTTTTCTGAAACTACAGAAAAGAAATTGAGTCAAATGATAGAGAAATCCAAACCCAGGAAAATGTGAAATGATTGACAAGACCACTTGTGGCCCCATAGGAAGACTCAGCGAATTGTCAGACACAACCTATGCGTAGGAGGCCCTTACATGCCAGAAGAGATGCTTTGGTTTACTAAGAGAAATTTCAAGAGTGCTGATTTTAGCAGGAGACAACGAAATTCGGAGGCAATGGAACAGCCATGATCTGTGGGGCTGAACATGCAGCTGACTAAAGAGGGTACACGGGGAATGGCCTTTCCATTGCGAATTTAAAAAGAAATCAGGCCCAATTTCAAAAGTCTCTTGAGCTACCTTAGGTCCAGATACAAATGAACAGAAAACACTGGACCCCTGCTAACATCTACACCTCTCTCTAGTTACACCCTAAACTAAAAGTTTTGAGTAGAAAATTGTGACTAATGGCCAGGCTTGCCTATATAGCATGATGAAGTCACACATCTGGAAAGATTTACGATAACCAGGATGTAAAATATAGAAATGAACACACATATTATCTTCATTGAAAAGAAAAGGCATATGGAGAGGTAAGAAAAGATAAGACCCAATTGACATCTAAGATTGAACCATTCTGATTATCCAGCCAGTGAGGAAAGGGAGGAAGAGGTCTGCATTATGTTTATACAAAGTGTATAATCAGCCAACACCCCTGCCATTCTGGGCTAATGCCTGGCTTGGCAAAGTCATAAAATAATCTGCCTTGCTTTGGCTACTCTGGGCTTCCAGTGCTGTCATTATGGAGTGGAGGTCTTTGTTTCTCATTCCATGAATCATAGGGAAAAAGCACAGAGACCTCTCCATATCTCCACAGCTCACGTGGCCTCTCTTAAGACAGTGTTATGCTACAGTTGATGGACTAGATAGTCTCTGTCTCTTAGCTTGTCTGACTCCACACCATGGGTCTGATGTGTCAGTCACTGTCACTGGGTCAAATCAATGTGCCAATTGTTTTCTCCTTGTCTCAATTTTGGTTATTTTTCTAATATTTTACCTGCCAGGATGTTCCTAGTTCCCCTCCTGGAGGCAGAGTAGGGTCTAAGATCTTCCCAGGTGTAGCAGTTGATTCCTGATGGGTAATGTTTCTCAGGTCAGGCTGGAGCGGGAAGCAGGTGTTCCATCTCTACCTTGGCTTCTAGTCTTAATCACAAGCTTTGGGACCTGTAGGGATGTAGAGCATCTTACAGCATACCAGGATGCTAGGGATACAGTAGTTGCTAACCTCAAAAGTTTAGGCCAGGAGGGAGAGGGTGGGGAAAAGTGAGAGGAAGGGGAAGGGGAGAGAGGAAAGGAGGGAGAGAAAAAAAGGAGGGAGGGAGGGAGAGAGTGAGAACAAACATGCACGGGCACACTGGTATCCTAATTCTAGGTATCCGGTGATACAATTTTCTCTACTAGGCTTTATCCCTTAAAGGTTCAACTCTCTCCCAATAGTGCTGGGCCCTTTGGGAACATTGAAGATCTACACTGAAGCAGCCTGTCTGTGTCTGGAGTTCACACACTCTCGTGACAGCCTGTGCTCTGCCTTCAGGAAATTGAAGAAAACGCCAGCTGGATCCAGCTCTCCGACGTTTTTCTCCGTGTGTATGTGTATATGGTGTGTGTATCTGTATATGCAAGCGTCTTGAGCATTAAACTGATAAAAATGTAGTCTGCTGTTTTAGCTTGAGCCAAGTGGACTCTGAGGGTGAGAGGCTTTTCTTTATCTCCCTCCAAAACTCCCTGTCCAGGGACAGGGAGGCATTCAAACTCCATAAAACAGAGAACAGGAAACAACGAGGAGATGAGGGTATTAGAAGTGCTGTGTCTTTGAGGAGGACTAGAAGGGAAACCTGTTTACAGCTGAGGTTACTGTCGCCTGTCCCACAGACTCAAAATGCATGTGGTTCAGTGAGGGCGAAAGGACACATGGGACCCGAGAGAGAAAAGAGACCTTGGGGACTCAAGGGTGGTAGGAAGTGGGGGAGATGAGGGTGAAGCCGAGCCACAGAAACATTTGAAAGGGCCATGATATCCAACGCCACAGGTGCTAATTTAAAACATAAAAATAATTGTTAACGATGGCTCCAGTGGGGAGAGCTGGAAATTGGAAGCTCATCCACGGAGAAGACAGAAGGGACCTTCCACCAGGACTATCCCTTCTGGAACGCCATCTGGCTGCCTCAGGTTCCCCAGTTGGTTTCTGTTAGGTATTTGTAAGTCCCTAATTTGATGCTGTTACTTTTCTGTTACTATGTTACTCAGGAGCCTCACCTGAGGGGACTCTCCACTCTGCCCACGGCTCTCAAATGGGAACTCCAGTGGCTGCCTCACTGGGACCTCCCCAGCTGATTTCTGCTGGATGTTGGGCCTTACCTGGTTGGCTTCTTCTGTGTGTTGTGAGTGCCTGTGGAATGAGGCTTTGCTATGAATCTGCTGCTTCTTTCTTGTCCGCTGCTTGCTATTTAGTTTATCACCTTTGCTTGCTAAACAATGACATCCATTCAAAACCAAAAACATTACTATTGTATACTATTGTAGATCTTTCTCTAAACCATGCAAATCATTATGCTTCTCTCTCTCTCTCTCTCTCTCTCTCTCTCTCTCTCTCTCTCTCTCTCTCTCTCTTTCTCTCCCTCTCTCTCTGTGTGTGTGTGTGTGTGTGGCACATGTGTATACCTGTGAAGGTCAGAGGTTAACATTGGGTACCTGTAGACAGACCCTGCTTGTTCATTCCCGGCTGCCCAGACCATAAATAACCACACATAAACTATATTAATTACAATACTATTTGGCCAATAGCTTAAGTGTACTTCTAACTAGCTCTTACATCTTAAATTAACCCATTGCTATTATTTTGTATTTTACCATGAGGCTTGTGGTTTACCAGTAAGGTTCTGGTTGGCGTCTGTCTCCTTCAGCAGCTATATGGCATCTCTCTGACTCTGCCTACTCTCTTTCTCTATATCTCTGTTCATATTTTCCACCTGACTTTACTCTGTTAAGCCATTGACCGAAAGCAGCTTCTTTATTAACCAATGGCAATAAAACATATTCACAGCATACAGAGGGGAGTCCCACATCAGGTACCTCCCTTGATAATCCTTTTCCACCTTATACAATGAGGCAGGTATTTTCACTTGAGCTGAGAGTGGCCAATTTAACTTACCTGCCTAGCAAGCTTGATCCAGGGATCCACATCTCTGAGTTCTGAGCACTAGAATTTCAGCTGGACCCATCCGGTGTGTGCATGGGTGCTGAGGAACCAGAATACCCATCCTTACACTTGAACAGCAAGCACTTTACCCACTGAACCATCGCTGTGGCCTCCTATTGAGCGTTTTGATGCTACGATATTCTTGGGGTGAGCAAGAGCTCCCGCCCTTCTTTCCTTCGACTCCAAACTTTTCTTTGATGCAAGAACTCAGTCAGCCGCCTAGCCTCAACCTGATGAACTGGGAACACTGCCTTCTCTCTGTGATGGTGGAATCAATACTTCATCATTCTCCACACGACTTGCCAGCAGCAAACCTGGGGTTACTTCTGGAATCTCCAGTGATGGCTGAGATCACAGAAATACCATCTTCAAAGGGGCTCTGAGGAGGCTGCTGAAGAACAAGGTCTCTTCTGTGTGAGAATGAAGCTAACCCATAGGACCAGTGGGCTGATCAAGTAACCACAGTCCTGCTGTGCTTATCTAAATATTATTTATCAATAAAAAACCAGAAGTCAGAAAACGGGGTATGAACCTGAATGATCAGGGAAGTGGCAGAGAGGCAACCAGTGACCTCCTATCTCTTTCATTTCCTCCATCCAAAAGGCATGAGATCCTCTCTACACCCTGCCTTACTACTTCCTGTCTCTCTATCTGTCTTCAGTCCTCCAAAACTTCTATTGTTAGTTTTGTCAGCTACTAGCTAGCTTTGCCCTCTGACTCAAAGCAAATTTTATTGTCAGAATACGATAAAAACAGCACATAACACAGTCTTGCAGGTGACCTGGGACTTCCTATTGTGCAGCAGGAGAGAAGACTATTACAACCAGAGTCCTCTGGTTGAGGGGGCAGATGGGACACACCACTAGGCATTGTAACACTGTCACCATGAAACTGTATTACAACACTTCAGATCTAACACCCCCTATGGTAAACAGTGTGCAACATTGTCCCGACAGAGCCAGAAGGGCAATCAGACTTCGAAGTGGAGTCCCTGAGGAGTCATGGTCCCCTTATGGGGAGAGTGATAGCAATCTGCTGCCTCTGACCCAGTTTACATGACAAGTCAGAACTGAGCTCACAAGAAGCTTCTCACTCTTGACCTTCACCATGGAAAGTTTAGGTCTTCAGACAAAGTGTTAAGCGGGTGAAGTAGGATTCTGGATGTTCATTGCCAGTGTATATAGTGAGTTCCATTTGAGGACTTCACCAGAGGTCCAGGGTATCTTGCCAAGGTCAGTCCACAGTGAAAGAACTCGCTGTCCCCAAAGAGTATGAGATTAAATGAGTGTAAGCAGATTTGAAATGCCAGCTGCTCCGTGCAGACACGAATAGAGTTGGTGTCTTGAGTCCATGGGGCCAAACTCCCTGATTAGTCCCTAAAGAAGGATGGTAGAAATGATCTTAGCTCCGCAAATACAGCTCCACTGCTTTCGTGACTTAAGAAGGAAGTCTACTGAAAGAGTCTTTCCTCTAACTCAGGGAGAGATTGCCGAACACAGTCCATCACTGTTATTTTGAAGGATAGAGAGATCCTTCCCTATTACACCCCATTCAGACCTCTCTCATCCTCTGCAAAGCTCATGGGCCCCAGCTGCCTCATGCATGTGTCTGAGCTGAGCTCCCCAGCTCTGCATGCTGCAGCAGGAGCACACCCAGCTTTCTACAGGGCCCTCGGTGCATGCCGAAATAGATTGTGCACGCACGGTGACACCAGAGAGTCTCCGAATGCCTTTCCCTACCTTCAGCATTGTGGAAGCCCTACGGTTGTTCGTCTTTTCATGGGAGACTGTTTTCCTGTGTGTTTGGATTCTGACTTAGAGTTCTTGCTTTCTGTTATGGTAGATTCAAAGGTTCTCTCATCGTTAGACTTTGTGGAGGACCAGGGTCCTGATGCAGCCACCATTTATTCAGTGCTAGTGAGAGTTGGAGGGCCAGAAGTGACCCACTGTCTCCAGTCCTGTTTGATCATAATAAATTATTATGACCAAAATATAAGTTAGGGCTACTTTTGATAAGTGACTGGCGTTAATTTCAAATAGAATTTTGTATCTCTGTTCATGCGTGATTTGGGCAGTTTTAATAATTTTATTGTATCTTTTTTCAGTTTTGTTTTTAAGCTAGAGTCAGAAAAATTCAAAGGCAGGTGTTGTTGTTAAGTGCTTTCTATGCCCTGGACTAGCTTCAAATGACATAGATTAATCTGTTTTCTGTCCAAGAGCACAGGACATTCTCTTGACGGTCACTTAATCTTGGCAATCTTTTCCAATAATTGATCAGATTTTTTAAAAAATATTTTTATGGCAATTAGGAGAGCCAGTTTTCCATTTCTGGGACACAGTATTTCAAGACATTATTAATTAATTTTAATTAATGAATTTGTGGGGGCTGTATGCTGTGGCTTGTGTAGGAAGTTCAGAGGGCAGTTCTGTGTGGTCAGTTTTCTCCTTCCATCTTCAAGTAGGCTCTAGGGATCAAACATGGATGGACAGACGCACATGACAAACACCTTTACCTGCTGAGCCATCTCACTGCTTCCCCTAGACATATTCTGTTAACTTTTTTACTTCTAAGAAACTATCTGTTTTTCTGAGTTTATGAATACGTTGCCATAGCGTTAGAGATACAATTTCCATACAATTACCCTAATCTTTTCATGTGATCGTTCTCCGTTCTGACTCTTTATTCCCCCAGTGTCCCTCTCCACTCCTTCTGTTTCTCTTTCTTCCCCATCCTGTAATTAACTCTCAAAGATTTAACTTCAAAGAACTGAATTTGGATTAAGCCATGCTTTCTGTTTTTTGTTTGTTTGTTTACATTTTATCTTTTTGGCTTTCATGTGTAGCAAATGCTCTGTTCTTCTTTGAGTTTATGTTGCCGTTTCCACAACACATTTAGTCCCAAACCCTTCCTTTTTGCTTCCTTCTAAAGCCGGGAATGCTGCAAGGCTCCCTGTGCCCAGCTCATTTGGATGTGGTGTCCTCCTTCCCAGAGTTCTCTAGCACATTATCATTTCTTTCTCAATTAACTCTTTGATTCAAGGCATATCTAGGAATGGATGTCTTACTTTTCAAGTACGCAATCTATTTGGTCTTTCGTTCTGTATCAGCTCTGATTTTTATTGCTTTGTTATCAGGTCATGTTGGCTAGCATAGTTTCAACTCTGAATTATTAAAATTTGTTTTATGTATATGGGTGTTTTGCCTGCATATATGTCTGTCTGTACACCACATGTGTGGTTGAGGCCCTCAGAGGCCAGAAAAGGCCATTGGATCCCCTGGAACTGGAGTCATGGACAGTTGGGGGCTACCCTGTAAGTTTGGGGAATTGAACCTAAGTCTTCCGGAAGAGTATCCAGTACTCTAGACATCTAAACAACCTCTCCAGCCCTCATCTTTGACTTTTAGTTGTTAAAGGTTTTATTCCCAGGTGAGTGTCTACTCAGCATCTGCAAGCAGATTCTGTGGCAGAACCAGCCAGTTGCTTCTTTCTGGACCCTTCCATGGGTCGAGCTCTTGGCGCCCGTGGGAAGAGTGACTGAGTGTTGAGTTGACTTAGTTACATTTGATGAGACTCCTTGTGGCCCTGCCCACTGTGCTCTTCATCGCCCAGACCAGCCTTGCAGCGGGGAGCACATCTGGAGAGGCCTCACGGCAGGCTCGGCTTCTGGGAGTCCCCTTGTTTCTCTCAGCTTTTGCTGTGAGAATCACACATTTGCCACATACAGAGAGCATGATGGGACCATGAGATTCTCACAGGAGCACGGGTGGGAGATCCACTGCTAGCGGGTGATAATGAGATTTTGTTCAGAAAGCCGTCTGAACTTCCTGAAAGAGTGAGTGAGAGCCCCTCTCCAAAGCTGGGAGGGTGGCCTGGAGCCTCTCCTGAGCCACCCCTATCCTGGCTCCTTCAATATAGCTTACAACACAATTTCTTAGCATCTGCTTCTCTTTATAAATGTCTGTCAGTATTGCAACCATAACTTTCTCTTTACTTTTGCCAGTTAACTTCGTGTGTGTGTGTTTGTGTGTGTGTATGTGCACGCGCATGTGTGTGCGTGTGTGCGTGTACCACATAAATGCAGGTACATAAAAAGGCCAGAAAAGAGCACCAGATCCCTTAGAACTAGTGGTTCTGAGCTACCCCACATGGGTCCTGGGAACTGAACTTGGGTACTTCGCAAGAGCAACCAGTGCTTTTAACCACGGAGCCATTTCTCCAGCCCTGAATATTATCGAATTTTTACTGTTACTTGGACAGCATGATGCTAGCACCCCTCTCCGTGGCATTCACTTCTCATTCCAGTGTGTGAAACCCTTGAGAGCTTGCATCCCCCTTCCATGACTTTCCTTCCAGGGAACAACACTTCACGGACATTTCGGCCTTCTTTCTACATCTCCCCCGCCCCAACCTCCCAGAATCTGCTGAGACGTTTTAAAACACCCACTCTGACTGACCATTATTAGAATTTCCGCATGGGCTTTGTGATTGCATTTGTACTTACCGAGGTTGCAGTTAGACTCACACATAAGACATGCTCCAGGAGCCGGGTTGTTCGTCTCAGCATGGTTGGTAAACGCTAATTGCCAGAAATGACCCAAATGTCCACCAATCGCAGCTGATTATATAAATTACAGAGCATTCACACGACCGAAGCCCACAGCTGGTTAGCATTGCTTGAAGCTTTTTATATATGACACAAAAATATCTCAATGCTGAACTTTAAGCAAAAACAGCAAAGTATGGAATATATATGATGTTACCATTTACGAAAGGAGAGAGTATAGGATTTGAGTTCTGTATATGGTTTATGGGTTTGCTTTGTGTGGGGGTGAGGGGTTGCCAGGAGTGGACTTTGTTGGTGCCTCTGTGGAGGAGGGGTGTCTAGCCTTCCCTGAGATCTCAGGTGGCGTACCTTTGTTGTAGGCAGAGTTTTCTGTGTCACAAATAACCACAAAGAGGCTTAATATTAATCACAAATGCTTGGCTGATAGCATAGGTTTGTTTTTAGCTAGCCCTTATAACTTGAATGAACCCTATTCTGTTAGTCCATGTGTTTCCACATGGCTCATGGCTTGTTACTTCATTTTGTACTTGTTCTGCTCCTCTGTGTCTGACTGGTGACACCTTTGACTCTGCCCTCCTTCCCGACATTCTCTCTGCTCCAAAATTCCTGCCTAGCTATCAGCCAATCAGCTTTTTATTAACAATGAGGGCAGTACGTATTACAGTGAACGCTTTGTAGGCCCAGACTAGTGAGCAGAAACTGCTGGGGGTTGCCCATGAGCACCCAGTGCTCTCTTCCTCAAAGGGAGGAAGGAAAGAAAGGGCTCTAGAAAGAGGAGGCACAGCCTCGGGCACAGCTTAGCCTCTTTCTCACAGGAGTCCTGATTTTTAGTATCTGGATCATACAATATAGAAGCAGCCAGTGTTGGACTTCTTAGCCTCATGAGCCCACATGAGCCTCTCTATGTAGTCACCCAGGCTTGAAGGTTGTGTTATAGACAGAGAACATGGACGAAGACATCTGTTCATTCTGCCTTGGGTGGACATCTTCTCGGGCTGGGTTTAGGATTCTTGGATGTGGTCCTTTCTTCTTACATCATGGGATTTCTTCTCTGGTCCCTGCTATCTGGCATTTCTGTGAGAAGGGTGCCAGGCCATCCTTCTTTCTTCTCTTATCAGCGTTTAGTTTCTGTGCCCACAAGTGGGAACATCTGAACTTCAGATTTGACCTCATCTAGAAATCCCTCTGGAAGCCTCTGGTTCTTGACCCGCCCCTCCTGCCCCCTCCTGCAGAGTCACCACTCAAAGAAGCATCTTCCGTTATCCATTCAGCTATGGTCCCTATGTTGTTCTCTCCTTGGGTTTGCTTATTGGGTTATCCTTTTGAGACATGGTATCACTCTGCAGCGTACACTTCTCCGGAACTCAGTATGTAGTCCAGGCTGCCCTTGAACTTGTCTCAGTTTGCTGGGGTTACCAATGTGAGACACTGTGCCCGGCTTGCTTTCTTTAGTGAAATTTGGCTGAACATGCCTGTTCTTCCGATATTCCCTCTATTCTCATCTTCTGTTCACAGAATTACGTATCACTAATCTTTGCCAATATCACCTTTAAATACAAATTTCATTCGATTTTCTGTTGGATTTTGCTTTGAAAGCAGCTTTCTCTGGACTTCACCTCCAGCTCTCCCATCACTCTCCTGGATTTGGAGCACTGTCTGATGTGTTTGAATCAGATATAGGATACAACCTTTCTCCAGGGAAGGCTCCACCTCCATCTCTGCTCGAGCACAACCCTCTGGTGCTGTCTACTGCATCTGTGAGGCTTTCATACTCCTTCCTTGGCCTCTAGGCTAGGGTCCCAGGACTGAGCGCTTTCTGGCTTTTGCAAACAGGATGAGCATGTGGACAGGAGGGGCAGTCATGCCCACTAAGCCTGGGGACTAGGATGCAGTACTGGATGCCTCTCTGCATTCTGTCACTTGTATACCATATCTATAACCATCCTGTAGGAAACACACTGCTGTGGCCTCTCTTCAGTAGACAAGAATGTGGGATGTGGGCTATCCCAGATGAATCCTCGGGTCCTGGCAGGAGAGGCTTTCCTGGGAAGGACATGGTACCGGTCAATCAGCATCTCTGTCATTTCCCTGAAGAGGGCTCCAAACAGCACCCAGTGGCCCCAGCCTCTCCCCTACATCTGCCAAATTGCGTTTTACTACTGACCCAGAGCACAGCCCCAAGTCCCTGAACAAAAATCTTCAGTCTTGCCAAGTTGATCTTTTATTGTTGCTATTAAACATTTATTAAATACTTCGTGCTGAGCCAAAGCCGGGTGAGCTGTGTGGTGGGGAGCGAGGGCCAGGCTGCTGGTGACCACACCATGAGTCCTTTGTGCACAGGCTGAGAGGCCATACATCCAGAGATGGGGGGGGGAAATGCAGCAGAGTCCCTGATGTCACTGGAGCTGTGGCAAGATGTTGGATAGAGCACAGGTGGCTTCTGGAGGGGCACGAGAGTATCCTGATGGGGAGAACTCAGCATGGCTGCTGGTAGGAAGTTTTTACAGAGCACATTGTATTTTGGCATCATTCTAGTTTAGTAAACAGTGTATAACTTTGTGCCGAGCCTCTGGTACTCCACCCTCAAGGTCCCCATCCTGTCGTCTCACTGGAAAGCAACAGACAAACCTAGAAAGAGATGAGGGCTCCTCACTGTCAACAACTCTGGAACTTAGTAGGACTTTGCAGCTACTCCTTTGAGGGTGGCATAGGGAGGATTTAAGAAAGAAAACTGAATGACCCTCTCTTGGCGATATAAGGCCTGCTGTGTCCGGGGAGGCTCCTGGGGGAACTATGCCTCACCCAAGGGAGGTAGGAGCTCAGGATGGATACCTCTCCCACACTAGACTCCTAAAGTGGACCAGCTAGCTTACCTTCCAGATCTCATGCCACTTCCCCAATGATCCCAAAAGCTGCCCCTTCCATCGGGGCCAGTTCCCATGGCCTCCTGATTAGGGTTCTCTTCGCCTGAACCTTCACTGCCTTCCTGATTCTTCTTCCTTCCTACCTTTCCCCTCCCACTTATGCCTGTGACTTCTCCCCAAAATTCACCTCAAGTCCTCACTGGGCTGGACTGCAGGAGAAGCTGACCATGACCTGTAGACATCCTAGTGTACCCATTTTGCCAGGAATGGCAACTTCAAGTGCCAACGGCCATTCTCTTGGGTTTGCATGTACCCAGGTTTGTCTCCCAGAACTGGCTTGGGAGACTTATCTTCTAGAGTAAGATTCCATTCCTAGGGTGAAGCAAAACTCAAAGTCACCGTCCAACTTGACACAGTCACGGGTAGGGCAGTCACTCTCTGAGTTTATACGTCTCCATCTTGCCTGACCCCTTCCTCTTTCTCAGTCCCTGCTGCCCCGTACCTTCTCCACAGTTCTTCCCTGTCTTGAGCTTGGGAGCTATCCCATGCATAGAACCCCCCTGACTTACTTAACTATATTCTAGTGACACACACAGCCTGGTCTGAGCTCTCAGAGTAGATTGTGCCCATCCCAAGTGTCCTCCTCTAGGCTGGGGACTCCCAGCTTGAACTCTGCTGAAATGAAGAAAGACATAGTTGGGTCAGCAGAGAGTGGAATCTGCGCACAGCGTGGCTAATAACAGACCCTCTGGGCTTGTGGACCAGATAATTCCAGCCTGTGGTTGTGCAGGTCCGTCCTGGGTAGAAGTGTTCACAGCCCTACCTAGGGCTGGCAGGTCACAGAGGCAGAGGTGAGAGAGGCCACCAGGGGGCACTGTTGGACAGTTCTCGCAGAGCCTGGCAGATTAGGCTACTGCAGCTGAGGGCTAGAATCGAAAGCTGGCAGCTCCTCGATTCTGTCAAATTTCATTTTCTGGAAGCTGCTGGAGGTCCCTGGCTAAGGGTGTATTGAGGGGACATGCCAATGACTGTGAGGACCTTCTAGAAATGTGTCTGGGTTCCTCTGGGCTGCATCCTGCCCTCCTGGGGGAGCTGGCTAGTCGGAAGGACCTTGTCCTGTCTCCTGGAGATAGAAGCTGCCTGTATTGCATCTGCCCCTCTACTTGGAGGAACAAGAAGAATTGAAGAGTAAAGTCAAGTCATACGGTGTGACCGGGCTGAGGACTCTACTCTCTAAGCAGTCACAGGCAAGAAGCAGGATGAGGACTTGCTGGCTGTATTTGCTTCTGCCAGTTCACAGGGGCAACCCTGGGCACAGCAAGTGAGCTTTGCAGTAGAGGGACAGCCTCCCCTGATGCTCAGGAGGAATCTGATCTCAGTATCTCCGGGCTGGTCTTATCCTGGGAAATCATGGATCTGTATGCGCAGGTGAGGCTGGGTCATGGGGTCCCTAGGTCTTACCCGTGATGCCTCTTGTCTGTCTGGAGAGCCACACTGTCAGTGTCCCTGAGGCTGCTGAAAATGGGCTTGACGTGGTTTCCAGATACAAGAGGGAAGGAGCTGGCTCAGAGGTCAGCCATGCATCCAAGGTTCCAGGGATTTTCATGCAGGAAAGCATGCGAGCCTCACCATTTAGGAGGTATACATGGAGGGTGCCCATGTTCCCTTCTTTACTCATATGGTCAAATTTCTATGACGTGAGCCCACAGAGAAAATTTTTACAAGGATTAAGACAACACATGCTCTAGGATCAGCGGGGATCCTGAAGGCCCCAAGGATTCATGTCCCAGCAGGTAGGGAGTACTCGAATGAGACCTTATCCACTCTGGCCTCCAGTTTCCCAAAAACCACCTGCTTGTCTTTTGGACATCTCTCCCTTAGTGCTTTCCCACTTCTGCCAACTCTCCTGCTAAAGCCACATCCTTGGGCCCATCCTGGTATGCGTCGCCATCTTCCTCATGCTGGTCTCTTGTCCCTCCCTCATCCCTGGGGTGGGGTTAAGTAGAAGGAGTCTGCCTATCCTGGGGGGCACCTGCAACCCCGTGCAGCCTCTCTTAGCGGCTGATGGGGGTGGAGCTGCTTGACACCGTCTGTGTGCCCTTCTCTCTGTCTCGCTGTCCTCAGCACTAGCTGCCGAGACCTTCACCAGGTCCTGTCACTGCCCTATCCACCTGGCAAGAGGGAACTGGCCTCTATTCCAGTCGCTTGCTGTCTCCCAGCTTGCTTACATCACTCCTTTAAGTTTGGTTCATATTTCTAAAGTCTCCTCCCTCAGCACAGGCCCAATGCCCATGGCATCTTGTTCCCTCTTTGGGGTGTTCATGATTTTAAGAGTTCCACCCAACGTCCATCATCCTACCTTTCTCTGTCAGGCTGACTTGGGAGTTTAGACAGGAGTATACTCATGGATGGCTGTGCCTAAATGGACAGACTAATGTGTAGGTGTGTATGTGTAAACACAGAGGCTTGTTTGTATATGCATGTGGGCACATGTGGATACATGCTTGTGAGTGTGTATACACATGGGTGCATACTTGTGAGGGGTGCCCATGAATGTATGCTTGCTTGTATATACACACACACATGTACAGGCATGCATACACATATGGGTGCATGCTTCTGATGCTCCCGTATGTGGGCATGTACTTACACATATGAACACATGTGGATGTATGCACTTGCAGATGCATGTTTATGAGTGCTCCCACATGGGGTGCGTTTTTGTGTATGTGCACATGTTGGGGTGCATGCTAGTGTGTACTCCTAGGTGCTCTCTCTTTCCCAGCAAAAAAAAAAAAAATCCCACTGGAATTCCACGGCAACCTCTTCTCGCCAACCCCATGTCTCTTATTCCTTTTCTCTCCCTGCCTTGGTTCCTAGGTGTGAGCTCACCCCACCATGGCCTATCCACGGAAGGCTGAACCGCTGGCTCCCTGGAGTGAGGACCCCTTCCTTCTGTTCCCACTTGCTTCTATTTCCTTGATGGTGGGCCCACTGCTCCTGACTTGTAATTCATGCCCATGGCCTCTCTCTCCCCTACCCCTGCCCCTGTCCACTCCATTGCACTGCTCATTGCTTTGTGCCTCCCAATGAGATTGTGACATCTTGCTTGCTTGCTCTGAGACTTACTTCTCCCAGCCTAGTGGTAATTAATTGCTTGTTTCGCCTGGCCTGACTCCTTCCTAATTGTCTGTAAGAGTGACGTCCCCCGGGGACCCCCATGCCTCCAGAGGCCGCTTCACTGTGGGTCAGGACTCACCTTTGCATTCCTTCCACGTCCAGACACCCAGCACCGGTGTCTGTTTCTCCTCTCCTGGTGAGCTGCCACCTGCAGCCCCTGCCGGACACGCCCCTCCCACCCATCTGGGTTCTGAGGAAAGAGCAGCATTCAATCTGTACAGAGTCACTCTTAATCTCCTGTGTTTCCTTCCAGAAATAGAGCTCTCGGGTGTGACAGGATCACTAATTCCAACCCAGGCCAGTTCCAAGCCGCGCTCCGTCTGTGGGGTATTAGAATCACATGAGCAGGCCCATGGCGGTGTTGGCCGCTGCCTGTTGGGGTAAAGTGCTCTGCTCTGATTCTTAAAATAAACACGTGTGGGCCTTCTCTGTGCTAGTGGGCTCTCTTCTCTTCCCTGGTTCATTCTCAAAACAACTGTGGGAGATGCTGTCCTCACTTTACAGTGACAGAATAGGAGCCCAGGGAACAAAGATTTTTTTTCATGGAAGCCGATGGGCAGAGCCCTTTGAATATTCTCTGTACCAGGGGGCAGTGGCTCTGCCCTCTGGGGAGCTGACCCGTTAGAGATAATGGTCACAGATGGGGTTCTGTGCCCTTTTCCTGCTCACCTAGATGCCAGACTAGGATGGTTTCTGGGATGTTGGGGCCTCTCTGCACCAGCTCTCCTTGCACAGGGTTCCTCCTTGGACCTCGTCAGTGCCCAGAGACCGGGGGTGTTATCTGTAACTCTACCTTACCCCTGTGGTTTTGTAGAGCCTGAAACTTAGGGAAGAGGGTGGAGGAGAATGTCCCTGGGCTTAGACAGTGTGATCTGGTAAGCAAGGCTCACCTCCAGCTGGGAGGTGGTTGGAGGCCATGGAAACTATGAGAAAGGCTGGGGTGTGGACTCTCCCTAGGGCTGGCCATGCTTCATGCTGATTCTTCAGACTTCACTGGGATACATGGGTGCTGTCAGCAGTGTCTGTTTGTCTGGGTGTTGCCAACAGTGTCTGTGTGTCCAGGTGCTGCCGTCAGTATCTGGTTGCTGCTGTCTGTGTCTATGTGAATGAGTTTGGTCATTAGTGTCAGGCTGCGGCTCCCAGTGTCCCTACGTCTGGGTGCTGTTGTCAGTGTGTCTGGATACATCGTCAGGGTCAGTATGTTTGGGTTCTGTTATCGATGTATGCAAGCTTATATGTCTGAATGGTGCTGCTAGTGTCCACGTGACCATTTAGATTACAGGAGTTCAGCGAGACATGTTTAGCAAGCCAAGGCAAGGGGACAAACTGACAGCAGGATCTGGAACCATAGCCCTACGATAGCTCTGCTGTCAGGATTGAAACTGTCCTCCTGGATGCCAGTCCCCGCCCTCATCTTTGGCCAGTTAGGTAGACATCTGTGATGGAAACACCTCGACCCATTCCAGCCATCTATCACACCTACTGTGCTGTTAACATGACTTATTGCTAGGGCAAGGTAGCTGAGGAAAGCAACTTAAGGGAGGTGGCTCAAAGCCTAAGGTTGCAGTCTGTAGTGGTGGGGGAAGGCAGGTAGCAGGAGTCTTCGGCAGCTGGGCACACTCAGTATGAGGCCAGGAGCTAAGGGAAGAAAATCGGTGCTCAGCTCAAGTTTTCTTCTTTGTGAGATCCTAGAACACAGACCCCTGGATGATGCTGACCATATTTAGGGTGGTTTTCTACCTCCACTTAATCTAGAAATGTCCTCATAGTCATGACCAAACATCTGTTTCCATGGTGACTCTAAATCTCATCATTAGCCATCACGGCACTCCTTCTCTGCCTTGCCTCCTACCACAGAGAACGCAGGCAGTGTCTCTCTTTGAATTATTCAGTTGCTAGATTTGCTTGACCAAGGTCTACTAGCCCTCCCAGGAATCCTAGACACAGATGAGAAGATGCCATCTTCTCAGAGCTTTCCTGGCTTGGCTAGAGTGCCAGCTGGGATGCACCATGGATCAGTGTTCTCTTGCTGGCCAGATCACCTTCCTGATGAATTTCTTGGCGACTTCCTGGTCAGTCATCAGCACACAGCTCATGCCAGAGTAACTGAGCCCAGGTGGTCACCAGAGCAAACACACCCAAACCATAAGGCAGTGTCCCAAATGTCATCTCATAATGGTGTGTTACAGCATGAGATTCTGTGGCTCGATGCTGGTCACTGAATGAAATACAGACCAGGAGCTCAGATGGCCAAAAACCCAATTATAGTAAGGGATACTAACTTCATATGAAATGGCCTCATGTATCTGGGTAGGCTGGCATCTGGAAGATTTGAGAGAAAGCAGTCTGTTAGCTGGTGAGTGTAATTCAAGGAGAGTGTATGACTAGTCTCCTTATACCTCCCTTAGATCTTTTCACTAATTCACCCCTCTTCCTCCTCATTCTTCTCTTTCCTTTCTCCTTTCCCTCTCTATATTCCTCTTCCTTTTGTTTCCCTCCCTTCTCCTGGTCTCCCTCCTCCCTCTGCCCCTCCTTCTCCATCCTTTCAACTGTACATTTCTCTGGTGGCAACCCCAAGAGGCCCTTACACTTAGAGCTGATCATGTCCCAGAAACAGTGGCTGAGGATCCACCTACTGGAATCTGTCCTACGCTCCTCACCTGCTCTGTTAGAGTCTGCTCTTCCATGGAGGCTGAGTCTAGGATCATCCAGGGTAGCTGCCTTGTAGTGTCCTTGGCCCTGGTAGATGTGGTCTTATCCCAGACTTGTACACTGACTCTATACATCTCTGTGTTAGGTGGGATAGAACTCCTTATCTGAACCATTATGTTCCAGCCAAGGGAGAGACTCTTCTACCCTTGCCTGGAGCTTCAGAACAGGAGTGGATGAAAAGGCCCATAGAGGTCTGTGTGCTGGACTCTTGACCATATTAGGGAGTTGTGAAGCAGCGTCTCCATCAACTGGATTATGGTGTGTGCCTCTCCCGTGTCAAGGGTGCTATCCAGTGTGCAAAGAATCTGAGCAGAGCTCTGTCTTAGTCGAGGAGCTGCGCTGTCCTTCCCCTGCCCTTGGAACACCTAGTACTTTGTACTTAAAGCTCCAAGAGAAAAATCCACCATTATCCTGACTCTCAGACCCTCAGCTGCACCGTATGCTCTCCTGGTTCTCCAGCTGAGACAGTGGACTAGGGACTTCTCAGCTCCTGTAAGTCTGAGAGCCCACCTGAAAGTAGTGGGTCACAGGTGCGATTGCCATATACACAAAACCTCTTTCTTTTCTGCTCTCCATGTTGTATTATGGCATGGGATTCTCTTCCAATCTTGTCTCACAGTCCATTCCAGCTACCTTACAGCAGCCACGCCCCCTTTCTTTGCATACTCTGGGCCTGCTGCCTAGCAGTGTGTGCTTTCCCTAGAATCTCAGTGTCTTGATGCCATCTCTGATTCCTAAGATACTGAGTCTATACACTTCTAAAAAAGCCATGAACTACAACAGAGATCTGCCCCACCTTGTGGGCCCTGACTGCTGATTTAGTTTGAGCCACGATCTCCAGGTATGGCACATGTATCTTACCGGGACAATGTGAACACAGCAATCCCAGGAGAGTGTATGATTCAGTTATTTCCTAACTTGGGGCAACCAACAGGGACCTGGGCCTCAGTCATCAGAGGTTAGTCCCGGGAGGATTTGGACTTGAGATCCAGGGACTCTGTGTGTTGTGTGAACAATCCATGTCACAAAGATACACGCCACCCATTAGAAGCAAACCCCAGAGATCTAGGTACTTTAGGTCTTATAGTCAGACTGGGTGGTCTCTGTTTCCATAGCTTCCTTGACTGCTTTTTTGCATTGGCCAGGCAACGTGAAAGGTTCTGGATATTCTTTCCCTATTTGACTCCTCACCATGCCTGGTGACTCCAGGGCCAGGAGGGGCTCAGTTGGTACTGAGTTACAGAGTCTTGAGGTCACTGGCTCACACCAAGTGCTCTTAGGAAGCCTTCTGAATGGGCTTTGGGGAAAACCATCTCTATTAGGAGGTCATATTGCTCCAGAGAGGCCTGGCTAGCTGATCTTCCTACCTGCATGATTGAACATTGCTCTAATTAATTCCTTGCCTGCCTGAGCCAACTCCAGGGAGAGATCTGCACAGAGGATGCACCCCAGTCCCCTTGGAGCTGGATTAAATTACTCTTTGTCCAGGGATCTTCTCAGTCTTTAATGCCTCACAGGAAATATGTCAGGAAAACTCCCCCAGTACTGCCTGTCCCTTCCCTGAGCCCAGCTCCGTTCCTCTGACTACAGAGCCAGGTAATTTGAAGTTCATTTATTTTCACTGACTCCTGCCCACTCTCCATCCATTGCTGTGAAATTAACAGGAAAAAATTACAAATTGCTAGAAGACAGAGACCTTTAACAGTGAGCACATTGCCTTATGCGGGTTTGATAAGCTGAAGACATTAAAAATAGAAGCAACCCAGCTCTAGGTAGACCAGTTGTCATGAAATTTTAATAAGCTCCAGCTATAGGCAAAGTTTAATAGTTGGCCAGCCTGAGGGAGGAAGGTCACACCCAGGCTTGTACTGAGCCACTTTGGGCTTGGTGGCTGTCCTGCTATCCATGGCCCCATCCATACACACCCCGTGGCTCCATCTCAGGCCTTTGTCACCATGAGTCCCTCTGTTCCTCCCTCAGGTGCTCCCAGAGGTATCAGACATTTGCCTCTGTTTGTCTTAGTACCTTATGGACATCTTGGCGTGGTTAGCAGAAGTTGAATTTTATTTTATAATTAATCAATTATTTATATGTCTGCAGAATTCAGAGCAACAAGAGTCAATGGAGTCACTAATAAAGCACTCAAAATTTCCTGCACACCCTGGAGGGTGTCAGTCTGAGACTTGTCTACCACACTGCCCATTTGTGAGTTTGCTTCTGCAGCTCCATCCTCCCGAGGCGGGTATGTGGGGTCACCTCCATGCTTGTGTGGTTTCTTCATTGCCCCATAGATCCCGAGCCCTGCTGTGACTTTTCAGAGGAGACGTTCGTGAGAGAGATGGTGACTCTAGCCATTGTGGCAACCCTCTTTTCTAAAGGTGGTGTCTGGAGATATTCTGTACAGGTGCTATGAACAGCTTCCCATCCTTCAGAGCCAGCTAGAGGAGGGTCTGCCTGCATGCTCATGAATTTTCTGTTTAGATATAGACACTGTTTGCTGTGGTTAACTTAGGGTTCACACAAAGATGTGCAGGGCTTCTAGCTGACCTTGGGTCTTGACACCCTACTGTGTTGATTTTGAAAGCTTCAAATGCTCCTGCCCTCCTCTGGAATTATGCAATTCTTCTAGTAAGGTGGCTGAATTCCTAGAAACTACTGCCTGTTTCTTTGGTTACTTCTTCTAGACGACAGAGCAACAGAGCAGAGGAAAGCTCCCTGTAGGCTGTCCCTGATACCTGGTCATCTCACTTCTCTTGTAGCTGTTTCTTCAGCATGGAAAGTTCTCAGGACTCTGCCCTTAGGAGCCCAGAGAATGATGCCATATACTGATATAGGCAAATGGGGTGGAGGCATAATTTGGGCCTGGGTAGTAGAATTTTAAGTTATCTTGGTGTGGCATAATTGTGGATCTCATATGTCAGTCTGATCAGGCCAAGTGTTTGACCAAATATCATCCTGGTGTCTTCATGGATGTTTCTGAATGACACATACACCTGGACCAATGAGCTAAAGAACGTAAACCAGTGTGAGGGCTCTTATCCAGTTTTCCAGAACCCTGGGCAGAACTGAAGGGCTGTGTTGAGCTGATCAAGACATCTGCCTTCTTCGGGACTTTGGTTTAGATTCAATCCACTCTACATGACCACCTTGGCCTCTAGCTTGGCACCTGTAGATCATGGAAATTGATCTCCAAGGTGGTATCAACCAGCCCTTTGTAAATCTCTTTATGTATTTATACCTTCTATAGGTTTAACTTCTGTGAAGAGCAGAGTCTAACATTGGTTATGTGAGCCTTGGCTTGGATGCCTGGAAAGAGCATTAAAGAACTATTAAAACTCTGAGGACTCTGTGAGATGAACTAAATGCATAATGGAGGCCACCACCTTTGGGAAAGTAGGGTCAGAATGCTGTGGTTTGGACGAAGCATCTTTCAACAAAGATTCAATGAAGATTTAGTCCCAAGATTGTGGTGGAGCTGTTGGAGGTGATTGGATCATGATAACACTAATCCCACCAATGAGTCAATTCAAGGATGAACTCATATAATTCATCGGAAAGTTCTAGATGGAGGAAGGCTGGGTGCTTAAGGGGCTGGGTGCTTAAGGGGCATTTAGGCTGGCTAGTTTTACATCAGTTTGACACAAAGTAGAGTCATATGAGAGGAGGGATCCTCAATTTTAAAAATGCCTTTTTAGGATCAGGTTGTAGGCAAATCTGTAGAGGGTTTTCTTAATAGTGATTGATGTGGAAGGTCCCAGTCTATTGTGCACAGTACTACCCCTGGGATGGTGGTCCTGAGTCTTTTAAGAAAGCAAATAAGCAACATTCTTCCATGGCTTCTGCATCAACCCCTGGTGCCAGATTCCTGCTCTACTTGAATTGCTGCTCTGACTTCCTTCAGGACTGAACAGTGATGTGGAACTATAAGCAAAACAAACTATTTCTCAACTTGCTTTTGGTCATAGTGTTTCATTGAAGCAACAGGAACCCCTAAGACAGGCTTCATGCTCTTCTGCCATGAGTTTTTGCCTTGCTGGGAGACTAAAAGCAATGGGGTACCTCTCTTATATTGTTTACCTTGGACATTTCACCATGGCACTTAATTTCTGCCTGACACACCGTGGGTTGACCAAAATATGCTGACTAGTTTAATTATTTGCTTTAGGAAAAACAAAACAAAACGCATAACAGTTTTATACTAACATGGTTCTAAATATCCAGACCTCCTTGGACGAGATTGTGCTCTAAAAGGACCTTGCATGCACGTGAACAGGCATCTCATATCTTTAAGTTGATCTGAGAACTTTCTGGTTTCAAAAAAATGCTGAGTAATCAGAGTAAGATGCTCACGTGCTCCCTGGGTCCCCCAAAAGGACAACCAGGATGGAGCCTGCCATTGTGGGTGCCCTTGCTCAAGCACCTTGCCAACTCCCACTCCTCACTTGGCATTGGGATGATCAAAGGGAAGACAAAAGAAAATGTTTTACAATCACACAAGGTCAGAAATTACACGGCAGAGACCTGCTGAAGAGAACGTGTTTTGATCAATGATTCACGAGTCTGTAAGATAAAGAAAGGAATAGCAAGTTTCTTCCCCACTAGAGACTGCATAATGCAGCAGAGCCCTGGAGGGATGCTCCTGGCCCGGAGGGATGCTCCTGGCCTGGAGGGACGCTCTCTCTCAGCATAGGATAGCTCAGCAGACTCTACCCATATGCCTGTCACATTCTTGTCTGTGTGCTGGGCACCCAGATGGAACTGACTTTCCATGGGTTGGGCATCTTGTCCCTGTTCTAGTAAATGCATTATTTAACTCCACAAAAACTGGAGTCTGTGTACTAGCAGGTGACCTCCCCCTACCCCCAGGATCATGGAATAACCAAGGAAAAGATAGGGAAGGTTTTTTCAAGATAAGTTGATTTCATTCCTGTGTCCAGGCAGAAAGGCCAGAATGGGAAAGGCCAATGCAATGATTAGTTTTGATTAACTAGATTGGATTTGGAATTACCAAAGAGACACACCTGTGGGTGCTACCAGGGGGGTTAGCTGAGGAGAGGAAGACCCACCCTGTGAGTGAGAAGCACTGGCCTACAGTGTCTTCTGGGGACCCAGACTGAACGAACCAAAAAGAAAGCAGAAGCCGACTGGGTACCAGCATTCTCCTTTTTCTGCTTCCTGATGGGGCATGCAGTGCAACCCCCTCTACCATACTGTCCCCACCATGATGGACTATGTCTCCCCAAACCATGGGTAAAAACAGACATTCCTTATATTGCTTTTCTCTGGAATTTTGTCACAGCATGAGAAAAGTGACTAATACAGCCAACAATGAATATATCAGAGGGCTTGCAGGGAGAGACTCCTGAGGGCTGAGGAGTCAGCGTGATAGAGAACAGGGCAAGCAGACAGCTGAGATGAAGAAGCAGAAGTCCTCAGGCTAGACCTCCACAGCAGTCCTGACCTTCATGGTGGGTGCCTGCTTTGGAGACCAGCCTTGGTAGCTGCTATCTTGTATGTGCTGATCCAGCTTCTCTGAAGGGTCTAGGCTAGTGGTTCTCAGCCTTCCTAATGCTGCAACCATTTAATACAGTTCCTCATGCTGTGGTGACCCCCAAACTGTAAATTTTTTGTTGTTACTTTATAACTGCAATTTTGCTACTGTTATTAATCATAATGTAAATATCTGGTATGCAGGATATCTGATATGAGACCCCTGTGAAAAGGTTGTTTGACCTCTAAAGGAGTTTCAACCCACAGGTTGAGAACCATGGATTTAGGGTAATTTTAAATAACTCCAGGATTTGCAGATCGAAAGGCCTCAGCCTCCTGCATCCTCTGAAGGGAGATTTAGAGATTCCAAGACCTGAGCCCACTTCAGCCTCTAAAAACTAGAATGAAGGGACTTTGTTGGAAAAATTTTCAAATGGAGGAGTTTAAAATAATGTGAAAGATATGGCTGAACAGTTACATGTTTTAAAAAGGGGTCCTGGGTTCAGCTCCCAGTACCCACATAATGGCTCAAAACCATCTGTAACTCCAAATCTAAGGGATCCAATGTGCTCTTCTGACCTTTATAGTACCAGACATATACATGGTGTGTAGGCCATGCACACACACAAAACATCCATGCACATAAAATAAAATAAATCTAGGAAAAAGAAGACATAAGTAGATACTAGCCCTTTGAGGAGGAAGACCTTTGTTTTTACTGCAGGTGTGGACCACACTCGGGGGCTCTTTTACAAGAATTCATCAGTTATGTGTGATGTCAGATGTTCCAGACAAAAAGGGAGGGTCGTTTACCTCCCCAAGGCCACGCCCCCTGATCATGAGGAAATACTAGGAACATTCTACAGGAAAACCAACAGCATCTACAAAGAAGAGCTTGGTGTATACCCAGCTTGGGGGAAATGAGAGAAAGGACCACTGAAGGCAACATAGAGTCCAGGCTGGGAGCCTTGATAGGAAGAGGGACATTCGTGGTAAAACTGTGGAGAGCCATCTAAATGATGCCATTTTTATTGGATTGGGAAGTGCCTGGCAGGTTAGTGTCTCAGTTTGGTTTTTATTCCTTGAAGAGACACCATGACCACAGCAACTCTTATAAAGAAAACATTAAATTGGGGCGACTCACTTACAGTTTCAGAGGTTCCGTCCATTATCATCATGACGAGAAGCCTAGCACTGTGCAGGCAGCTGTGGTGCTGGAGCTGAGAGTCCTACATCTTGACCCATAGGCAACAGGAAGTCGACTAACTGTCACCCTGAGTGAGGCTTGAGAAGAGAGACCTCAAAGCCCACCTCCACAGTGACACACTTCCCCCAACAAGGCCACACCTTAGAAGAGTGTCACTCCCTTTGGAGGTTATTTTCTTTCAAACTATCACAGTTAGTAAAGTGAACCGCTGGGTATGGCTTTGAAATCATCCACAGTTACCTAAGATGAAAATGGAGATCTGTCCCGAATGTGAGTGGCAGCATCTTGTGGGCTGTGGACACTGATATAATTAAAAACAAAAAGGAAAAAGTGAGTCAAGTATGACCACTCCTCTGTCTCTGTTCCTGGTCTGCCCAGATGTGAACATTCTGCTCCAGCTGCTACAGAGCTATCTGACACCATGCCTTCTCCGTTAAGACCTCAAACCAAGAGCCAAAATATTTCTCCCTTAAGCTGGTTCACATATGTTATCTAGCAGAAGCTCTAAGGAAAGTGACTAACACAGACTCCTTGACACTGAAGGCTTAAGACCTTTGATACTATGAGACAAAGTGAATCCCTCCCTAGAAAAGATGCTCTCTTAGGGAGTTTGGTCATGGTGGGAGAGTCCAACACTGCCCTATGGCTAAGACTTCAGTGAGGATGAGCCTGTTAACCTTGTCATAGAGAGAAATTTTCAACAATTTTCCCAAGCTTCTGATTTGACTGTGGGCATTTCAGGCATAGCCTTCATGGTGTTTGTGATTGAGAATTAAAATTATAAGTGAATGTTAAACTTATCAAATATAGTTTTGTGACTATTGAGATAATCATATATTTTTCTATTTTTTAATTGCATAACACTGATTTGCATTGTGTTTAACCATCCTTGCCTTCCAGGGATAGTCACCCTGGTCAAGGAACATGATCCTTTCGATGTGCTGCTGAACACAGTTTTCTGACATCTTCCTGAGGATTTTGGATGTATGTTCCTCAGATGTTTGGTGCTGTAGCTTTCTTTCCTGAGGAGTCTTTGGTTCGGCTACCAAATGTTGTTGACCTCCTTAGGTAACTTTGAGAGTGTTGCCTTCTCTTCTACTCTTAGCAACATTTAAGGAGGATTGATATTGATTCTTTGACGTTTGTAGAATGCACTCATGAAGGCATCTGGCCCAGAGGCTTGCCTTTGGTGGCAGTTTTATTTTATTGGTTCAATCTCATTTGTTACCGGTCTATTCCGTCTTTCTGTTTCTTCTTGATTAAGGTTTGGTCAGTTGTTCATTTCTTGGAAGTTATTCATTTCTTTTGGGTTATCCAGTTTATTTGATGTCTAGCTGTTCACAACAGTCCCTTGTGATTTAAAAAATACTGTGAGTTATCTTCTGTTATCTTTCCACTTTCGTGGTGGATTTTTGCCTTCAAGACTTTTCTTTCTTGTTCTAGTTTTAGGATTCATCATTTTAACATTGCATACCGACATTTTTGTCTCTTGAGGCAATGTTTGCCTAGAAATTTCTCATTTGATGTCTGTATGGCTGTGCCTGCCTTCCTTGTAGATATTAATCCCACAAATAGATTTCCCACCTATTTGTTTCCTGCAGAGCTGTGTTTCTAAACATATCATGGGTTTCTCATAGACAGTGTATTCCTAGGTATTGATTTATGTCTGTTCAGAACCTAGTTAAATCCATCTGATTTAAAATACTTATTAATAGATGAATTCCTACTATGGCTGCTTTGCTCCTTGCTTCTATTTTACAGTTATTGTACCTTTGGCCATCATGTATAGCACAGCTATGTCACGTGATAAGCCTTGCAGTGGTTTGCATAGATTCTTGCTGTTTATATGCTGTATGTCTGCTGCAGGCTTCTCTGTTGTGTTCATCTTGAGATTTGTAGATAAACATCTATTTTTAATTACATTTTACTCTATTCATGTGTGTGTGTGTGTGTGTGTGTGTATGTGTGCAAATGTGCCATAGTATGTGTGCGGAGGTCAGAGAACAGCTTGTGATAATTAGTTCTCTTCTTCTACCACATAGGTTCCAAGGATTAACTTGAGCTGCCAGACTTGGTGGCATGCATTTTTATCTGCTGAGCCTCCTTACTGGCCCCATAAACATCTGTTTAAGTTGATGTAAATTTAATGTAGCTACCTACAAAATACCGCTCTTTGACTCCACACCTTTTGTTTCTTGTGTTCTTGCAATGCCAGCTCAGCTTCATTTACATTGTGTATCTATGAATGTGTTTGTTTTCTTCATTGTGTAAAGGGATAGGAGTCAGGTTACTTCATCATTATAGTCTTCTGTTACTCTGAACTCATCTCTACCGTCAGTTCCTTTACCTTGTGAGACCCATGCTGTCACTCGCCTTCACATTGCTCTTCAGCACGGTGGAACTTCAGTGTGAAGATCAGCCTTACAGCTGTTTGTACACTCAAGCGTGATCTCAGAAGGACTATCTCTCTTTAAATAGTTTTTAGATTTATTTATTTTATGTATATGAGTGTTTTCCCCTGTATGTATGTATTTGCACTACATACATGTCTGGTTCCTGTAGAGGTCAGAAGAAAGCATTGACCCTCCTGGAACTGAAGTTACGGATGTGTATGAGCTACCAAGTCAATGCTGGGAACCTAATCTGGGTCTTCTTTAAGAGCAGCAAGTGCTTTTAAACACTGAGAAATTTCTCCAGCCCAACTACTCTTTTTTAATAAATTATTTTAAGCAGATAGTCTTTCTGGAGTTAGGCAGGCTGACCCTCTCTTCCCCAATACTTTGATTCTATTTCCTGTCTTTCCTTGCTTGCAAAGTTTTTTTTTTATTAGCTGATAGCCTTCTGAGGGATCCCTGGTATGTGATGAATCATATTTTACTTTGAAAATTTTTCTGCCCTTGACTGATCATAATTTGATTATAGCATGCCTATATATAGGTTTTTTTGGTGCTATATAGAGACTTCTGAAATTAATAAATTTTAATGCCCATTTCCTTCCCAAGATTTGAGGCATTTGGAGCTACTATTTCAATAAAATTTCAGTAACTTTCTTTTAGTATGAATATGTATGCATGTATGCATATACATGGATGTGTGAGTGTACATGCATACGTGTAGAGGTCAGAGGTCTATGTTGGGTGTTTTACTCAATTACTTTCTATCTTATTATTTTTTATTAGATTTTATTTCATTTTCGTGTGTGTGTGTGTGTGTGTTTTGTTAGCTTGTATGTCTGTACATCACACACATACAATGCCAAGAGAGGTCAGAAGAGGACATTTGATCCCCTGGAACTGGACTTACAGATGGCTGTAGGTCACCATGTGACTTCTGAGGACTGAACCATGTTCTCTGGAATAGTAGCCAGAGCCTTCACCACTGGGTCACCTCCCTAGCCCCCTTCCTTACTTGTTTTTGAGACAGGGCTCTCACTGATCCTTAAGTACACTGGTTCAGGTAGACTACCCACCCAGTAAGCTGCAGGGATCCTCTGACTTGTTAGTGTGTGGACTATTGATGTTTGTTGCCATGCCCAGTTTTTTTTTAATGTGGCATTTTTATGTGTGTGTGTGTGTGTGTGTGTGTCTAGGGAAAGGGGATGTGGAAGAAGAAGCAAAGTAAAGAGGAAGACTCTACTCTTTAGTGAGGACTCCTCTAGTCTAGTGAGGACTCACCAGTCTAGGGTCCTAGACTAACTGAGAATTTGTTACCCAACTATTAACCCTAGAGTGGGCATCTTTATCACCTCTTGAAAAATTCCAGGACAAATATCTGGACATAGCGAGCTTCTGAGCCTGAGTGTGAATGAGTGTGACCTTTGGAACTATGTGTGATGTTCCCCATAGACTAGTAATGACTTTGATTGCTCCTCAACACACTGCAGAACTGAGAAGGGCTAATCTCCACCCTCTGACCTTCCCTCCTGGAGACCAAGAGGATGCCTGTGCCTGTGATCTGCTCAGGTGAGGAGGGAGGCATCAGGGAACATAGCGGTGTCACTACCTGCCTAACAGCACATGGCCGCCCCTCTACCTATCAAACAGGCCTGATGAAATAGGCCCTGGAGTGGGGTCTAACAAGCGGCCTTGGCATCACCACCAAGCAGGAGGGCTTATAAGCCAATGTCTCCTGGCTCCAGCTACATCCTCCTCACTAGTGTTTTAACTCTGCTTGGTGGCCAGCGTACCTTTCTGCCTGAGCATACCCCCTGCCCAGGCCCTCCTGCTCGAGTTTCTCTACGCAGGCAATTTCTTCAATGCCAATTCTTCTCAGAGGCCTGTTATCTAGGCTCTGTGTTCCCACGTGTGATCCTCAGCCTGTTTCTCATGCAGTCACCCATGGCGTGCTGGGCCAGCTGCTCATCACAGGAGGCACCCCCCTTGGAATTGCTCTCTCTGCTAGAGGAGACTTTCTCCAGGACTGCTTTGTGTCAGCGCTTTCATATTCGGCTTCCAAGGCATAAGGATTAAATTGGGCTTCTGCTCTTCCTGGAGATGGAATGTGGGCAGCCTTTCTCTCCAGGCATCTCTGCCTCCAAGGTCGAGGGCAGGCTTCAATCTTTGCTTGTTGGTACCACATGGGGGGTACTGTTAACAGGGCAGCTGTTCAAACTGAAGCTACTGCACTCCCCACAATTCCCCTTCCTGTCTGCACAGAATGCTGATCCTGTTTAAAGCTTAAGAGTGTGAGGGCCAGTATTCTTGGAAGACCAAGGAGTTTGGCATGGTGGTCACTGGGAGAGCTCCCATGAGCAGAGTTGGTCACTGCCCTTAGTCCCATATGCCTGCAGCAGTCTGAGCTTGTAAAGCAAAGTGGACCAGGAGGCCCAGCCCTCCTTCATGGTCCTCAAATTGGCATCTCCTTTCCTGGGCAACTCTTTCATTCTTCGTTCTATAGGGGGTAAAAAGATCTTGGATTGGGCCATTTTGAAAGGTGTGGAGATAGTGCCGGAGATTCTGCAATCTCTATCAGTCCATTGGGATCAAACTGCCAGAGCACAGATGTGAGATGAGGCCATTCTAAATGCAGTGAAGTGTCCTTTTAAAAATTGGGAGAGGGTTGGGAGAGATGGGCTAATGTGCTGCTCTTGCAGAGGATATGAGTTCAATTCACAGTACCTAGGAGGCGTGGCTCACAATCACCTGTAACTCCAGTGGGATCCAATAACACTGGCCTCCATGCATGTGTGTGACAATTAAAAATAAAAATAAATCTTTAAAACCAAAAAAGAAGAGGATAAGACAGACCTAGGAACTAGAAAGAGGACATATGAAGACAAAGGAGAGGCAAGCAATGGGACCATGAGATAATGATGTCCGAAGCCACCGCAGTTGGGAGGCAGGAAGGGCTTTCCCCTTGAGACCCTAGAGGGAGGATACTCTGCTAATGCTTAGATATGTTTATCTGAATCTAAGAGAACACCTTCCCGCTGCTTAAGCTGCCCAGACTGTGGCTCACTGCATCCCGAGGAACTCTGCAAGTTCAGTCAAGAGAGTAAGAGGGTGCTGAGAGAGGAAGGTAAGGGGATGTGTGGCCTTGCTGCTCCCTGCCATAGGCTGTAGGAGTGAGCGTACCTATGCTGGGTTGCGTGAGCACCTTTCTCTGGGTTGTAGGAGGAGTGTGTGGTTTAAGGTTGCTTGTTGTTGGGATATTTTTGTTGTTATTACAGCAACAGAAATGAAACCCGGACAAAGGGCACAGGCCCATTCAAGGGATGATGGTTCTCATCAAACGAGCATTCACCCGACCTTGTGTTCTGTGACCAGCACCAGGGCTGGAACACCATCTTCTGTATTAGCTAACATTACCTTTTGACCTAGTGCAGGAGTTTGAATGAGAATGGCCCCCATATGTTCCCATAGTTGAATACTTGGTCCTTAGTTAGTTGAACTGTGTGGGAAGAACTAGGAGGTATGGCTTTGTTGGAGAAGGTGGGTCACTGGGATAGGCTTAAGGTTTCAAGCAAGCACTAAACCATCTTGGTCTGTCTGTCTCTTCCTCTGACTGATGCCTGTGGATTGGGGTGCTCCAGCACCGTGCCTGCCTGCCGTCATGCTCTCCACCATGATGGTCATAGGCTAACTCTCTGATTAAATGCCTTCCTTTATAAGTTGCCTGGGTCCTGGTGACACCTCTCAGCAATGCAACAATATCTAGGACATCTCCCCACACTCTTCCTGGGAGTAGACCGCCAGACATGTTCTTGGTGAAAGAACTTTTGGCTGAAAGAAGGATCAGCCTGCGGTTTCTGGCCCTTATCTCTACAAAAGGAAGGAAAGGGAAAACTGGGTCCATAGGGAGTTAAAAGGGATAAACAGGGAGAGTCTGGAAAAGGCAAATGGTGAGGAGTTTGGAGCCTCCACAGTACAGATTCTGTGCCCTGCTCCCCGGCACTACCCTCCAGTGTCATGAAGGCAGAGGTGTGTAAATGGAACACACGAGGGGTCCAGGATCCAGGGTTAGTTTGCTGTGGCTCCCAAAGGTACAGACACTGTAGGAGGTCGGGGCTGCCTTAGCACGAGGTAGGAAGATGTGTGGAGAAGAGGCTTTGGGTCTCCTAGTAAATACCAGGGACCAAAAAACAGGAGAGAAAATGACTATGAAAGACCGGAAACGTGAAGATTCAGAATCCTAGGACAAGACCTGACAACAGGGAGGCTCACTGGGAGCTGGCGTCAGCAGGCTGGCTCAGGCAGGAAATGCCAGCTCCTGCCCTGGTAGACATGAGCTCATTATGGGCCCCAGCCTCCTCCCAGCACTTAGAGAGGGAGCATCATGAGTTTTATTTCCATTCTAGGGACTCACTTAGCCCAGTAAGAGGATTCTGGGCTAGCACTCCCAAGGGGGAGCAATTCCTCTCAGAACCACAGGTCTTGTTGCTAGGCTCTCTTAATCCCTCATCTTGAAGCAGGCCTCCCAGGTCATGCAACCCAGATAAACCCAGCTCAAAGTTGCTTTGTTTTGTTCACCCATCTCCAACAGAAAGGAACACGCTGAAAAGTCTTGCTCAGACAGACAGCCCCTCATCTCAGAGTAGCCACGCCTTCCTTTGTCCCCTTTTCTGAGACATCATGGGTGGACTCTCCGCTCGTTGTTGTCTTCCCTGCAGCCAGGGCTGAGCTTGCCTTTGTTTGAGGAAATAGGTCATTCTGCTGGGCCCTCTGGGCCACCAGCAGTTGGTGATCATTTGATCAGAGAGATTAATTTGACTTGAAGAAAAATAATTTGCTGAATGTTCCCACCCAGGACGGGAAGTGTAATGAACAAGGAAGGTCACCCCCCCCCATGCATCATCACAATCAGCAACATGGACACATGGCAGAGGGCACATGCTGGTCCCTGGTTCTGTCATTTGATATCCTGGTGGCAGAAAGTCAGACCTGAGCACGGCTTTGGATAACTCTGGCTGCTAATGACAAAAGAATCGTATTACCTCCCTGAGGTTTTCAAATTACCTCTAATTAAGCAGTAAGTTTAGATTTATAAAAAAAAAAAAAAAAACAAAGGTAGCCCAAAAGGTCCCACATCCCACAGACTGTTTTTTTTATTATTACCATTTTTTTGTTTGTTTGCTTTTGAGACAGTGTCTCATTCTGCACCCTGTATTGGCCTCAACTCATAGCGATCGTCTTGCCTCAGTATTTGAGTTCTGGGATCACAGAAATGAGCCACCATGCTTGGCTTACCATCTTACAGTAGTATGGTGTGTCTGGCACAATAAATGGACCAGTCTCAATGCATGCCAACAAGCAGTTTATTCATTCTTCCATTGCCTTAATCTATTGATGTATTTTGGTTCCATTATGCCCTATGATATCTGGGACATTTTTGGGCACCCCGAGAACGGGTCTGTGTTTGCCTCCTTGGTAGAAATGTCACAAGAGATTACTCAGGGGCCCTGTGAGCCAGAACTGGTATTCTGTGGATCCTTGGAGATAGTCTCTATAGTCATCAGAATGTCTCCTTGGATGCCCCGAAGCAGTGGTAGCTCTTTGTCTACTTTTGTCCTTGACAGCTTGAGAGTTGCTGGTCAGGTCATTTGTCAATGGTACCTCAGTGACTATTTGTGTTTTCTCAGTCTGGCACTGTAGGCTCTTGGGAGGAGACTTCATAGCTCAAGAGGAGCCCTGTATCACAGGGCCATGCTATCATCTGCCCACGTTGGTTTCTATTGGCCTGGATCACCCTATGGGGTGCTCAACTTCCTCCAGAACAGACAGGACTCTCTTACTCTAATTTAGGTTCATTCGACAATGAGCAGGAAAGTCTCCATGGACAGCCATGCCCAGCAGTGGGGAGTTGCTGGTTCCTCTTCTATTGGCAGCCCTCTGAAATAAATGCCTCTGCATGGGAAACCTACTTCTACATCCATTTGTTTGGTCCATCATTTGTTTCTTGGGGTGTTTCTTCCTGGAGATTTACTTACATTGAGGCTCATCTATGTGAATCAAATTTTCCCCTCTGGCTTTCCCAGGTCTTTCTGTTGGTGTCTAGGTCCCCTTGCTTTTACCCATCATTTTGTTTTTGAGCAGTTCCTTACTTCTCTATAGGGTGTCACTTGGTCATATTTTCTATCTCCTGTTGCCATGTTAGAAGGGAGTGCTTCTCTCCAGACCCCGAGTCTGGTTACTATGGTGGGGCTGGGAGCAATGCTGGGCACTCGTACCCAAGGTTACTGAGATGCCGTCTTTAGGCTTTCACAGGAGGGAGAGCCTGGGGACATACATACGCATATGCATTCGTGGATGCTCCCACAGGGAATCATCTACACCTGTTCTGAACTTCGGCCAGGTCCTCCCGACTTCTGCAGCTCTGATCTCTGTTTCTTGGGTCATCCTGGCCTCATCTTGCCTTGCTCTTTAACTCACACCCCTCTTGAGGAGCTCAGCCCAACTATCACTGCCCTTTGGATTTGTTTGTTACTGCATCATGTGTGTGTTCAGCGACTTCAGAATTCCCAGCTTACACTCCGGTGAACAACAACTTGAGCATTACTGCTTACAGATTTAAATAAGAGAAAAATGATGATAAAATGAAGAAGTGATTCATCTGGGAATTCTGTATGAAGCTGTGGCAGGGCCGTTCTTTGTACTAGACAGTCTGAATTCCAATAAAGAGAGAAGAAATTGGCAAAGTCTGTGTTTTCCTGTAAAGTTTCCCAAGCAGCCTATGTTTATCTCCGAGACAATAGAGCCACGGTTGGAGGGTGCAGAGGTGGGCAGGGTGAGTCATGAGAAGTGCCTGGGCACAGGAAAGCTCCAAGGTCGTTGCTGTGTGTGAGGTGGCATCTGGCTCCTTGGTACCCTGGCACTCTTCACTGTCATTCCGAGCTGGAAGGTGCTGAGAACTATTTCGTGAGAAAAGTGAAACCGGGACTTCTCCCCAGTAGGCTCTGATAATCTGTGGTCCTGACTACGCTGCTCCCCCATCCCTGATCTTCCTTCTGAGAAATGCTTTTGCAGCCTGTGGTCCTTCCTCCCACAGTCTCTCCCCACATTTACTTCAAAGTCTGTTTCCTCTTATTTCCCCAAGGTCCCCTTGAAATCAACTCTCTCTCCTGCCCAAATTGGCAGAGACAGAAAGAAAACGTGTTTTTCTTCCGCGATTGAATTGCAGCTTCTTCAGAGGCTGACCCTCAACCTGTGTCCCTCAACCTGTGTCCGGTCGGGTTTCAGGGGAAGCCTGCAAGGATGAAGGTTAAAGGTGGTGAAGGTTACACTGTGTGTACTGGGAAGGCCCTCGCTGTCAGAGCAGGCTGGGGCTTTTTGGATCTCATACCCCTGAGCTTAGAAGGGAAAAAGCACTTCTACAGATCCACATGTACTTTCCTAATGGAATAGTCTAGAAAACCATGAAGAGCCCTGTTTTTTTTCTCTCTCTCTGTTTCCCCCTCGTCTCTGTCTCTGTCTCTGTCTCTCTCTCTCTTCCACTTTTCCAATGACTTCATCTACTGTTCATCACACCAGGCCCACCCTAGGCTCAGGGCCTTAGAGCTGCTTACTATGATTTCAGTTCTCAGTTCCTTTCAGTGGATGCACCAATAGTCACTGACCAGGAAGCTTGGTGTCACTCACTGCCACTGCTCCCTTTTTCGCTCCCAGCTGCCTTGATGTAACAAGGAAACCTTGCAGCCAGCCCCATAGAAGGGCAGCCAGCCGCAGACAGCCAGAGCTCCCCTCCACACCTTGTCTTCAGAGGACACAGAAGCTGGTCCTTACAGGCTCCTGGAGAATCTCACCAGCAAGCACGTCTTTATTTGACCTGAGTCTCACTACAAAAGCTTTTTTTTTTTTTTTTTTCTGGAGGTGTTTGTTGAAAACAACTGGAAGAAATTGACTTTCTATCTGCCAGACACAGGAGATAAGAGTTGACACAAATACCAGACTAACTAGAAAGCCTGAGAAAAAAATATGGGGACCTAGCGGGCCACTGGGGTTTGGAAAGGTTCCGACGGGGTCTTGGGAATCCAGAGTGCGAGTCCATGTGTAGGGCTTTGTGAGAGTTCTCAGGGAAGGTCTGAGGAATCCTCGGTCTTTCGGCCCTAGCTGGCCTACAGGACCAGGAGGAAGTGAGGGCAAAGGCAGAACTGAAGGGACCTGATTGTGGAAGGCCTGGCTCAGCGTATACATACCCCCTCACAGAGATGAGGAGGCCTAGACCTCTGCCAGTTATTAGCTGACTGAGAACCAATCAAACAGAGCCTTCAGAGCTCAAAAGGGTCAAGGAATACAAACTTCACATAGTAAAATTTTTACAAGTTGTCCAGCCATGACAATAAGAAAGCCAGAAAGCACACCAGGAGAAGGGAGATTTGAATATTCAGTTGTCACATACTATGTTATGTCCAGATTTCAGGAACAATTATATGAGACACGAGAAACTACAATAAATTGTGGTTCAGATGCAGGGAAACTAGTCACTAGCCCAAGACCTCAAATCACATGTTTCAAGTGTGTTCAGAGAAGAAAAGACAATCGTGACCAAAAACTGAACAAAACTAGAAGAGCCTCATTTCATCAGATAGAGAATCTGAGGGAGAACATAGAAGCTTTGTTTTAGCACAGTAGAGTTGAAAATGCAATGCTAGAAGGAAAAGTTCACAGCAGACTCTAGAAAGCAGGGAAATGTTAGCAAGCGGAAAGGCAGATGAGTGAGAGGAGCTTGTCCTTCTGAAGAAAACTAAGAAATAGCAATAATAAAAAAACTGAGCCGAGGCTCAGGGATGTGAGGTGTGTTGCCGGGCATACGAGGAGGAGGAGGGGGAGGAGAGAAAGGACAGGGAAGAAGGTTTACGTGTGTGCACACGCATGGAAGTCAGAGGACAACTAGGTGGATTGAGCTCTTTCTTTCTATCATTATGTGGGATCTTGGAATCAAATCCCTGTGGTCAGTCTTGCACAGCAAAACTTTTCCACTGAGCCACCTCACTAGATCCAGGAAGGAAGTTTTAAGAGTAATCACCAAAACAACGCAAATATGCTGGATAAAACAAAGGAATGCAAAACATGCAGAATCAATGATCTCAGAGCGTTTTGAGTCAGGGGACTGTAAAAGAATCTACACATGACGCACAGCATCCTCAAGTTCTAAAAGTCAAAGGTGAAGAGGGACCCTTGGGTGGTCTGTGGGTCACAAGAGCTGCAAGGAAGCAGCTGCCCGAAGGCTGTGGGATGAGATAGTAAAGCCCTGTAAGAAGAGAACCATCAACCAAGCTTCCATTCCCAGCAAAACCAACCTTCAGGACTGAAGGAGAAATTCAGACATCCCAAAGTAAAGCAACTGAGGAACACCCACTGCCGCAGCACCACTAGAACAAGCTCTTCTGACTGGAATTGAAGGACTCAGGCAGCAACTCCAATCCACAGGTGGGGGCAAGAAAGCCAGGGAAGGCAAATCCGTGAGCAGCTATGTCAGTGGACGTTTTTGCTTGTGTTTTCCCCTATCTGATACAGCCATAGTTATAAAGCATGATGATAGGCAATCAATGTAGCGAGGTGTGAGTTGTTTGAAAATAGTAGCCCAGAAGTATGTGCGTGTGGAGGGAGCACTCGTTGGAGCAAAGACTTTCTAATTCTGCTGAAAGTCAAACTGGTATTATTCTAACACGTGGGGACATAAATGAAGATATTAATTTAGCCCTCAGGGAAACACAAGCAAGAAAATTACTCGAAATAGCATATGGGGGAAATGACAAGGAATGAACAAAGGTGCCCTAGAAAAATACCTATTTACTACAAAAAATACAATACTGAATACATGGAGTAAAAACGGCATCTGACCGACAGGAGCTAGCAGCAGGTTTGCAGTAGATGCTGTTTGCAGAAGATGTGGACACAAATGGGCTGATTGTGAGGGGACAGATGAATTATACTGCGCAGCCGTCTCCAAAGGGGCCGAACTACTCACAGAACGGCAAGTGCCATAGGCACTGAAGAAAGTGTTTAACAAGGCTAAGTCTTTTTCACAGACACAGTTCTAGTTTTATTTCTCTTCTTATGATAAAATGCCCTCTCTCTCCCAAAACCACAACTAGGGGGAAGGGTTTATTTTAGCTTACAATTTCAGGTTATGGTCCATTGCTTCAGGAAAGGAAGGATGGTGGGATGCCCATCACTTCGCATACATAGACAAGAACAGGGAGAGAACGC
The DNA here is from genome assembly GCF_950005125.1 of Chionomys nivalis. Lineage (NCBI taxonomy): Eukaryota > Metazoa > Chordata > Mammalia > Rodentia > Cricetidae > Chionomys > Chionomys nivalis. Next base: position 45,085,316 of record NC_080102.1, on the reverse strand, counting down.
AGCAGTGCATGCTCACTGCTCAGGTTGCTTTCTCTACTATTATACAACCTTAACTGGAGAAGCAATGGGCATTTTCAGCTTTAGAACACAGGAAGACAACACCCGCACCACCACCACCCCTGCCCCAGATATGCCTACAGACCAACCTGATCTAGACAATCCCTCTTGGAGACTCTCTTCCCAAATGTCTCTACAGTGTCACGTGGACAATTAGACCTGACCATGACAGAGCTATCCTGGCACACATGTGCTTTAAAAAGGGAGCCCTCCACAGAGGGAGTAGCAGCAGAGGGTGTGGCGGAAGTGGAGAGAGACAGGTCAACTCTAAAAGCAGGAAAATTGAGAGTTCCCGTTTTTCACCAAGGGATGAAGTGAGTGAGGGGAGGCTCAGCGAGAACACAGAGGCAAGTCCAGTGACCCACGGGGGTATCTGGAGGATGCTCCACCCACAAGCAGGGCAGAAGTATGTCATTTCTTTAAGGCACACCAACTGTTCTGCAGAACAGGATGTCTGCGTCAGGCCAGAAAACAAACCTTGGCAAATAGAAGAGGTTTGAATCCCCAAAAAGTTGTCCCTCTAGTCACAGTGGAATAGCAGGAGAGATCAGTAGCATGAGGAAATTTGTTTGGGGGATCCACAGCTGTGTGGAAATTGAATGACACCTCCCCCAAACACCTGGCGATTCCAAGAAGAAATCACAAATAATATCAGGAAATGTTTTGATATTTATGAGAAGGCTTAATGTGCTGAACCACAGAGGGGACCGTATATCTATTTTTCAAAGATGCTGGGTGGGATTTGGTATGGAGAGGGACAATTATAGCTTAAAGGCTTGTATTAAAAAGAAGAAAGCTAGGTGGTGTTGCCAGGATGGCTAAGTATGCAAAGGTGCTTGCCGCCAAGCCTGATGATCCAAGTTCAAACCCCACAACTCACGAGTTAGGAGAAGAGAAAAGACTCCTGCAAGTTGTTTTCCAACCTCATCTGGCCTCCTGTGGCATGCAAATACCCCTCTCCTCCACAAAGTAAGTGATTTCATTTACATTGCATTACAAATTACTCTTACATACAAAGTAAATGAAAAATGTAATTTGAAATTTTTTAAAAACAAGAAAGTTCTCAAAAAAAATTCTTCAGTTTTCCTCTAGATGATACCGCAGCTAAGCCAAAGGAAGACAAGAAGAAGATGCGAGGGAAATTATAGAGAATAGAAAATGCAAGAAAGGAAGTGTGAGGATTCTCCACAAATTGACAGACAGATTCATTGCTGTTCCTGCCAAATCTCCCTTTCAGTGAATAGACAGGACAATTATGAAATTCCTGTAAAGTTCAAGTGCTTCAGAAGAGCTAAATCAACACTAACTAGAAGGGATGAACAGATCTGGGGTAACCCAGTTTTCAGACCCAGACCTATCCTAGCCACAGTAACCAAGAACCATCACCCTACACATTCTCTAAGGGGGCGATTTTTACAACTTGCAGAAGAGCTCAGGTTGACATCTTCTATGCTATGACCTTCGTCTTTGCATATGGGAGTGAACTTTGGTACTACTTACCATGTTAGCACCTCTGGAAAGCAGATGCCTTGGTTCAGAGACACAAGGGCATTAAGGAAACACAACAAAGCCCAGCTGGTGGAGGACCCCACACTCGGATGCTGCTACAGGGGCACTCATGGAAACCCAGGGGAATCCAGACGCCATGAACATCTTTGGTCTGTGAGAATTCAGTGGCTCAGTGTTTACAGGTGGAACTGTGCCTTTGGCAAAGATGTGGGCTGCAGTTCAACCTATAGGAGGCTTTCCTCATCTTTGCAGACCCATGTGGTATTGGCCAAGCTCTGCGCAGTTTCAAATTTGATATTATAGTCAGGAATCATGACTGTAAAATATCTGCTGCTCAGCTCATTCATCTTGGTGGGAGATGGAGAACAGATTTTTCTCCTCCAAACTCTTAACGAAGGCTTCAAAAGACACAGGTAATAAATCTGGTGCTTGAGGCTTGACAGCAGCAATTAAGCCAGGGCCACTCCACTTGCATAGGATCCCCAGAAAGCACACCTGGTACCCCACACCCCGTGTGCATAGTGGACGCTGGCCTCCCTCATCGTCAGAGGCTGGGTCTCTGGGCAGCCAGCAGTCAGCACAGCCCTTCTGCCACCCTCATAAACAGTGATGGATCGTTGCTGCCTGACTCCCTCTCTCTCAGCAGCTCAGAGGCCCCAGTGATGGTGGGAAGGAGGCAGCAGGAAGTTCCATAGGTCCCCAGCTCCCAGCACAGACTGCAGTCAAGGAGACCAGCTCATTAGTGAACAATCACAGCTCCTGGCTTTTCAGAATATGCAGGAAAATCATTTCATTTATGGTTTGAAAAGATCTTCATCTTCTCCCACAGGATGAGCATGAGGCTCACAATTATCATGGGCTATTTTTTTTTTTTGCCAAGGTTCTAGGTTTAAAAAAAGAAGAAGAAAAGAAAGCCCTCCCAGGAGAATAAATTATCCTAAATTATTCTATGTTTTATACTTATGCCAAATATTTAATAAACGAAGCAATTTAGAAACTATTTAAAATGTTATTGATGAGGCAGGGCCTTGAAAACAAGCCCCAAGCTACTGCATGGTTCTCTTGTTGGCCAAAAGATGATGTCCAGCCCAGCTCTAATTTCAGAGTCATAAATAAGATTGGAGTTTCTAGGGCAGGGAACTTCTTGGAGCTTAGCAAGGAAATCACGTTCTACACAAATATTCCCGAGAGGTAAAATGCCCCCTTTGGGCATCCACACTTCCCTTTGTCATGTTGTCCTTGTCTCACTTCTGTTCTCTGTCCACCCCGTGAGCACGACAGAGAGTGTGCATAGTGCTGACCACGGCTTTTCCATCCTCCACCCTGTGAGCACGACAGAGAATGTACATAGTGCTGACCACGGCTTTTCCATCCTCCACCCTGTGAGCACGACAGAGAGTGTGCATAGTGTTGACCACGGCTTTTCCATCCTCCACCCTGTGAGCACGACAGAGAGTGTGCATAGTGTTGACCACGGCTTTTCCATCCTCCACCCTGTGAGCACGACAGAGAATGTACATAGTGCTGACCACGGCTTTTCCATCCTTGCACGTGCCCTTTAGTCAAATGGGTGGACTGACAGATGACAGTTCCCATGAGCCACTATCCGTGCTGTTTGTTTCTAAACTTGCTAACATGTGGCCAGCAGATGTAAGGATTTACCAGATAGGTCCCATTAAAATGCTGTCTGTAGGCCCAGAGAGACCCCTCAGCGGTTAAGAACACTTAACGGCTCTCAGAGATGAACTAGGTTTGGTTCCCAGCACTCGTGTGACGGTTTATAATCTCTAACTCCAATTCCTCTTCTGACTTCCGCAGGCACCAGGCATGCATGTGGCACACAGACATAGACAAAACACCCGTACACATCGTAAAAATCAATATGTAAAAACAAGCTGTCTATGTTGCTATCATTAGTGGCAGTGGGATGATCACAAAGGTAACCCCAAAGGCCCATATGACCTTGGCAGGTGGGGCCCATGGCTTGGGTCCCCATTGGTTCTAGAACCTAGTAGGCTAAGTTCAGGTCTCTGTCTTCATACTTCTCAGTGAAATGACGAGGTCAGAGCATACAGGCAAGTTCTCTCCACTTCTTCCCATTCTCACCTCTGTCTCCTCTGGCAATGACCCCTAGTATCACACAGTATGGTAAGGTCAGCCAGGGGCTAGATACTCTGCTCTCCAGGGAGGAGGACGTGGCTACATTCTGGGCTCTGATGTGGTCAGACAAAATCTCATTGTAAAATCTTCCTTCCTTCTGCATGTGGTGCACCTGGCCAGCTCCTTCTCCACTTCAAGACCCAGACAATATCATAAGCTCTGTGTGCTTGTTTCTCTGCTGTGATTTTAATAAAGATTTATTGATTTATTTATGTATATGGATGTTTGCCTGGATGTATATAGTGTACCATATGCATGTCTGGTGCCTGGAAAGATCAGAAGAGGGTGCTGGATCCTTTGGAACTGGAGTTATAGGTGGTCATGAGTTATGTAGGTACTAGGAAGTGAACATGGGTCCTCTGGAGAGCAGCAAGTGTTCTTAATCTCTGAGCCATCGCCCCAACCCCAAGTGCTTTGGCTTAGCTGTGTCCCCTAGTCACTGAGTTCATAGTGGCATTTGGAAGTAGGGTCTCTGGAGATGATTAGAGATTCTATCTGTCTTGGGGTGTCTTGTGACATGGGCCTTTTCTGTTTTCTTAATAACCAAATTACCTGGGAATGTGACTGAGGTTCTTAGTGATAGCCCAGGGTTGTACCCTCTGCTCTTCACTCTGGCCAGATGTGTGAGAGAGGATGAAGGGGTCTTTCAGGGACAAGAATGGGACCATTTTGAACATCTACACTGATATTCCCATGGTTTCGTCCTAGACGATGCTTCAGCAAACATTTTCTGTGTCTCAGACCTTGGGAGCTAACCCCCACCTCTGGTCTTTTAACACAGTATGGAGGATGTGGGAAAACCCTGCCTTCATACTGTCTTCTGTTCAGACTCAGGAAAGCGTGATTGGAACAGCCTGCTCTGAGAATGAGGAAGCTTATTGGAGGGACAAAAGGCAAGAATGCAGTTGGGTGGGACTCATGACAGAGAACTTGCTGCCATGCATGGGGCCCTGGGTTCCAACCTTGTCACCGTCATAAACAGAAGAGGAAAGTTGAGTAAGTAGACAGGAGAAAGTGAAATATGGGGGATCGAAACAACAAAGTAGATAAATGACATCATAGGAATAGAAATGGGGAAATAAAACATATATTGGCATTTCATTTGTATTTTAATAAATAAAGCTTGCCTGAAGATCAGAAATAGGCAAAGATTATTGACCAATGGGCCTATTTTACATCTCAGATGCCAGTGATTTCCTATTAATTAACTCTTCTGTTGCTGACGCCTGCCATGAGGTCCCCAAGCCACCAAAAGAGCACAGGGCCTGCAGATGGCCTAGGCTAATAGTTATACTGAAGAGACAATTGCTGTTCCTGGGAAGGGTCTGAGGGAACCCAGAGCAGGAGAGTAGTAGAGGTGTGTGAGATGGTTGTGGGGAGACAAGGTCAAGGTCAAGGTCAAAGGTAAGGGCAAGGGTAAGGGCTAGGACAAGAATAAGGACATTTTTTATATTACTAGTTCAATTATTCTATTTTTAAAAACATTACTAAGAGTGTAGCTGGCTCATCAGGTTCATAAGCATCAAGTGTTAAATATTTCCTTTAAATTAAAATTTCCAAGAAAAACTGAGACAATCGAATGATATAACAGAACAGTAGTGTGTGAGGCGAGCACAGGGCACAGGCATATGCTGTGAGAGCCTGGGCACATGGCTGCGCTGGGCTGCCTGGAACAGGTGTCCCTGCCGACTAATTGAGTTGACCTTCTGGGTAGGCTTGCCAGATAGAATCCAATTAAATATTGCGGGAGCCACACTAGAAATGTCTGTTTTTGTTTTACAGTAACTGAACTCAGACCTTCATTTCTGACAGCAATTAGACAACTGATCAACTGATTTTTGAGACGGTCCTACAACAGAACCCAGCTGTCAGCTTCGAGGGTAACTATCTTCTCTTTAATTACTGTCTTCCCATGTGTGGCGCTGCCATCTTCCAACGATGCTGGAGCAAGTGGTTGAAACGGGAGGAATTTGCATAGTTTATTTTTGCTGGAGCATTCTTAGACAGGATGAGTGGTTTTGACCCGTTTCTCTTTGGCCTCCAGCAATGTTAATTCGAATCCTATCTATAGTTCAGCTATCTTGTAATCTGAAACCCAATTTATAAATTCGCAGATTCATAGTAATGCCACCTATAGCCCTTAGCGGACCGTCACCGACAACCTCGAAACCACTCGGAGCAGTACCAAGTGGCTGCCTGCTCCAAGCTCCCCATAACAAATGGTTTATATTTCCCCAGACACTGCCCTTTTACCAAGTGTTACTCTGGACAAACTGGTTTCACTGCTTTGACACGGTGGTGGTGGTGTGACTCGCGGCTTGTGCTATGGATGGCAGCAAGCTCCGTGGAGAGAGCCAGGGGAAGCTGGGGACAGACAACACAGCACAGGGTAAATTCTCAGAACACAGTCACTTCTTTGACACTGGCTTCCTTGATGGTGCTCTTGAACCTAATTCCTCTGATATGCGGATGTATTATACATGTGTTAGATGTAGTTGGTATTCAGAAAATGTCTAATTCCTCCTTGTACTACTACGTGTGGAATACATTTTCTGACTCAGTAAATCTGGGCTGTATTTCTGCCGAGTGTCAGAGGTTCCGGGAAACTGAAGCTCAGGGTGCTTACATGGATTATTGTGGCTCTGGAGTCCTGGCCCTCACCATGGACAGCTCCCAGATTGTCCCGTCCTAGATAGTAAACCTCGTGACCTGGTTCTGAGTCCACCAAGTTGGCTCTTGGGCTGAGAATCAAGACTTCTTCCTGAATGATCTTGGGGATAACTTACAGACACTGTGGAAACAGTGCTTGATCAAAGTACCACACTGATATCAGCTCCACCCAACTTGCAGCAAATATGCGGAAGGTGTAGATAGTTAGATTTTACAGAGAGAAATTTCACTGGGTTCTCCACAACCAATTCAGTCATCAAAATACATGCAGGGGAAGACACAGAACACTCCAGAAGACAGTAAGAAGCTTGTGCACAGGAACACTTCTGTTGTTTCTGACTGTCACCCATTCCAGCAGAGGGAGAAGCTCAACACAAGACTCTAAAAGGCACTGTGATAGCATGATACCACAGCTACACAGATAGTCATGGCCACAGACCTGCTTCCCACAGTCCAGGGCTCTTTACTATGAACTTAGGTCTCTGTTGAAGGTTGAGAATCTGAATCCCCTCAGGGACATAACCACTGATTAACTTTCTTCTTTAAGGAAATGTATGCCACTCACAGATTTCTCCAATGCCTTGGCAGAACCTCAGTGAGTGTTACTCAGCTTCCCCAACCAGGAAACACCCAAGATTTAGGTGTTGACTCTGGAGAACTGGCTGGTGAGACACAACTGTTCAAGGAACAGCCTATGAATGGGGAAGTCAGCTGTGGAGGAGGAAGCACACACACACACACACACACACACACACACACTCCATGCACACTTCTGCACATCCTGTCTGGTGCACACCTCATCTTGTTCACATTTCTCCACATTACCACTTGCCCCATGTACACTGATGCAAATGTTTGCACTCCTAGGGCTGAGTCTTATTTAGTCTACGTGTGTTACCCTCACTCTGTTATGTATAGGGGCCGCACCTGCACGCAGGGCCTGTACAAGTAGAAGGGAAGTCAGGTCTGCAGGGACCTACAGAGACAGATGGTTGAGAGTTACCATGTGGGTGATGGGAACTGGTCCCGGGGGCTCTGAAGAACAAGGAGTACTCTTTAACTGCTGTGCTATCTCTCCAGCCCCAGAACAAAGTCTTCAAAAGCGCTCTGGGTCCCCATGAAGACAAAATCCTAAACCTGCCTCCAAATTCAGGATTCTAAAGGGGCATCTGTGTCTCCCATGTGGCCTGAGAAACCCCAGAGGCTTTTACTTAGGGTCATCACCCTATATTAAAAGTCACCACAGTTAGGTGTCTGCAGACGCAAAGGAGTGCACCACAGGGCTTTCCAAAGGTTCTGAAAAGCAGGCTCAGGAGATACTATGTAGGGAGATGTCTGCCTGTCTTGAGCTCAGATTAGATCCAAGGGGCGCCAGATCTCTGTGCAGTCAGATCCCAGACGTCTGCCTGGGACTCCAGCGTGGGCTCTCGCCACCTCCCTTTCACCTCTCTGTGACTTCTCGAATGCTCATTTAGTTTTATCCACATTGATTAGGCTCCTCCGGAGCGTTCTGTTAATGCGGTGGTGGAGCTGGATGATGTGTATCTCGGGTGAGTGTTTTAGACCGGAATGTTTCACTAATTTTTTACTGTAATATACACAGAGTGCTTCAGATGTGAATAACCTGCTCGCTCATTCGTAAGACACGCGCATAAAGAATTCTCCATATTTGCCCGTTCAGACATATTTAGTATCAGCTCTGAGTTCTTTCCATTGGGACAGGAAGCAGTTTTGGAGGTGCCTTACAGAATACAGTCAGAAGTGAATCTAGCAAGATTCATAAGCCAGTTTCCCAAGACCAGAAGCAGACAAGACCCAGGAACTGGGTGGGTGCCTCTGACTGACTCTGATCTATAATTTAGTGTGCTCTGAGCCCAATTCTGATCCCTATATCCTATGCCCATTGACTGGCCCGAGGACTGCCTAGAGTCCATGTGACCTCAAAGGGCACAGCCACGCCTGGCTACACACAGAGACGAACCGTATACTGTGACAGCTCTCTGCATGTTCCAGTCTTTCTGGAGATGTTCCTCAAGAGAGGTGCTTATGTCCCAGGAAACCAGCATGGTTTGTGGTCTACTCGGGGGTGAAGAAGTGCCGGTGTGGTCTTCCAATAAACAAAGCAGAGTGCTTGGGACAACTTCCCTGAAAGCAAATGAGAGGAACTGAGTGCAGAAACCAGGAGTCTTGTACATCTGCTTCACAGGGCACTCACTGGCAAGTGGACAGTGGTGGTTACCCCAGGATGTTCCTCACCCCCCGGAGGATGTTCTTGAGCCCATCAGAGGCACATATCCTCCAGCAGGGGTCAGTCTCTTTGCCATCAACTGTGTTGGAGGTAGTAATTGTGACAGGAGGGGAAAGGTAGCTTAGTTATCTGCAATATGCTTTCTTTTAAAAAATAGTTTGGGGGGAAGCAATATTATATGAACTAGATTCTCAAGGTAAGAAAAGTAGAACTCAAGAATACATTTTTAGATATAAAAATTCAGTTATATAACTGGTAACATTCAAAATTAACTTTTGGACAATTATGAGGTACAAAATACAATTACAAAAATAGTTTCTTTTTTGAGCATTTCATACATGCACATAATGTGTTCAGTCAAATCCACCCCTCCAACTCTTTCTTCATTGCCTCTTCCTTCATAATTTCAAATGCTCTTCATTTTAAACTCACAACTGAGCCCATTTGGTGCTGATGGTATGTACATAGATGTGGGGCCATCTACTTGGGCAGTGAACAGCTTATCAGGGGCTATATCCTTGAGCAGGGAAAGCTGACTCTTTTCTCAGCAGCCACGAATTGCTAATGTACAAACCTATGGTGGACGGGTGGAACTTTGCCAACCCTTCCTCTATTCATGTTGTGATGCTAGGATTTGGCTGGCTTCATCTCATGCATGTCTTGTGCATGCAGAAGCAGCTATGAGTTCATGTATGCAATGGCCCTAACATGTCTGACAAAAGGTCCCATACCCATGTAGGAAATGAAACATAAATATTTTGCTATAGACACGAACTACCTCTGGCTCTAACTGTCTTTCAATCTCTTTTTCTATGATGTTCTCTGAGCTTCGGGGAGGAGGGTGAGGAAGTATGATATAGATATCTCACTTAGACCTGAGCATGCCAGTCTCTTGTTCTCTTGCCTGTTGACCAGGTGTGGATCTCTTTATTAATCCCTATTTTCTGAAAAAACAAAAATTCCTCTGAAGAGGGCTGAGAGATGCACTGATCTGGTATAGGAAGTTCCTGGGTGATGCAGGTGGGCCTAAGGAAGGGAAGTAGGGTCTCCTATTTTCTACAAGAGGCCTCATGGACTGGACTTCTAAAGCAAAATTCCTGGGAACTTCAAGTATTTGCCACTGGCAACTGCATTAAACCTGACTGCAGCTCCCAAAAATGATTGTGCATGGAGCTGTCAGATGAACCTGTAATGTAAGAAGGGCATGGGGTGTATATGCAGAGGCTGGTGGTGAAGGAAGCCAAAGCAGACTTTCTGAAGAGATACGGAGGTGGCTGGGGTGGTTCATTCACTTAACTTCTTTGCTGCAAGTGCGTGAGAAAGACCACAGAGACGAGTCAGGTAGAGCAGCATTCTAAAAAGCAGCTCCAGGAGAGGTGGTGCCCAGTTCCTCTGTGCTCTCAGTAGCAATCTGGAAGGTTAAGGAATTGAATGGAACAAAGGAATCAGGAATCCGGAAGAGGACATGACTGCTGATGGTCACTGTGGGTGACTTTTTCTTAGGACTGAAAGCAAGTCAGAAAGAAGTGAATACTTGGGGTCAAGTCATCTTTGGCCGAGCAAACAGAATGTGAAAAATCACCAAAGTAGCATGACAGCCCACTACCAGAAAAATAACTGGCATACATCTAGAGAAGGCTCAGTACCAGGTCAAAAGAAGGAATGGAGGCCTGGCAGTGCAGTAAACCGATCCCAACACTTTGGGAGGCTGAGGTAGGAGGCTCCCAAGTACAAGAACATTGGCTGTAGAATTCTAGGTTAATCCTGGCAACTTAGTAAGAGCCATGGCTCAAACATTAAAAACAAAAAAAAACAAAACAGTGTCTGAGGATGCCATTTAGCGGTAGAGTAACGGTTGCCTAACAAGTAAGAGGCCCTGGGTTTAACTCTTAGTACTGAAAAAAGAAAAGGCAGAATAGAAAAAGAAAGGATCTATTTAATATTCTAATAGAAAACTAGGCAAAGGAATCCTTCATCCTCATACCTACCCCTCTGTCCATCCATATCTATCCATTCATCAATGTGTTCATCTACCCCTACACGTATACCCATCTAACAATCCATATGCCCATCCTTCCATACTCTCATCCATCTATCCATCCTCCTATTTATCTATCCATCCATCTATACATACATTCTCCCATCCTCCTATTCATACATATATTCTCCCATTTATTCATCTAATTTCTAATCATCCATCCTCCAATCCATCTAATCATCTATCCATCTATCCATCCATCCACAATCTTCCAATCCATTCATAATCATCTTCCCATTCATCCTCCCATCCATCCATCCATCCATCCATCCATCCATCCATCCATCCGTCTACCCACCACCCATTGGATCTCTACCAGGTGCCTTCTCTGGTCTAGCATCAGCTGATCCTGGAGCACAGGCTTCCCAGACAGTCTCCTGTACTAACAGGGTACGTATTCCATGAAAGAATGGGGAATGTGTGAAGAAAGAGACACCTAAACACACCAATCTGAAAGTAACTTGATGATGATAGATGCTGAGAAAAAAAGTAAATAAAGATGAGAAGAGTGGCAGACATGTCGACCTCAGATTTGAGAGGATGAGTGAGAGGGGAAGAAGGGGAGTGCTGCAGATTCCAGGGAGTACTAACCAGTGAGACTGGCTTGGAATGAATGGGGGTATAGGAGGGCCAGTGTCTGCACGTACTGGGTATGTGGCAGGAGTAGTCCAACTGCTCCAAATGGGAAAGGAAGCCCAAGAAAGGCACTTGACTGCTGTAAGCCCGACTGAGGAGCCACCAGGAGCAATGGAACTGCAATCATTTCCCCAGCTTGCCGAACAATAAGCAGCAACGCCTATGTTCTTTCCCGCATTCACTTTTGAACCCAGTGGTGGCGCAGCTTTCGGAATGGCAGCCACTCACATCACGCTGTGCAGATTCATGCGTTCTTCCAGGAGGAGAGCCTGAGAATGTCGGGCCATCAGCACTGCTCCTTATATTACGCTCAAGAACTTTCCTTCTGAGGAAATATCGATGCATTCGTTAATGGGATGTGCCGAGATTCAGCTCTCAGAATGTTTGCCGCGGTGTTGTTTATAATAATTGGAATTAGGAACAACCTGAGGATTATATTATACTCATTCTGAACACCCATATTCATAAAACAGCATATCACACCCCTATAAAAATGATTTTGAGGAAGGATCTCTCGTAAAACAGGAAGCGTCCATACTTTTAAAGACGGAAACCAATTTACAAAACAATATATCATAAGCAGTCGTAACGAGAATTAAAATCTCTACCTGAAATTGCTGCGACACTTCATAGCATTCCAGGAGAAGACTGAAAGGGGAGGAGAAACATTGGAGGCTGAGAGTGAGCTTGGATGGGACCATCTCATGTATGACAAGTAGGACAGCTTTTGTCTGGAGTGTGACAGCCAGCCCAGGACCCTAGGCATCTGACCAGTGACACCTGATTCCTTAATCTTTGCTTGCTCATCTAAGAAGGAACCCATCAAAGCACGGTAAATATACTCCTTGATCAATCATGCTGAGTCCTTGCTACCAGTGAGTTCTCTCAGCATCCCCAGGGACCAGCTCCAATGGGGCTACCCGGAAGCCTTTATTCTCCCCAGGCCTCAGCCTTCCAGCAACTGTTCCTTAACTGTCTGCAGGCTTGGCTCAGCACAATGATGATAGAGAATCCCCCCAGTTACAGGAAGTCCTGGACAAAGAGCCTTTGCTTGTTCACGTTGGCATAGTTTTGCATTTTTCCACTGCATCAAAAGAGGCTCTGAGCCCTACTGTACGCCACCACACACTGCAGACCTGGCGTCTACTTTGCTGGGCTCCACACATCAAAGTCATTGCGCCCCACCGGTAGGATTGATGAATAACAGCTGAGTCGGCACTGTCCTGGGTCCTCTGCTTTGGGTTGAGGAAGTCTTGGGCAGTTTGCCCTTAGTGTGATACCTGGCCCTGGGCTTGGTTCCCGTTTGCCTGGCCACAGAGAAATTTCTGGGTCTTCTGTTCCTGGTATTGATTTTCGTGTCATGGTTTTTGCTGAGTTGTGAATTGAACCGCTTTCTTGGGAAAAGGATCTGAGGTGGGATAGGTAGGTGTCCCGTGTCTGCCCCTGCGGTTCTTGCAGGCCATGGACTGTGGTCCTTATCAACTGTGGTCCTCGCTGGTCATGGTTCTCACTGACTGTGGTCCTCACTGACTGTCCTCCATGGGACCTACCTCTTGCCATGGGTCCTCATTACAAGTGACTGAGGCTGTCTGTCTTGGTGACTGAGAGCACAGCATGATCCAGAGAGAGTCTCCTCCGGGGTACAGACTGTCAGGTTTGTAGGTTCAATCATCTGGCCAACATCTTGCTTTGTCTCCAGCTCTCCCAAGTCAGTTTTGAGTTCTCTCCTCCAGTAGAAGGATCCTGACTGTATGGTTGTGGTGGTCCTCATTTACAACAGTCTTTCCAAATGCCATAACTATTGCCAGGGATTTCAGGACTTTCCATATTCTTTCTGGGGAATTCTGGAGTCTAGGAGGCTGTCCACTAGACTGATAGCTCTGCAGAAAAAAGAAACATGACTTACCAGGCCTACGGAGCAGCTGTTTTTCCAAAAGTTTAAAAATTTACTTTAAATGATGCTGATAATGGCGACGATGATGGTGATGATGATGGTGGTGATGATGGTGCTGATGGTGATGATGATGGCAATGATGATGATGGTGATGATGCTGATGATGCTGATGTTGATGGTATGACTACCATGCAAGTAAAATGGCTCAATGAGGTGCTTGCCACTGAGCCAAATGACCTGAATTTTATTCTTGGGATCTGCGAGTTAGGAAGAGAGAACTGACTTCTGCAAGTTGTCTTTTGGAGTCTACAGCTGCACCATGGCATGCACTTTTCCTCAGTCCCGGCAAAACCAGACATTTCCCAATGTCAATGTAAGGCAGGGTGTCCTCGCTATCTCAGCAGGTACCAGGCAGGTGGTGACAGTAGGCTCAATCCTGTGTGAAGAATGTTGATAGGACTGGCAGAACTGGAGTTTTCAGCCTCCTCCTCCCATAGCTGACAAACAGACACGAAACAAACTCAAACCCAAATGTAGGGCAAAGTCTCCTCAAAGTCAAACCCAAAAAATTTCCAGTAAAAATCAATTAGACTCCAATTCAGTTATGCAGCAGAGAAAAGATGAAACCATGGGAGGCCTTCGGCGCAGACTGGATGCCCCTTCTGCCAGCACGCAGAGTGTAAAGAGGCCAAAACAACAGTGCTGCTTTCATCTCCTTTTGTCAATAAAATTAAACTTGAAATAGGAGATCTGATTCAAAAACAAAATTAGAATGGGAAACTAACTTCCTTCTTGAGCTACAGAACTCAGAAGAATGCTTTGAAAGAGTTCCCAAGGGGAGAGAAAGGGAGGCAGGGGAGGAAGGAGGAGGAGGAAGAGGAAGGGAGTAGGGAGGGAAGGAACAGGAGGAAGGGGAGCACCGAGAGGAGGAGAAAAAAGAGAAAGGAGAGGAGGGGCGGGAAAGGAAGGGTAGAGAGGAGAGGGAGTGAATTCAGAGTCCTACATAGGCTGTAGGCAATCCTAATGCAGGCTGATGTCCAAACTCAACCCCTATTGATAAGGACACTGTGAATTCTGCTAGCGGAAAGGACATAGGAAAAAGTCGGTTTCTGGTTTTGAAAGGAAACCAGAGTGATGGAAAGTCTCCTGTAACCTGAGGGAGAGCAATGACTCCAAAGCAGAAAGCAGGTCTTTGTGACTGGTCTGTGAGCATCTTTTGTCCTCATCTGTCTTCCCACCCACTTAGCTGCTCCTCAGAGTAAGCACACAGTGGCCAGTGACGTCATGTGTGTAGCGAGAGCATTCCTACAGTTCACTATCTGTAACAGCAGAAAACAACCCCTTAGCAACACCATGGGGCTCATAGAGCCTCCCGTGGGTCTCCTCACCTCTCATGCTCAGATATGGTCCTTGCAGCCTTTGTCCTTCAGAGGGACTAGACGTTAGGAAGATTCCTTGATTGGCAGACAGATAGGGAGAGGGGCCATGGTTCGAAAATAAAGATGGTTAACCTCCAAGATGGCTGACTTCCTCTCCCTCCTGACCTAACAAAGGCCTGGCCTCTTAAAACAAAGGTAGCCTTTTTCTCCTGCCAGCAGGGCCTCCTGCCAGTGAACTGGTTTGACAACTTCAGAGCTAGATCATGATGTGTTTACCCGCCTGGCGGTGGTGTCGCACGCCTTTAATCCCAGCACTCGGGAGGCAGAGGCAGGTGGATCTCTGTGAGTTCGAGACCAGCCTGGTCTACAAGAGCTAGTTCCAGGACAGGCTCCAAAACCACAGAGAAACCCTGTCTCAAAAAAAAAAAAAAAAAAAAAAAATGATGTGTTTACCCCAAACTTGTAAACCTGTCAGCTGGCCAGCCCTACCCTGGGAAAGAAAGACTCCTCTCAAAGACCCTTAGAACTCCAGCCCTCAAGGAAAGACCAGGCATCAGCTTCTCGAGTCCCACCTCCGCTTCACAGAGGCTGTTTCCTTCTGTGTGCCTGCTGTCTGTGTGTGTTTCCTCACCCCTAATAAAAGCATTTCTACAACTGCTGATTCCATCTGCTCTGTTCAAAAATTTCTCTGCTACTACCTGAGGGGCTCAAGACTTTTTTTCTGCCTTCGAATTCTTGGACCGATAGAGAAAACGAATCCGATCCAGACCTCTCGTTGCTAACAGTTCTCCCAGGCTTGAGTAATCAGGGCTCCCTTTCAAAGCAGCGTGGTCCACTCTGTTTTACAATCACGGTAACTGGAGCACAGGTGGGATGAGGGTCATGGAGAGAGTCTGCCGACTATTCCCAGGTCCCCTGGTTCCAGGTTCACAGCTGCTCAGGAAGCCCACAGGACTGCTTTGTGGGCATCCCCAGCTCTATGTATCCAAATGGCAATTCTGAGTTCTTAGCTAACCAAGACTACCCTCCCCATCTGCCTATCTGTCTACATAATACTTCTATTCAGGACAGTGTCTCCCATGTCCAAGCATCTCTAGTAACCTTTTACAAGGTCACAAACATGGGTCTTCTTGAATTCTTCCTTAGCTCATATACTTATGGTTGGGAAATTGGGAGGTTCTTATTGAACCTACCTCAAACCTATTTCAACGGCCTCATTTTCCCCGATTTCTCCTGGCTCCAGGCCAGTGTCCTGTGTCCCTTTTGGCTCTTGACCCTGCTTTCTTTGGAGTACTAGCCACACAGTCTAGGTCCTTCTATTTCTTGCAGCCCTCCAAAGGAGACCCACCCAAGCAGAGCAGTCTGGCTCCTTGTGCCCTGAGCCATATGCTGAGCTCTAGGGTACTACCCCTCATCCAAAAGCAGCATGCTCTTGAGATGGGCTGGTGTCTGAGAAGCCCTTTTGGCCCAACAGCCACTGGGTGAGGAAGTGGCTCCTCCTATCCTCATGCAAGGCCTCTCTTATTTTGTTGCCTGCATCCTGCCTTTTAAAATGTCCTCCCCACAAGTGGGCCCAACCCACACATTTCAATTGGCTCGCTATCTGCCTCTCTCCATCAAGACAGGCTCCTTTGAGCACAGCTATGGTTTCTTATTCTGTCCTCAGCACATGAAGGATGCCTGGACTTGTAGGAACCCGTAAGAACCAACAACTGACAAACTCAGCATCCACAGCACTCAGGCATGGCCCTCACGGTACCTTCTGGGTATAAGTTGTCAGCACAGCATGTTGGCATCTGCACAGCTGATGTCTGCACCCTGAAGTCACAGAGACAGCAGGAGCCAGCCTGGGAGAGTCTCCAGGGCCCAACACGTGGACCAGCAGCAGGTACTTGGACGTGGGCGTATCAGAGGTCTGTCATCAATTCTTATAAATGTCACTTTGTGCCTGGGCTTTTCTTCTGGCTTTGCTTTTTTTTTTTTTTTTTCCTTGACTCGGTGTTGTTTTTTCCCAGAACAGCATGGGGAATTCAGAGGGCTCCATCTCCATTTGATTTAGCTTCCCACATGCCTAGCTGCTGATGAAGTCTGACATTGTCTTTATAGAGTGAGTTGTTAATAGAAGCAAGGCTGGCTTCACAGTGATTCTTCTTGACCCAGGGGACGGCTGGGAGAAGTGCCCTTGCTGAGAGAGTGCTCAACACACATGGGAAGTCCACGGGACTAGCCTGTTCATGTAGGCGCCTAAATCGCGGGGTAGAGAGAGGTGCAACTGGCCTGGTTAGCTCGTGGGGACTGTGTTAGAACACGACACAGCCTTTGGCAATGCAGGCACTGTCGGCTGTAGCACACGGCATTATGCCTAGCACACAGGACAACGCTCTGCAGATATTCCCTTAAGTAAGAAGTAAGGACCATTGCATGCAAATGAGAGGACTGAAAAAAACAGCTCAGATCGTGGAATCGTGGGACTAGAAATAGGTCCTCCAACCCCCAGAGTCATGCTGCATCTGAGCGTTCCCTTCCTGGGAAGATTTTCTCAAAGTGTTATTGCCCAGTTCTAACCCCGCAGCTAAGCCTGACACATGCCAGTTCTCTGGAGCTATCTGGAGGCTTAAGCCTTCCAAGGGCCAGCTGGCTGTGGCCCAAATCCCTTCAAAGGGACTCCTCCACCCCCCCACTCTGGGACCTCACTCGGGACCTCACTCGTAGGGGAAATAGGACAATGGCTATGCAGGGGTTGATCACTGAAAAGACTGTGCCGCAGAGTGGGTGAAGTTGCTTTAACTCTGTGATTAAAGCCCACGTGAAGCTAACTCTCCCATCACCCAGGATACTGGGAATTTTTCATGACAAACTAATGACTTCCAAGAATGAAATAAACTCTACACACATTTCCCTGGAAAATGTATCATTTCTGGAAAATAATTAAAACGAGTCAGACGAAGTCTTTTCTAGGAGAGTGTGAATATAGAACCGGGTCATCTGTAACAGCGGGGAATCAGGTTTGGTCTGTCGGGTCCTCACGTCTGTCTGCTGCTAATAAGCACTATCCATTAGTGTCGGGGTGAACCTTCCCTGTTGCCCCAGCTCCCTCGGCTGCAGGTCTTGAAGCCTGGGTCAACGGGACACCACAGAAATACAGGTAACAAAAGCAAGCTTCTCCCCCCTCCCCCTACCACCAGACTATGCAGAATCCTGCAAGTGGGTGCATTCTGCAAAAACAATAGCATAGTGATGTGCCAGGATGGGACGCGGGAACAAGAGGAAAGAGTCAGTGTTTCTGACAGATCCATAATACCTGTGAGGGTGCGTGCCAAGAAGTGGTTTAAGGCTTTGGAGGAAAAAAGCAGCCTGTGAGACTCCCGGTTTGTGCAGGTTGTCCCTGCCTGGTCTGGGTGAGGAGCAGACAGGTTCTGGAGTTACAAAGGTTTCTTCCCAAGACGTGACCCAGAGGTGATTCCTAAGCCTTTTTTGGTAGGCAGCCATCCAGACAGCCTGTCTTTATTCCTATGTCAGCTTGGGGAAGAAATCAAAATGTAATGCATTGAATATTTTATTACAATCTCCTGAGGATTTTGGGGGCTGTGGTTTCACTTTTAATCAACTCTTTTAATTGATTATTAATTCCCTAAATAGGATATAGTGCAACCGTCTCAGTTGGCTCCTTCTGCCAAAGCAGAACACTGCAGGCCCATGGCTGAAACCCCGGATACTTGCTGCCTATAGCTACGGACACTGGACCTTCAAGGTCAGTGTACCCATTTATTCATGAGCAGGGCTCCTCCTGGCTTGAAGAGAAGTTAACATTGTCAACACCAGTTTGCTGTTTTGCCAGAACATGGGAAGTGGGAGGGGAACACAGAGTACTGGCTTAGAGCAAGGAAGAGTTCTGTAAGTGCAAGTAAAGAAAAGCATCATAGGGACAGCTGGGTAATGGTGCTTGACAGCAAGCCTTATGATGTCATTTTGATCCTTGGAACCACACAAAAAAAGAGAGACTAAATTCCTGGGGGTTATCACTATGGCCAAGCACACACATGTATAGACAAGACAATAAATAAACAAATGTATTTTTTTTTTTTTTTTTTTTAGAAAATCAAACAAAGACATCACAGGCAAGTTATATCCCACATGTAAGGATAAAGGACTATGGCATCGCCTCCTCTTCTAAGCCTTGTAGGAATCAGTCCCACTTTAAGACCTCATTGAACCCCAGTGATTTCGTACAACCCTGTCTCCAGGAGCTGGAGAGATATCTCAGTGGTGAGGAACCCATACTGCTCCTGTAGGAGACCCAAGTTCAGTTCTCAGCGCCTATGTTGGTGGCTCATAGCTGCCTGTGACTCCAGCTCCAGATAATCTAATACCACTGGCACCTGCACTCACCTACACACACCTACTCACACACACATACAAACACACCTACACACACACACACACACCTACACACACACATACATTCACCTACACACACCTACACACACACACACACACACAGTAGAAATAACTCTTAAAAATTCCTCATCTGCAGTAGCAGTGAAGGTCTCAGCCCATGAAAAGCAGGGCGTAGTTCAGTCTCTGGCAGTGGGGACACAGGTGGCAGGTGCAGAGGTGTGTCTTCACCGTTCCTGTGTGTGAATCACTGGCCCTCACAGTTTCACCCCAGGTCCTGGCAGTCACTCTCAAGAGTCCAGTTATTGTCAGAATCCTGTGGATGCCTTAAGGGAGAGGGACCATGGCTGACTGTCACTGCTTCTTCAGCGTCACCGTCTGCATGTTACCCCTTTCTGTGTGCTTTTGATAGAGCTGTGATTTTACTGATCCACAGCTAACATGTTTATGACGACTGTCCGTGGGGAGGACGGCCATGCAGTTTCTGATAAACCTTAGCTTTCTCATTGGAAGTGTTGTTCCTGAGTGCTGAGTCAAACCACAGAACTCCCCCAAGTTCTAAAAGTTCTCAGTTTTTCTCTTGAAGTTTCTAGGTCGCTAAAGACCTTGCTCTGACACAAGGGCTGTTTTATTTTGAGTGATGCCTGCTTTTTGTGTCTGCCTATTTTGACACTGTCTGTGTCCCAGACTCTGAGCCTCACCTACATCTGTGTTCTTAGCCAGAAACTGAGTAGTACCAGCCACACCTACTTTACATCTCTGTAATGTGGGGAGGGGGGTACCACTGAAGAGAGTCTTAGACTATTCCAGCATTGATACCCTTGAGGCTCTGGGGATAGAGTGGAGTCAGGCCAGCACTCCGTGGCTTTGCTTGGGTAGTATGTGCTTTTGAGGCTCCAGGGTACTGACCATTAGCAGGGTCTGGGTGATTTGACATTAAGGACACGGGTAGCAGTTTCCAAGTCCCCACTTGGCTGTGATGTTTTTCCTCACTCTGCATACTCGCAGCCTCACAAACTGGTGGCGGCGGTTGTCAGCTGCTCCCGAGCTTCAGCTCAGCTGTCCATGTGGCGAGTCCCGTTCACAGGTTTTGTTAATGAGTGTCTCTGTGAATCCTCGTCAGCACAGAGAGCAGCTTCTAGAAAAATATTGACAGGGTTGACACTAGGGTTCCTTAAGACAAGAAGAAATGAGAAAGCCACCAAAGTAGAGCAATCCTGCTTGCACAGACATTGAGGGGAGGGGGTCTCCCAGGCCAGCTCTGGGTAAAAGCATGTGGTTTCAGGGTCCCATCCAAGAAGATGGGGGTGTAGTGGGAGGCAGGAGCATCTGGCATGGTGCATCAGACAGTCACTGCTTTGAGAGGAGACTGTGATGTATGGGAGACCTTTCCTATGGAAGAAGATGCTGCCCCCTTTGCTCAAATCTGTCCTCATCCCTCATCTGACCCGCTTGACAGACATGGGACATTTGCATGATAACATTTGTGTGGTACAGAGTCAGCCTCCAGGTCAGGAAAGAGTCCCCATCTCTGCAGGCTCTCCAGGTTTACAGTTTCCTTTTTTGCTTGTAGATTGGAACATTTAACTCTGAATCTGTGGGTTAAAAAAAAATCACAACTGTAGTATAGAGAGGAGGAGCATAGTTAGAGGATAAATTAGAGGACTTGTAGCTAGCACGAGCCATCCTGGTGATGGGTCCCTGTCACGTTAGTGCACTTCAGGCATGGAGTGGAAGGTGACATGCGTCATCAAGCACAGGCTGAGGTTCCTCACTGATGTGGCAAATTCCCAGGTGTGATCTTTGCCTTGCACAGATGAAACGCAAAGGCACAGTTATGACTAAAGCTCACACTGGTGGGAAAGAACTGCCTGTTTCTACATTGCCTGTGAGTGGTACAGAATATATGCTGTGATGAGGGAGAGTCAGATGCTCCTAGTGTTAGCCCCGTTGCAGATAGCAAGGCAGTCAAAGACCTGGATGACTGAGATGGTGGGAATTAGAAGGCGATTGACCAACACCAAAGACCTAAGAAGGAGTAAAAAGAACGAAAGCTCGGAAAGATGGATACAAGAGCATTGATATTGACAGTAAACATGAGTGGTGAGAATGAAAAGCGAGTTGGTTTTAAAGAGCAAGACCCAGGGGCTGGACAGATGACTCAGTAGTTAAGAGCAAGTTCTGCTCTTGCAGAGGGCCCAGGTTTGATTTCCAACAGCATTCATGGTTCACAACTATCTACTATTCTAGCTCCAGAGGATCCAATGCCATCTTCTGGCCTCTGTGGGCACTGCACTCAGGTGAACACACACACACACACACACACACACACACACACACACACACCAAACACACACATAAATAAGAAGTTAAAATAAATCTTAAAAAGCATGACCCAAAGACGTCAAACACAGAGAGGCTATGGTTGAAGGGATAATGGACCTGGATGTTACATGCCAGCTCTGGTATAGTTCACACCATACAACAAACATCACCTGGACTGTGTGGTTTCATCAGGATAAGGATGGTTCTCCAGACCCTGAGACAACCCTGATCTTCTGCACACATAAAGAGGATGCTTCAAGTCTCGCAGAGGAAATGCCAATACAGTAATTGTTCTTTTTAAACTTTCTACAATTAGAGTGAAGTTTCCAAACTATTCTCTCAATAAGTATCAAGAAGCTTCACAGTGGCATCAATACAGGCATCTAAATGAGGGGGCTTGGGAAATGAGCATCTGAAAACACAGCCATGCTCTTGTTGAAATTTGGGAACTTCACCAAGACAAAATGTTATAGATCCTGAAAAATATCTGTAAACTGAAAAGGATTGAAGTCATACAAAAGCTGTCTGCGAATGAAAGTGAAATTAAGCTAGGGACCAGAAAGAAAAGCATTCTTCAAAACTTCTCAAATATTTGGAGATGAATTTATAAAGGAAAAAATTCTAAAGGGAAATTTGAAATGTATTTTTAACAGAATACAGATACCATAGACCACTGTTGTCCTTTTGGTGTGAGAACAGGTCTTAAGGGGACCTCAGCAATGAACACCCTGTTGGAAAAAAATTATTTTATTTAGTGACTTCTAGAAACTATAAAGACAAGATAAAATTGAGCCTGAGGAACCAGAAGAAACCAAGCCGCCAGCTAGGAGCAGGATAGAGTGATGGTGAGCCAGACAACAAAGAAACAACAGCATCGCTCTGCTACTGTGAAAAGATTCTCATCAAGGAGAGCTCCAGAACAGACAGCCTCCCCAGCAAATCCCACAGACTCCCAGAATGCTGACTCTCCCATTCTGTCCTCCTCACTACATGGGAAGGACCTCACCTCATTGCCAGAAGGACCGGCATTGCTGTGTCACAAATCTGAAGGAAGTCAGGTAAGAGAAAAAAAAGCTTGGACCAGCCCCCTTTCACACACACACACACACACACACACACACACACACACACAGAGAGAGAGAGAGAGAGAGAGAGAGAGAGAGAGAGAGAGAGAGAGAGAGAGAGGGAGAGGTTCCAACTGTAGTCCTAGCATATAGAAACAAGGAGTAGATTGTTGCTAGATTTGGGTGGCTGAACATCTGAAGGCCAATTAACGGAACTCAGCACATTAGCCATGGATAAAGTTGAGAGTACACAATGATATTACTAACCAATGGGAAAGGAAAGAAAGCCCCCAGTAGAACTGAAGCCATCTCCACGAAGAAGATTCTCAGAAAGCTGAAAACAGGCATCTGAGCTCAACATAACTAATGTTGAAGCGAAAGATATGATGAGATCCTTCTAAGAGTAAGACAGACGCTTGCACCCACACTTCTGCTCAGCATCAAACCGCGTTTTCTAGCCCGTGGCTTTATGTGCACAGTGTTTAGCAAAGAAAGGCTCTTGGCAAAGGAAGATGACATTGCTGAAAATGGTAGAGGTAAGGTCTGACTCCAGTGTTCTGAACTAGTTACATTAGCATCAGTGTCTCTAATTGTCCCTAACCCCATAGAGTGTGTCAACCCCATTTTACAGACAAGGAGACTGAGGCTGGAAGAGTAAATGAAACACATAAGATTACAAGCTAGAAAGTGTTAAATGTAGACACTAACCTACAGTAACTTAGCTCCCCACCCCGTGTGTGTGTGTGTGTGTGTGAGAGAGAGAGAGAGAGAGAGACAGAGACAGAGAGAGAGACAGAGTCAGAGAGAGAGGAGAGGGAGCAGACTCAAACACACACACATACACACACACAGAGCGAGAGAGAGAGAGAGACAGACAGAGAGAGAGAGAGAGAGAGAGAGAGAGAGAGAGAGAAACAAAGAGAAAGAGACAGAGTCAGAGAGAGAGGAGAGGGAGCAGACTCACACACACACACACACACACAGATAGAGAGAGAGAGAGACAGAGAGAGACAGAGACAGAGACAGAGAGAGACAGAGAGAGAGAGAGAGAGAGAGAGAGGAGAATGATCAAACATGAAACATGTTTGGGCACAGGTGTGCATGCATAAGGAGCTCAGAGGACAACTTGCAGGAGGAGGTTCTCTCCTTCCACCATACGTTCCAGGAATTGAACTCAGGTCCTTAGGCTTGGCAACCAGTGCCTTACCCATTGTGAAATCTCTCTGGCCCCACTCAGAGAAATTAGGGAAGAATACCAGAGATAATGAACTTGGGAGTCTCACAATTGCTCTAACGTCAGTTCTGCTGATCTATAGAGCCTACTGGGCTCCAGGGATGTCCTAGCCAGCCTGTTCCTAGAAACTGGCTGGTTTATCTCCAACTTCCCATAAGCAGAGGAACTTGGGTATCCCAAACAACTTTGGGCAGGAGAAGGACGATGTTGGAAATAGATCTCTCTCTGTGCAGAACAGAGCAGATGGTACAGAAATAGATGCGGACATATGTGAACAGAAGATTTTGACAAAGCTGCGAAAACAATTCAGTAAGTAAAGGGTTGTCTTCCAAGACACGGTGTGTTGGGACAGTTGGCATAAACATGCAGAAAGGGAAAAAAAGAGTTCCATCTATACCTAATTCAAAAATGGGTCAGGGCCTAAAATACAGAAGGTAGACTCTGAAACTTCTGTAACTTTATGTAGGAAAAAACCTTGCATCAGTGAAAGGTAAAATCTGTCAAAGAACACATGGCTAGATAGAACTTTACTAAAATAAAGGAACTTCTGGTCTCCAGGAATCATTAGCAGAGTTGAAAGACAGGCTGAGACCAGGACGAAGCATTGACAAGGTGTACCATTGAGGAAATGCACACAGACCTTTAGTAGATGTCTCTCCTCTTCCCAGCACTCAATACGAAGACAATCCAACAAAAACTGAACAAGGTATTCATAAGCTGACCAATAGAGAAGATACATGAAGAGCAAATAGCATACGGAAATTAGTACCCATCCCTGCCACTGGGGAGAAGCAAGCTGAGCCACTGTGAGGCCACCCCCCCCATCAGAATGAATATGCTGTTATCAAAATCCGAGAGCACACTAGGGAGAAAGCCTGACAACTGGGACTCATGCATGCCTAGGGGAGTGTAACAATGTGGGGTGCCATTTGCCCAGTTCTTAAAGTGGAGGCTTCCATTCCCATCTGAACCAAGCCTTATGTAGGAGGAAATCTCTACTGCTGTAGAAGGGGCAAGACTGAACCGAGAACAACTAAATCCTTTGGACCCACGGCAAGAGATTTGCATGTGACCACCAGGAGAGGTAGCCACGCACAGTGGGAGTGCTCCTAGCAGAACCTCCCTAGTCCTTTGGGTCAGGGACATGCACCCATTGTTCCTGCATAACTGGCTTAAGAACTGTCAGACTGGGCTTGGCCTTTGATGCATTGCGGTGTGGGGGAGCAAGTGGCTCTCTCAAAGCCTAGGGACATGCAGGGCCTTTTGCCCACAATGGAGCTCTTTCCTGGCTCAAGCGTGATTCTTAATGTTCTATTTAGTCATCAAGAATGAGAGATCTTAGAATAGACACCAAGACATGAAATCTTGATGCCTGGGCCCGGTGTCCAGTCTGCAGGGAGCTGCCTAAACCATCTACCTTTCCACTGTCCACTGTCCAGTTCAGGTGCCTGGCTTATCTGGGCTGTCTTGGGATCTAATGGGTTCTGGGGAGCTATGCTTCCTGCAGTCACATCCCTATCCACTCCCAGAGCTCTCCGTTCTCCTAAGGGTTTTGCAAGGTAAAATGTAGCTTTTCTTTTATCCCTTCCTTCCCCCTGGTACTGCATCCTCCTCCAGACACTGAGAGCTGCACTAATCAGGGGCTTTTGACTAGAAAACGGCTGTTCTGTGGATCACCTGCTCGCAGCACTAAGTGTCTTCAGGATCCTAATTAACATAAGACCATTTTGCAGTCCAGTAAAGATAATCAAAGCCATGTCTGTTTAATCCAAGAGCACTTTCTCTTTCTCAGTCAACCATAATTTGATCAGATTTCTGAGAGGGTTTTTTTTTTCTTTTTTTTTTTGGGTCCAGACTTGTGGAAATGTGAAATAACGAAGCAGTTAAAATTCATGATCTACACTTTTGTGTCATTATTATTGCATTAGCATGAAATTACACTTCTAGTTAGTCATAATTACACTCGTAATTATTCAATTTATCACCATAGGTCCTCCTGGAAGTTTTATTGGAGGATTTATTAACATTAATAAATTGTTTTTCTTCATCTCCCTGTTATGAATTCTTCTCATGTGTGATATGATGTATTGCCCGTAAAATTATCACCAGCCCTAAGCTTTAGGGGTTCCGAGGTCCACCCAGCATGCAACTCCATGGCCAGGGTCACTATGAAATAGTGGGTTCCATGGCTGGCTCGGAGTGGGTGGAGCTGGGACTTTCTTCTTCCTGGCTGTTCCCACCTGGCTCATGGTTTCTGGTGCTCACAGGTTGGCTTAAAGCCCACCTGGACTCCCACTGACTAGCCACTTCCACCCTCAGACAGGCTGGTCTAGCTTCATTTCGGTTGCTGTGATGGAAGGAAAGCCACCTAAGGGAGAAAGGGACTTATTTATTTGACTTACAAATCCAGTTATATAACAAATAACAAATCCTGTTACTGTGAGGAAGACAAGGCAGAACTCTAGGTACCGTCACAAGAGCAGGGCAAGAATGAATACATGTGTGCTCACTTGTTGCTTGTGTTCACCTCCGTATCTCCACTCTCACACAGCACAGGAACCCCTGCCTAGGGCATGTGACGGCAAACCTTGGTTATCAATTTCACTACATCTGCAATCAACTGAGACCCAGGCAGATGGGCACACCTATGAGGGATTTCCTTAAATGGATAATTTAAGGTGGGATGACCTGCTCTAACTCTGGGCCACAGCTTTTGGTGATAGCCTAAATAAAAAGGCATGGAAAAAAGGAAGCTTTTTCTTTTGTCTTCTTTACCTCACTCCCACTAGCAAGCTGGTTGATGCTTCTGTTGAGATATTCTCCACTGGTGTTGGGACATGCTCATTTGGATTCCAATACAGACTGGAAATTGACAGCCCTCTAGGACTTCCCTAGAATCTAGCACTAGACTTGACGCTAGTCATCCAGTCTCATGGACTAAACAACGATTTGGTTTGCTGCTTGGGAGACAGCCCCGTTGTTAGATTGCCCCAACCGCAGATGGCAAGCCACTCTAATAAATCCCACCTTCTATCAGTTCTGTTTCTTAACTAGTGCAAGAATAATGTTGCTCGTGGCAGGTTGGGTCTTCCCTGATTAGGACAACCCTCCATGGATATGCCTACAGACCAGCCCATGATGGAAGTTCCCCGTTATAATTCTCTTTCCAGAAGACTACAGGTTCTGTTGAGTTGACATTTGAAGTCAACCACCACACACACTATTGTCAGGCTTCTGGATCATAGCTACGTGGTCTGTCTTTTACCTCCTGAACTGTATGGCCACTGGTGGTAACCTCTCTCCCCCCCCCTCTTTCCTCCATCTCTCCCTTTCTTCTCAACCCCTCTCATTCCCTCTGCCCCTTCTCTCTCCTTCATTTTTTCTCCCTTTCTTTCTCAATCCCTTTTACTCCCTCTGCCTCCTCCCTCTCTCTTCTCCTTTTTCTCCCTCTCTTCTGACCTCTCTCCCATCCCCTTCTCTTTTTCTCTGCTCTCAAAGCATCCTTCATCCTCTAACTTTCATCAAAAGCTTAGGAAACCTGACATCCCTGGAATAGTGTTCCAGACCCAGCATTGGTCCCCACCCCACTTCAGTAGTGACTCTCTGATGCATCATAGTCATATCTGGAGAGTAGACGTGATTATGAAAGGTGACGGTGCTGTTCCGGCCTGTTAGGAATGGCATGTCCATCAAATATCTGAGAAATTGCTCAGCCTTGGGAATTCTCAGTGAGAAGATGGCTGTCTAGCCCTCAAGAAAGTCCTTGCTAAACACTGATGCTGCCAACTGCTGCCCCATACTTCCTACCCCAGACTGATGCTTACATTGTCAGCCAATGCTGTGGTCTCTGGCAGCCCCTGTGAACAAAAGCAGTGAGGGGCATGGAAACCACAGCTCCTGTTTATTATATACAGTGTTCTGCTCCATAGTTCTCACCTACTGCACAGAGTGTGTCCTGCCCCACACCTCCCCTCTACAGCACAGAGGGTGTCCTGCCCCACACCTCCCCTCTACAGCACAGAGGGTGTCCTGCCCCACACCTCCCCTCTACAGCACAGAGTGTGTCCTGCCCCACACCTCCCCTCTACAGCACAGAGGGTGTCCTGCCCCACACCTCCCCTCTACAGCACAGAGTGTGTCCTGCCCCACATCTCCCTTCTACAGCACAGAGTGTGTCCTGCCCCACATCTCCCCTCTACAGCACACAGTGTGTCCTGCCCTACACCTCCCCTCTACAGCACACAGTGTGTCCTGCCCCACACCTCCTCTCTACAGTACACAGTGTGTCCTGCCCCACAGCTTCTGTCTGCACACGGTCATTGCTGACTCATGGCGCCTATGAGGTTTGTATTGGATGTTCACTTTGGTCCACACTGCACATCTACAGAATCAGTTCCAATTTCATCCTCTCTTCCAAATGATGTAGCTGAAGTGAAAGGAAGTCAAACTAACATAAAGGGACAGAGCAGGCTGAGACCCAAGTCATGTTCTGAGCTGCTATTGGTTGAGTCCCTGCGCCTTCACCTTGATTGAGTTTCTCTGTGTATTTTCACCACACGCTTTTCTGCGCCAGAGATCTGGGCCTACGCTAAACCCCTAGCTGAACCCTTGTTGATTTATGAATCCAGGGTGGCCAGAGAGGCTCTGAGTGCCCTCACTTCATGCAGCATCCTCACCAGGCCTGCTTCCCATGTTCTGGGTTGAGAGATTGCTCTCCATGTGATGGCCAGCTCCAGAACCCATCCTTCCTGCAGTTACAATCCAACTCGAATACACAAATGATCTTTCCCCCCAGGTACCTCTGCAGTCTCCAGTACTATGCTGGATATTGGAATCACACGATTGTCTGAATGATTCTGATCTTGGGGACCAAATTCTGTGGCCAGGTGATCCCAGTGTGAAACAACTGAAGGAGAGGCACAGGTGACATCCAGGTGAGGGTCCTCGGGAATCCATGAATTTCTGCTGTTGGCATGCTTGTGTCCAGTTCTCTCTGTGGCTACCACCACATAGCAAATGGTAATGACGAGGGACTCTACACGTAGGTTTCATGGACTCTATATTCTGGCCTAAGGGAACCTGGGCTTGTGGGGAGTGACCGTGACTGGCTCTGTCATGCTGCATAGAGGTCAGAGGCTCTGTCCTCCCAGACCCTTGGAGATCAGAGGTGACCAAAGAGTTCTGTCTGCCCCATGTGATCCTGGTTGGGAAGGCATGTTCCTCCCTTGGGTCATTCTTTCATAATTCATTTTTCTTAGGACTAGAGCCATGGTGTAGTTATTTGCATAACTTCATGATAAGGAGATGAATAAAATAATGGATATCCATTAGACAAATGCATAACGAGCACAACCTCCGGGCTCTGCTCAGCTTTGACAGGCTGCACCCCCTTACACGTAGGGAGGCTCATCACATGATCCCATGCAGAACAAATCTGCATTAACACAGTAGTGGGCTTCAAAGGTACGGGCCCCAGCACTGAATGAGACCCCTAGGGAAAACCTTAAGTGGTAGTTTCAGGTTCCTGTCCATCACAGTAGGGACATGCTGGGAAGACTGACCTCCAGGTCCCTGCCACCCTTGACACTCTTGTGCTCAGGTCTAGGGAGCACCATGGCTGTAGCTGAGGTTGGGAAGTTTTCATGGAAGATAGGAGTGAGCAGGTTGCCAACGCTGGCCCTCTGTCAGGAGCTGGGAGGCAGCTAGTCTGGGTACTTGTTCTCCAGACCTCTGGTGCCCACCTGGGGGTTCACAGCATATAGAACCCACATGGAACTTGTGAATCTGGCCTTGTCTGAAATGCCGTGTCCCCTCGGGTTTGGAAGCTGACAGCAGGAACAGTGTCTTAGTTAGAGTTTCTGTTGCTCTGAAGAGACATCATGACCATGGCAACTCTTATAAGAGAACGGTTCACTTACAGTTCAGAGGTCCATTGTATTATCATCATGGCGGGACTTGGTGGTGTGCAGGCAGACATGGTGCTGGAGAAGGAGCTAGGAGTCCTACATCTTGCAGGCAGCAGAAAGATGTCTAAGATACTGGGTGGTATTTTGAACAAACATGAGACCTCAAACCCCACAGTCACACACTTCCTCTAATAAGACCACATCCACTCCAACAAGGCCACACCTCCTAATAGTGCCACTCCCTATGCAATTATGGGCTCCAATTCAAACTACCACAAGCAGGGAGTTCTGGAAGGCACACGTCTATTTTAAGCACAGTTGATTGCACAGCTCACAGCAGAGTGTTGGGAAGTTGGTGAGGACTAGGTTGGGGAACTCCTGCCAGCTCCGCTCCATTGTTGACAATGGGTCAATCACAGCCTTGCCCCTCTGTTTAAAGACATGTTATTTAATACCTACTATTGATTCTTTCTATGTAAGAGCACTCCTGCCTACAGGAGCCTCGTCCCATGTGTAAAGCAATACTAGAACTCGTGGACACCAGTGCCTGTCCTACACAGGGAGCATGGACCCAGTCAACGCTGCTGACTTTCCTGATCTTGTCTGAGGACAGTAATTCTGAGAGGTCTGGAGGTCATGCCCATGTGTTTTTTGATATGCATAAAAATGGAAAATGAACAAAGGGCAAGAGCAGGCACAGTGCCCATGAAACAGTGCTGGCCAGGTGCTGAGCTCTGGCATGTCCCTGTGATGCCACCAGTACCGCTAAGACTACAGGAAGAGAAGGTGGGGACCCCAAGCAGTGTTCTCTGAGACGAGGCTCCACAGGGTCTCTGGTCTTGAGACCAGTCAGTATGGCATGCTGACACCCTAATGAGTAATGGGCTTCCCACAACAGCTGGGATGCTGGGAGGAGACAGGTCTGGGGAAGGTTACAACTGCTAGCGCCTACCATGTCGAAGTAGGGAAGGTTCCACAGCAGCGCACTGAGGACCCTTTTATCCTGATGTGGTAATAGCTCTTCAAGGAGGATTTGACATCAGACTGTGGAAACTCCCAGCCTTGGAAACTAAGGACACCCACAGATCACCCACCCTTATCCGTCACCCTGCTTGCTGCCCACTGGAAGCCAGGAAGGCTCATTCATGCTGTCCACGTTTCTCAGTGGTCCAACTACCCACTCCTCTCCAAGCTCACCACCTTCCTCGTGACTGCTCAT
This sequence comes from Chionomys nivalis, assembly GCF_950005125.1. Classification (NCBI taxonomy): domain Eukaryota; kingdom Metazoa; phylum Chordata; class Mammalia; order Rodentia; family Cricetidae; genus Chionomys; species Chionomys nivalis. Next base: position 45,054,582 of record NC_080102.1, on the reverse strand, counting down.
GAAACGGCTTGCCCAGGGCCCCGCCTCTTAAGTGCTGCATCAGCCCCCACCCATTCTTAAGGGAACTAAGCCTAAAGGAGATGTGTGACCATCGGCAGCTATGTCTGAGTTTGTGATGTGTTGCTGCTTCTCCCAGATTTGTGACCAGCTGCTGCCTTGTGCAGGCGTGTAACCAGCTACTGTTCCTCCCAGCTGTGTGATCAGCTGCCCCTCTCCCAGCTGCATGACAGCTGTCCCCTCTTCCAACTGTATGACCAGCTGCCCCTCTCCCAGCTGTATGATGAGCTGCCCCCTCTTCCAGCTGTATGACTAGCTGTCCCCTCTCCCATCTGTCTGACCAGCTGCCCCCTCTCCCAGTTGTCTGACCAGCTGCCCCCTCTCCCAGCTGTCTGACCAGCTGCCCCCCTCCCAGCTGTATGACCAGCGCCCCCTCTCTCCCTGTTGTATGATGAGTTGCCTCTCCCAGTGATATGACCAACTGCCCCCTCTCCCAACTGTATGACCAACTGCCCCCTCTCCCAACTGTATGACCAGTGCTTCCTCTCCCAGCTGCATGAATAGCTGTTGCCCTCTCCAGCTGCTCCCCTCTCCCAGCTATATGACCAGCTGCCAACCTCACCCAGGTGTGAGACCAGTTGTTACTTCTCTCCAGCTGCATGCTGGTGCAAAGATATTGTGGGTTGTTGACATCTACTGTGGAGACATAGTACTTTAAAAACATTGATTTTTATTCATTTCAAAAGTGCAGGAACTGTTTAGCACATAAAATAAAGGAAAATAAACTCATTTGCATTACAAAAGCTGGCTACACCATATTCATTATGCTATTAATTTAATGCTCTGATTTACAGTTGTCTATAAATTGTGAATTGCTTTAAACTACATCTTAAATTGAAAATGCATCTAAACTGTGGGTACATTATCTCAGACCCGGGTGGAGCCAGGAGCGTTTCTGAATATCCAGGGATCCACGGTAATGGAGGGTTTGGCCCGGTAATGTGAGCACAGACCCACTAATGCCTCTTGTCCCCTTAGCCTCATCACTCTGCCCTCAATAAAGAATTTAAAGGGCCCAAATGCTTTGCACATTGGCCATAGAGAGACGAGTGGCATTCATTACTTTTGACTTAATTTTTTCCTAAATATGGAATGTGAGGTACAGATCACTCTTAAATTATATCCTCACATGATAAACCAGCGGCCCAGAATAATGCAGAGATGTAATTGAATCCAGATGAACACGGTAGCATGGGAGCGACGACCAGTGCGCAGCTATTTTGGGACCAACGCAAAACTGGCCAAAGCGGAGGGCTCTATTTCGCACCGAGTGCCCCTGAGCCCATTACCATCTTTGTAAAAAATGGTCTGATTTGAAGACACAGTTGGCAACCATTACAATCTCAGCAGAAATGAGTCTTGTCAGTGCTTAGGCTGTCAAGGCACCCCATGTCCTTTGTGTTACCCATCTCTAGGTGCAGTAAGACAGTAGCGCTTCTCAGGAATGTGTGTAACCATGGATACTGGGAAAAAGGTGAGTTCCACCGTTGCTGATAGGTGTGTGTCTTAAGGTGTTCTTGTTGGGCCATGGCTTAGTTGCTTTTCTCACTGCTGTGACAAAATACTCAGCAGAAACAGTTTCAGGAAGGGCTTGAGGTAGTTTGAGGGCAAAGTTTATCACTGTGGAGGGTAAGGAGGCAGGAGCATGAGGTAATATGTCACAGGGCATTCCCGGTCTGGAATCAGAGATGGGTGAACGCTGGTATTCATTTTCATTTAGTCCAGGGCTTCAGTGCATGGAATGGTGCCACCCCTATTTGTGGTGGGCATTACCACTTGAGTCAACTTAATCTGAAAGTTCCCTCACAGTCAGGCCCAGAGCCTTGTCTCCTAGGTGAGTCTAGATCCTGTCAAGTTAACAATGAATTTCAGCCATTGCAGGTCAGGAATGGGGAACCAAACCAGGAGGAAACCTGTCCTTCTGTCCCTAACTCCGGTCAACTGTGGCATGCCTTAGATGTAAATGGGCAAAGTACCCACCACATGTTAAAAGTATGTCCTCCTTAATTGATCCATTTTTGACAAAAATAAAAAGCAACAGCAATAACAAAATACTGAATTTCGGTTGTCTGGTAGTAGCTGGATTCCTCTCAGAGCTCCTACATTCCTTCTTGGGGGGAAGGGGTACTGTCTGTGATACAAAGCATAGGATGTTTCTCTGAAGAATGTGAATGGGGCCAGTGGGAAAGGCAGCTTTACAGGTTGAGAACAGGGCAGCCTGCGGAAGTTAATCAGGCTCGCCTACGAGACATGGAGCTGATCAGAGCCCCCAGCCAGCCTGTCTGCACCAGGCAGAGCGGTGGAGCCTAAATCCCGATAGTTCATGATAGTCACCTGCTCGATGACCCTGCACATAGCCTCTGGCTCACTCTTGGCATCCAAATCAGAGTTCAGTGTGTGCCTGCATCTTCCCAGGGCTGGCAGGGATGCTCCTTTGGTTGCCAGTAGAGGCCACACCCGGGCTCTGGGCCTCTTTCTAGGCAGCATGCTGCATTTGGTGCCATCTGTTAGGAGGCGTTGGAGGGTGAGGAGCAACAGGGGAGCGAACAGACAGACTTCCTCAGGCTCGCTCCTTCTCACTACTCAGGACAGGCTCAAGACAAAGCTGACATCTCAGTTGCTTTCACCAAAGCCCTGTCAAATCCTCACTGCCCACACTGATGAGACTATCATCTTCGGAAAGAAATGGGGTTCAACATTCCTCATCCATAGCACATGGAGATGTAGTCTTGGGGTCAGCATTACTTTTTCCCTACTTGTCATCAAGAAAGAGACAAAGACACATGACCTGTGGTTTTGAGAAGCACACACATATGACCCAGTTCTCCCCAAAGAAAAAACATTCAAGATGGCACCCTGTTTAGATATGCGAGTACAGGAAGACTGCCTTAGTTTATTTTCCAAATGTGATAAAAAAAATGCTCTGACAGGAGGATAAGGAAGATAGGAGGAAGGGTTTAATCCAGCACACAGCTTGAGGGCACAGCCTGTCATGGCAGGGAAATCATAGTGAGAGGGTTTTAGGCAGCTGGTCATATTATAGCCATAGTTACGAAGCAAAGAGAGGTGGATGGTTTTGCTCAGCTCCCTTTCTCTTTTTCAGACAGTTCAAGATCCCAGCTTAGGGGATGGTGATGCCCACAGTGATGAAGATATCCCCAGGAGCATGCCAAGAAGCCTGCTTCCCAGGTAAGTTTAATCAGCTCAGCTCTATCTCATGTCATCTCAACACCAAAACACAATACTTTAAATCCCAATCTTCCACGCCTTATGCCAAAGTCTCATGTCCATCTCATAATGCAAAATACAATTCAACTTCAAAAAAAGGAAAGAAAAGAAAAACTTCTCCTCAACCGTAATAATTCCAACAGTTTAAAAGTCCAAAACCCATGTCTTATCTGACACTCAAGGCAATTTCTCAACTATGAGCTCCTGTAAAATCAAGAAACAAACAGACAAACACACAACTTACACACTTCCAACACATAACAAAACAGGGAAGACATTTCTATTTGAAAAGGGAAGCATTGGGATATAGAAAAACAAAACAAAACAAAACAAAAAAATGACTAAAGCACCACGGCAAATACCGAATTCTATAGATCCATGTTCAGCATCTTGAGCTAAGAATGTAATCATCTGGGATCCAGGAACGTGGGTAGCCTGACCTTTCCAGCCTTTACAACCTCACTCAATGACCTCCCAGGTTCTCCTAACTTTGCTGCCCATTGCCTGGCTTTAGTGGCTCTCAGGCACTACCACATAAAACTCCATGACCTGCCTCAATTTTACATTTTTTTGCATACAAAACTAGTATGATTGACATTGTTAATTTCTTCCAGATTAAGATGCAGACTGCCCTTCTTGGACAAAAGCTGTAATAGTTTCTGAACCTGGAAAATTGCTCCTTTGAGGCACACGTACCTTCTGCTTAGATTTCCTCTCTCTCTCTCTCTCTCTCTCTCTCTCTCTCTCTCTCTCTCTCTCCCTCTCTCCCCCTCTTTCTCTCCTGGAACTCTCTTTGTAGACCAGGCTGGCCTTGAACTCACAGAGATCTGCCAGCCCCTGTCTCACTAGTTCTGGGATTAAAGGCGTGAGCCACCATGCCTGGCTAGATTTTTCGTTCAAAAACATTTCGTTCAACATAGGTGTAGTCAGCCATTCGATCGGCAGGATTTACACTCAAATGGTCCAGGAAAGCTTGAGGATTCCCTTCAGTGTATCTGTTGATCAAGTGGCAACCTGGATAAAAGAGGCCAGAGAAAGGAGCTTTGATTTTTGCCTGCTTGCCTTTGCTCTTGCTGGCATGTTCATCTACCTTACCCTGTTGATGCTGCAGTCCTTTGCTGATATCAGAACTCAGCCTTTTCAGCCTTCCAACACTGACTGGATCCCGGTGGCTCTCCATGAATCCTCCCAGGCTTTCAACACCACTTTTCGGGATGGCAGGGCTGGATTTCCCAGTTCTTCTTTTTGTGAGTATAAATGTTCACTCTATGTAACTTATTTTTTATTTTACAGGACCTCATAGTTAAGCCTTGAGTCTCAGATAAGACACTGACTTCAGACATTTAAAAGCCCAGATGAGGACTGCTGAGATATTTATCCTTACAGACTGAGTGCAGGTATAGGGCCCTCAGTGTTTCCAGTACAAAGACAGCCCTTAGAGACTTCTTCCTGTGAACCAATTTAACAAATTCCCCTTTAACATATGTTCATTCTATCAGTTCTGTTCCTCTAGAGACTAATACAGAGATCTATCATAGGTATGAACCCCTGATATCATGAGGTCGATATATGTTCCCAGACAGGCAAGGTAGGTAGTTTGGTTCAGATTCTTCAGGAGGTTGTAAAATAAGAGTGTCATCTGAAGGCCACCATACAGAAACTTCCATCAGCACAGTATGTACCCAGAATAATATTGACTCCAATATCTGGGGTATGCCACAACCTAGTCCAGTGAGCAAAGAATCCATCACAGTGGAAGTACGAAGACCCAGGAAAGCCAGGAGAGGGTCTCGTGTGTGCGCTCTCTCTCTTTTCCATTATCTGGTGTGTTCTTATAGTTTCCTTAGACTCTGTGGCATCTCCATGTCAAATGTGAATCCTTCTACATTATAGTGCCTCACCAAGGAATGGAGGAAGTGTGAATAGGAACTGGCCATCACCAGAACGAGGACAAAGTAATGGATTGTCCTTTTTGGAGTCAGGGCAGAGTGACCACACGACCAGAATGAAACAGGTCCTAGGAATGGAAATAAGGAATCAGAGACCCGAAACCTGCTACTGTGAAGTTCCGGTTAGGGCAAGCACTGTAGGAACCTCCAGATAGGAAGCTCAGAGCCCAGGGTATGGGTCAAATATATAAGAAAGCAAAGTGAGTGGGGTGGAATCTCTTCACACAGGTGCTGAAAGCCATCTGGCAGGGCTGGTAGCCAGGAAAGGATTCCAGCTGTAGCCCTTAGTTCCAGGTTTACAAGTCTGGTTGTGGCCAGTGACGCCTGTCTTAGAGGCCCTCAGCTGATGCGTGGCTTTAAAAGAAGAAGGTCCCGAGAGACGAGGAAAAGCAGCCTGCTTGGAGAACCCAGGCTACAGGGAGCAGACGTTTCCAGGACTTCCAATATCTTCCCCTTTCCTGTTTCAGGCCCTGCTGGAGCAGGAGCTGGAAAGACTTGTGATTCCCTTATATACCCTCTCCTGGGTGCAGGGTCAAGCTTAGCATCCTCTGTGTGTGCAGAGGTTTAATATTTCCCCAATGGCCATGTGTGATCCCACCCACAGTTCAGAAGGTGGGTGATTCATCATAGGGTTCCAGAACTCAAGAACTGGGCCAGAAGTCTTTGGACCAAGAACAAGAGGCTTACCACATAGGTTTAGTTCACGGAAACATAGATTCTGTGATTTATAGATAGGAGAGACTCAGCTAATGGACCAATGTGCCAGGCTCTGTTACTGGGGAAAGAAAGTGCTGGATCCAAGTCCAGTGAGACACGAGTTGCATGTAACCACTGTTGTCTAGGATGCTGGGACTGAACCCTAGAGAGTCATCATTTCTAGTGGGGTCACCTGTAAACCCAGAACCACTAATTCCGCTTCCCCAAGGGGTGCACACATGGGGTTTACAGTGTCAGGGGTACAGGGCTGTTTCTCTCACCAAACTGAAAAATGGATCTCTCACCCAGCTTGTCTCACTTTAGGATGAAATTTGGTCTGTGTGGTTCACATGACCGCCTCCCTTATTCCTGGCTATGTGGTGTTGTTGTGTCTGGTGTCTTCTATGTTAGAAACATGTCATTCCCTGTGTGTCCCTCTGGACTAATTCAGCATGAGACTGATTCAACTGTGAGGTGAGATGAACAGTTCCTTTGGGTCTCTATGTTTTTACAGATCCAAGAGAGGTCAGCCCAGAGATGCCTTACCTTAAACGTCTAACTCCTACGGTATGGGTCATTCACCTCTGTAATCAGCCTCTCCACCCTCACCTGTGCTGGCTTGTCAGGACAGCCAAGCCGACTGAGGAAATATTAATATAGCATCTGCTTAGCCACAGAGAGCTCCCTTTATTGTAGGGTCCTGCAACACCACACACCTGCAAATTCATCTGCTTTTCTCTTTTCTTGAAAAGTCGCAGTGCTTGGAGCAACCTCTCCTTCCTCTGGGGGGAAGCTTGGGTGTGCTACCCTCCCAATGTTGCCCACTGATGCTACATCTATGCCTCAAGCTGTGGTCTTTTCTATAGTCCATGCATGTGAAGAAGACAGGCTTGTTTTCGTCACGGTACAGAAGTGAAACTCAAGAGCATGCAATGAGTGAGGAAGCTGTGACTACCTCTGCTCAGCTTGGGGAAGGAAGGAAGGACCTGGGGTTCAGAGTCACATGAGAGGGGAGAACCAGAGGCAAACCCCTGAAGACTGGAGTTGCACAGGAAGGGAGTGACAGGGGCAGAGGGAGTATCACATTGCCAACTTCAGCCACCTTAGCATCCCCGTGTGAACCCTGAGTCTTCCCAACAGCCAGCAAACACCTCAGCAGGCATCAAGGCCAGGACTGGGAATTGATGGGAATTCAGCATGGTTTTGGATAGGACCTTGAGTGAGGTTATGTGGGCTGCACAAAGCCGCAGCCATGGCAAGTCTGATGGGGGGAGGCTGAGAGCCAGCTGCCCTGAGGTCGTGCATGCCTGGGCATTCCGGAATCACCACTCAGGTGGCTGATGGCTCTCCAGGTCAGCAGCTGCTAGGATAAATCATGATTTTGTCCAGGCTTTCTTCCTTCTCTATCCATGCCGACTTCTCTATGCTCACTTTGGCACTGCTATACGGTTGATATCGACACAGCTTTTGGTAATTCAGTCTGTAGACACGTTTCTGATCCCACGTTCCATGGCATTACTGCCTTCTGATGCATTAAATCAAAGTATTTGCAGATTTGTGGCCCGGAGTGAATATTCAAACCCTGGAAAATTCTAGTGAATATTTTGAAAACTTGCTTCATTTGATTCTAATGAGGTTAACAGGGAAACCTAGCAACAGTTACTCAAACGGCAGATCTGAATATTTATTTTGCTCCCAGGACTTTTGTGTTGGGGAGCTCAGAGGGTTTGTACATGAAGTGCATGGAGAGGTCACTTCTGCATCCCTGCAACCAAAACACCTGCTAGAAACCACCTGATGGGCTAAAGGGCTATTTGGGTTTCATGGTTTAGAGCATTATGTCACAGCCATGGTGTGGTTTAAGAAGCAGGTCCTTTATGGTGATGGGCACAGATCTTGGAGGCTTGTCTACATGGTGGTATAGAGGCTGCATGGGTGGCAGGGAGAACCATGTTGTGTCAAAACCAGAGGTAGATATGACCTTCAAAGTCCTTACCCGAATGACCTATTTTGTCATCCAGGCTCCAACTTTTAAAAGCTAGGCTGTCTTTCAAACAGCGCCACCAGCTGGAAGGCCAAGTGTTCCAGCAAGTGAGCCTGGGACATTGCACATTCAAACTGTGGCAGTCCACATAAAAATGGAGGAATATTTGTTTGACTTAAATAGCTGATGGGCCCTTAAACCAGCCCCATGCCTGTGGTAGCAGATATTAAGAACGAGGGTCTTGCACACATCCATATTGTGGTGGAAATGGGCCCTCAACTTCTCTTCCCAAAGCTGGACTGTTGGTCTCTGGATCGCTGGGGCTTCCTCCTCAGCAGTGAGCGGAGCTGGCTAACTGATTGTTTCTCTCAGATTCCTACATGAGTCAGAGAACTGGCTTCTATCTCACTCATTTCTCAACTGATTTCTCCTGAGATGGGAAAAACGGGAAACTATAAATTGGCCGAGAACTCCAGGAACGAACTGCATGGAAACTCTACCCCACACCTCCTGGCTCCTTCTGTGCAGCTATCATTGGTGTGGGTTCCCTGAGATGCTGTCTTTGTCCTCCACTGACTATTCCTTCTGTGTTCACTTATGTGTAAGTTGCAAATATTCCGGGTCAGAACCACATTAAATATGCTAAGCATAGCATCATGGGTTCCCAGGGGCTGTAACTCATCGCCTCTCCAAGATCTCCTCATAAACCTAGCCCAAATAAGACGAGAATTCCAAAGCTAAGGTGTGCATCATGCTGAATACATTGTGTGTTGCGCCATCTTTCTTGGCAGAGGTCTCTTTCTAACTCGCTGTTGTCATGGTGAGATATCTTTAATAAGACTTAATGTCTGGGTGCGTGTAGACCTGGCGGGTCTGAAATGAAGGCTGGGAAGTAGATGATCAAAATTCCTTCTGAGAAGCAGATGCTCAGTGGGGAGATGCTCAGTGGGGAGATGCTCAGTGGGGAGATGCTCAGTGGGGACTTACAGAGAGGTAGGGCACCAAAGCTGGAGCATGCTGGGGGCAAAGATCTGGGATTTACCCTGGACACCTAGTGCTACTGAGGAAAGCAGCAGACTGAAGGCCCCTCTGGAAACCAAGGCTCATGTGTATCCAGAGGAGGAAGCTTGAAGAGGTAGGTGGAGCCTGCTGAAAGGTCTTTGGGCCACTCCAGAGTACTGTGGGGCCCTTCTTGCTTTCAACTTCTTTCTCTCTGACTTATGGGATAAAAAGATTTTCTGTGCTGCCTTGCTACTATGTACAGCCTGAAAGCAATGTGGTATATTGACCACAGACTAGTCAAAAAGACCTTTCCTTTTTTTAAGTTAACTAGTTCAGGTATTTTGATATCGCGATGGAAGACTGACCAACTTATTTCCCTTTGGTGATGGTGCCGTTTCAGAATGTCCCAGGATCCGAGTTTTATTTCACAGATGTTTGCCCTATCATTGCCCACAACCCCTACTGATCACTCAGGACCCAGCTGTGGGAAGGCAGCAATGCCTGCTGGGATCTTGGAATTCAATGAGGCTCCCACAGGCCGGCACCACCAATGAAGTCCCTTACTTCTATTTCCTGGCCCCTGTCGGAGATAACTTTTGACTGTCAACCTTTGCCCCACTAGAGACCCGAGGAGTTACCCAGAGTCGAGAGATTTAACAGCCTTTACAGCCAGCCCTGACATTCTGGAGCCTTTCTGGCCCCTGGTGATCAGGAAACCCTGAAATGAAGCACAATGCCGCTTTGTCTGTGTGTTTCACTGGTAATGGCCTGTGAGGGCCGTAATGCTTAATGAGAGATGCTGTGTACAGACGCGGCGCCTCGCCGGAATACAGAAGGCATCAGAGAGCGCACTGTAATATCAAGCTATTCCACTTGGGTTCATATTAATAAATGATAAGCAACCCTTGTACTCGAGGAAAAATGGGACTCTAATGGCCTCCGATGAGGTGACTACGGCACACGCATCTGCAACACAGTGGAACAGGGCTCGAGCTGATTTTGCATTTTGTAAATTGGATGAGGGGAGAGGATGAGGGGCCCATAGCCACACTCTCTGCTTCCCGTCTGCCTTTGTTGTATTTGCTCAAATGACTGAGAAGTCTTTTTGGTGCTCAGGGAAGTGAGCCCAGCTTGCCAGTGTATGACTAGAGATCTGTTGTGCTGGTATCAACGAGGAGGTCTCGAACCTGGTGAGGCTGGGTCTCCACTGCTTGAAGATCTGAGACCTTCACACCCCTTGTCTTTGTGCTTGGGCATCATTTTTGGGGGTTTCAAGGTGATGGAAGTTCATTATTTATTCTCAGGGATAATTCTCACATGAGATCATTTCTGTGATAAAGGTAGAAAAACAGAAGCAGGCCTACCAAGCTTTGGTAAGCCACCCAGGGTTGGGATCTGATATCATGTCTGCTGAGGATATGGCTCTTCCCTGAGCTCTGTCTTCATGCATAATCAGCTTCCTGTGGTTCCCCTTGGGCTTCTTCTTCTTCTTCTTTTTTTTTTTTTTGATTATGGTATTTTTTTTTTATTGAAAAAAATTTTTTTCGCCTCCTCCCCGCCTCCCATTTCCCTCCCCCTCCTCCCGCCTTGGGCTTCTTTCTAGAAGTTTTCCCTTTGCAACCAGTGTTCTCTGAGGCTGCCTTTTGAAACATATCTCTGTCACCTTCTTAACTAACACTCCCTGTCCCCCATGTAATTTCCTATGTCTGAATAATGAAAGTATAGGTTGGGTATTGGGCTGTCCTGGAACCAAATTTCTGCTTTTCCATTCATGTGTATATCAGGTTGGTGAATTTGGAGCCCTCATTGGGAGGCTCCTAGGAGACCCACAGGCTTTATGACCACAGTCAGGGTCTCTATGGTTTTCTGACCCACAGGTAATTCTTAACATCTCTGTAGGATTGAGAGACATTTCACATATTCTATCCCAAGACCACACTGTTACCTCATCAGTCGTAGAGTTTGGTAATAGCACAGCACAGCCCAGCACAGCCCAGCCCAGCACAGCACAGCACAGCACAGCACAGCACAGCACAGCACAGCACAGCACAGCACAGCACAGCACTGGGGCTTCCATTGCAAACTCAGAGCCATGTGGTTCATTCCTGGTTTGGGGGTTGATGGTATGACAACCTCAAAGCCACTTGGGGCCCTTGAAAGGGCAAGCAAGGAGACTGAGTTGTGATTGACCAGGGTCATTCCAAGAGAGGCAACCTTCTCAGGGTGAGCAAAGTGGCCAGGTTACACCACGGACGCAGGAAAATGATGCTGTTTCTGGAAGATGCAAGGAAAATTACTCAAAGTAAAAGGGGAACTGATTGACTTGGAGAGTATTGGTGAACTCTGTACACAGCATTTCCCTCCCTTCCCCAACTCCCACCTCCCCCTGCCTCTCTGCTCTGTCTCTTCTAGTCTCTGGCTCCTTTATCTCACAATTTATGTCTTTTCTTGTTTCTATGTTTTTTTTTCTTCTGTTTCCGTCTTTTTCTGCTTTCTGAGACTTATCCCTCCATCTTCCACCCTTTTTCATCTGGAGATCCTTCCAGGGTGGTCTCTCTACTGTGATGCTAAGTGTCAGCACCATTTACGAGCTTGACTGGCACTGGCTCCTGCCCATGCTCAGGCTGTTGATAGAGAAGATTAGGCAGCTCCTGAGCCTAGTCATAACCTAGTCATCATTTAATAAATACCCACTGTCTCAGCTCTTAGAACAGGTTGGAAGCGTGGAATTGGAAATACATGGCACAAAGACTGTCCACTAGAGCAGGTATTCTGTTCAGATCCTGCCAGTTGTGGGAACTCACATGTGACTGGATGTCCAACAATTTTCTTGATAGCATTGATAGCCTTGACTTTTGCCAAACCACAACAGACAATGAGTTCCCAGAGCAGCAGAGTCCCAGAAGTCAGCTGCTCATTAGAAAGAGACGGTAATCTTTTTTATTTACACCTTGCACACTTTTGGTGTGACATAATTTTAAAGACATTGTGTTCCCTTTCATTAAGGAACTGTGTAGAGCTGAGAAACCACCGGAAGCTGATGTTATCATCCAGCATGAGCCAATCGGAAGGTAGAGCTGTGGCCCTAGCCAGAGGGTATGATTTTATCCCCTGCCCATTGGTCAGTGGCCAGGCAGGAGAAAAAGTAAGTCTGTGACAGGCTGCTGTATGTCCACAATTAGAAAGTCAGACAGCTGAGGTTGCTGGTGTAAGACTTTGAAAGCCTCACGAAAAGTGGAAACACGTGTCTCCAGTGAGTTATGAGCAAAGAGAGCTATTCAGAGAGTCTGTGACCTTTAGAGGGACAAAAAGGCCATTAGACATCCAAAGTCAAGACCATTCTCTTTGTTCTAGCTCTGCTGTGTCATGTGGTCTGTAGTCATAGAGGAGATGAGGATTGGGGGCCTGGGCACAATTGACCATGTGATGAGTCTCTCTCTCTCCTTTTTTATAAACTGATATTTGTTGAGTTCTACATTTTTCTCTGCTCCCCTCACTGCCTCTCCCCTCCCCATTAACCCTCCCCCAAGGTCCCCATGCTCCCAATTTACTCAGGAGATCTTGTCTTTTTCTACTTCCCATGTAGATTAGATCCATTTATGTCTCTCTTAGTGTCCACATTGTTATCTAGGTTCTCTGGGATTGTGATTTGTATGCTGGTTTTCTTTGCTTTATGTTTAAAAACCACTTATTACTGAATACATATTATATTTGTCTTTCTGGGTCTGGGTTAACCTCACTCAAAATGATGTTTTCTAACTCCATCCATTTGTCTGCAAATTTCAAGATGTTATTTTTTTCTGCTGTGTAGTACTCCATTGTGTAAATGTACCACATTTTCCCTATCCATTCTTCGATAGAAGGGCATTTAGATTGTTTACAGGTTCTGGCTATGACAAACAATGCTGCTATGAACATAATTGAGCACATGTCCTTGTGACACAATTGAGCATCCTTTAGATATATACCCAAAAGTGGTATTGTTGGGTCTTGAGGAAGGTTGTTTTCTAATTTTCTAAGAAATATCCACACTGCTATCCAAAGAGGCTGTACCAGTTTTCACTCCCACCAGCAATGCAGGAGTGTTTCCTTTACCCCACAACCTCTCCAGCATAAGTTATCATCAGTGTTTTTGTTCTTGGCCATTCTTACAGTTATAAGAAGGAAACTCAGAGTTGTTTTGATTTGCATTTCTCTGATGACTAAGAAAGCTGAGCATTTCCTTAAGTGTCTGTCTGCCATTTTAGATTCCTCTGTTGAGAGTTCTCTGTTTAGGTCTGTTTTTAAAATTAGATTATTTGTTCTTTTGATAACCAACTTCTTGAGTTTTTGTATATTTTGGAGATCAAAATATCTGCTCCAGCCCAGATCACTGGCTCAGTCCTGCCTCCACAAATGCTCCTGGTCTGGACCAGCTCCCATGGAGCTCGCTGCCCAGGCCTGCTCTAGTGATGAGTCTCTTAAGCTGAGCATTTTCCTTCTCAGGCACAGTTCACATGGTAGACATGTCTCCTCAATAAATAAGAAAGTGTCCCTCACCTGCAGACAGGGGCTCTTCTTGTAGAGACTGAGCCTTAGCTATAGTCTGGCTTTGGTTTATTCCCTGACTGTCATACAGGAAGCTCCTGCTATGGGGCCCAGTCACATTCTTCCACTTAGATGACAAGTACACATTGAAGAGGGTTCAGGAAACATGAGGTGGTAAGATGGTGTGTTTGGTGTCTTGGTTCTGATTGAATAAGATCACTAGTCACATAACTGCATTTATCCATATGGTATCTAGGAGCCCGAGAGATGATCTGTGTGGTGCTTGGTTTGTAGACCAAGAAGAAAAAGGTATGTGGAGGCATGCGTGTAAGCTCTCCCAGCCCTAGGTTGGCAAATAGCATGATAAGGCAGAACCTCTCATGGTGCCAGGTGAGAAAGTCTCAATGACTGACCCCTGCAAGGTCATCTCAGCTCCACGCAGCCCTGTGGGCAAAACCCAGCTGTGTCACCTTGTTTCCAGTGCCTTTCTAACCAAGGCACACCAAATGTGCTCAGAGCTTAGGTAGAAAGAAATATGGATATTCCTCATAATTAGATGTTCACAGTGAACCTGAGGCAGGGGCTTAGTACACCTAAAGCTGAGGGCATTTGAGGGTCTCCAGGAAAGAGGTAGGAGGCCTTGACAAATAGGCTGTCTGTAAGTGACTGGAAAGACAGCTCTGTGCAGAGGCAGCTGCCTCAGACCGTGTCCACTGCTTTTTATTTATAAAATATATAATTGCATGTGTTTAAGTTTTATACCATTCATTAAAGCGAGGGTGGTAAGTGCTTTCCAATAATTAAAACACAGACAAGCCCATTCTCGGATTTGAGGCCATGAATAAAAGTGACACTTCGCCAATTGCACCTTGCTGGGTCACCGTTTAGCTGCGGCCGCGAACACCTCTCAGGTAATTGATTGCGGCTTGCTGTGGAAAAACAAATGCAGTAAGACTGATTTTATTGCTACTTATTATGCTTCGCTTTAGCATGGAAATTGAGGCTGCAAATGAAACAGGTTAAACCGTGGGTGGTGGAAACGTAGTACTTAAAATAATTTTTAGGCGCATTTATGTCTAGGAGACTGCTGAGAGTAGACTGGTGACTAGGGAAGAAGATAGTCCCCACGTGGTTTTGTGTTCTAGGAACTGTCCACAACGTTGGTGCTGAACTTTTTGACGGCTGCCTTCTGCCTGCAATGCAATCCTAGGACCCAATCCTGGTTCCCTCACGAGAGATCCCATTCTCTCATGTGATCACTCCTCATTCTCACTGGACACTCTCATATTCTGGTGAGAATGTGCAAAAAGTTAGACAGGTTCTCCTAGGAGCTAGCTGCTGAACCTGAGCTCAAGAGGGTGCCCTGGTCATCTTGTTGAAATCTGCTGAAATTGTAAGCAGGAAGCAGGATGCTCAACTAAGGCTGAGGCCATAGTGCAGATTCAAAGTAAGGGAAACATGAATTTCAGTTAAGGGCAAGACCACTGTGCAAGAAGAGGTGATGGTGACCTTATTGGAGCAGTAGGGAGACTTTACTACGATATTAAGAGACTGGAGAGATGGTACAATGATGAAGAGCATGTGCCACTCTTGTAGAGGATCCAAGTTCAGTTCTCAGTTCTCAGACCTTACAACTTCCTTCAGTCCAGGGGATCTGATGCCCTCTCTGGCCTTTGTGATTATCCGCTTTCTTGTGTTTATCCCCCACTCTCATACACATAATGAGAGATGTAACAATTCATTACATACATACACCAGGTCTGTATGTAAGGAAGATTAGAATGGAGTTGGCTGGTGGATCAAATTGGGAGGGAGTGAGATAAAGAGAGCCCCGGAGGGCACTCCAAATTGTCCCTTTAAGAGTCTGAAAGCACAAGAGTTCCAGGAGCAGAATCAGTAAGATTGATGGAGCAGCTTTGTGACAGGAAACAGATTGATATTTAGTTTTCAGCCCTTGAACTTGAAGATGCCTCTGAGTTCCCCTAACAGAGATGTCAAAAATACCACATCAGAGATCACTGGGTTAGGAACAAATGGTCATGTGTACTGGGGTTCAGCATGTCACCAGCAACATTGAAACTGTGAAATTGGTGGTGTCTACATGGCATGGGTGGAAAACAGCTCTCACATATATAAATTTAAAAAAACTAAAACAATTTTTATAGAAGTTTTGATAAACCAACTAAAATTATTTTATGTGTATAGGTGTTTCACATACATATACATATGTACACCTAACCAATGAATTATTCTGCCAGCCCCTCCACATGTCTTTTGAAAGGATAGAATTTTATATTTCTTAAAACAAAACAAAACACAACATAGCTCCTGAGTTTTGATGGGGCTGTATTAAATGTGTAGATTGTTTGAATGGTAGCTTTTGTTCATATTTTGCTAGATTTATACTTAAGTTTTTTACTTTCTCAAGGTGTCGATGGAGTATAATGACCCATGTTTTGAATCTCAGCATTTCCTTGATTCATTGCAAGTATTTTCAGAAAGAGTTGAGAACAGTACATTACCCCGGGATTCAGAAACTTTGCTATAATTTGCTAGATCAGTTTCATAAATGTTTTAATCAGTCCCTTTACATTTTCCTGTGTAAAACAATTCTATAATCTGAAAACAAGACAGTTCAATTTCTTTCTTTTTATTCTACGTGTCTTATTTTTCTTTTTGTATTGCATAATCTAAGACCTTCAGTATGATATTGAAAAGGATTGGTGAGAAGAGATATCGTCAGCTTGTTCTTGATCTAACTGGGAAACCCCAAGTTCCTCACCATTAAATATGAAGGTAGCTGTACAATTTTATGAGATATTCATCATTAGCAAGAAGGCATACCTTTCTATTTCTACTTTACTGGAAACTTAAAAATTATTGCTATTATTGAGAATTTCTTTTTTAATTGAACTATATATCTTTCTCTGCCCTCTCTATTTCCTTCCCCCTCTCCTTCTACCATCTCCCATGATCCCCATGCTCTCAATTTACTCAGGAGGTCTATTCCTTTTTCTACTTCCCATGTAGATTAGATCCACGTATGTCCCTCTTAGGGAACTATTTGTTGTCTAGTTTCTCTGGGGTTGTGAATTTAGGCTGGCTTTCCTTTTCTTTATGTCTAAAAGCCACATATGAGTAAGTATATATTATATTTGTCTTTATGGGTCTGGATTACCTCACTCAATATGATGTTTTGTAGATCCACCCATTTGCATGCAAATTTCAAGGTGTTATTATTTTTTTCCACTTTGTAGTGTTCCATTGGGTAAATGTACCACATTTTTTTATCCATTCTTTGGTCAAGGGGTATTTAGGTTATTTACAGGTTCTGCCTATTACAAATAATGCTGCTATGGACACAGTTGAGCATAAGTTCTTGTGGTATGATTAAGCATCCTTTGGGTATATACCCAAAAGTGATACTACTGGGTTTTGAGTAGGTTGCTTCCTAATTTTCTGAGAAATCACCACACTGATTTCCACAGCAGCTGTACCAGTTTTCACCCCACTCAGGAATGGGAGAGTGTTCCTTTACCTCACAACCTCTCTAGCATAAGCTGTCATCAGTGTTTTTGGTCTTGGCCATTCTGATAAGTGTAATATGAAATCTCAGAGTTGTTTTGATTTGCGTTTCACTGATAGCTAAGGATGTTGAGCATTTCCTTAAGTGTTTTTTCAGTCATTTTAGATCCATTTGTTGAAAATTCTTTGTTTAGGTCTGTACCCCATTTTTTATTGGATTATTTGTTATTTTGATGGCTAGTTTCTTTAGTTTTTTTAATATATTTTGGAGATCAGTCTTCTGTATGATGTGGGGTTAGTGAAGATCATTTTCCCATTCTGTAGGCCGCCATTTTGTCTTGTTGACCATGTCCTTCACCTTAAAGAAGTTTCTCAGCTTCAGGAGGTCTCATTTATTAATTGTTGCTCTCAGTGTTTGTGCTATTGGGGTTCATATTTAGGAAGTGGTCTCCTTGCCAATATGTTCAAGAGTACTTCCCACTTTCTCTTCTATGAGGTTCAGTGTTGTTGGTTTTATGTTGAGGCCTTTTATTCATTTGGTCTTGAGTTTTGTGCATGGTGATAGAAATGGATCTATTTTCATTCTTCTACATGCTGACATCTAGTTACTCCAGCACCATTTGTTGAATGTATTTTCTTTTTTCCATTTTATATTTTTTGCTTCTTTGTCAAAAATCAGGTGGTCGAAGGTATGTGGATTGATATTCAGGTCTTTGACTCGATTTCATTGGTCTTTCTGTCTGTTTTATGCCAATACCAGGCTGTTTTTATTACTGTATCTTTGTAGTGGAGTTTGAAGTCAGGGGTTGTGATGCCTCCAGAAGTTCCTTTATTGTACAGGATTGTTTTGACTATCCTGGGTTTTTTTTTCCATATGAAGTTGAGTATTTTTCTTTTGAGGTCTGTGAAGAATTTTGCTGGGTTTTTGCTGGGCATTTCATTAAATCTGTAAACTGCTTTGGTAAGATTTCAATTTTTCCTATGTTAATTCTACCTACCCAAGAGCATGGGATATCTTTGTATTTTCTGATGTCTTCTTCAATTTCTTTCTTCAAAGATTTAAAGGTCTTGTCATACAGGTCATCTACTTGTTTAATTAGAGTTACTACAAGATGTTTTATGCTTTTTGTGGCTATTGTGAATGATAATGTTTCTCTCATTTCTTTTTCATCCCATTTATTATCTGTATAAATGAGGGCTACAAATTTTTTTGAGTTAATCTTGTATCCTGCTACATAACTGAAGGTGTTTATGACTTATAGGAGTCCTTGGTAAGATGTTTGGGGTCACTTATGTAAACTATCATATCATCAACAAATAGTGAGAGTTTGTTTTCTTCTTTTCTGATTTGTATCCCCATGATCTCCTTTAGCTCCTTTAGCTGTCTTATTGCTCTAGCTAGTACCTCAAGTACTATATTGAAAAGATATGGAGAGAGTGGACAACCTTGTCTTGATCCTGATTTCAGTGGGATTGGTGTAAGTTTCTCTCTATTTAGTTTGATATTGGCTGTTGGCTTGCTGTATATTGCCTTTATTATGTTTAGGTATGTTCCTTGTATCCCTGATCTCTCCAAGACCTTTATCATGAAGGGGTGTTGTATTTTGTTGATGCCTTTTTCAGCATCTAATGAGATGATCACATGGTTTTTTCAGTTTGCTTATATGGTGAATTGAATTGACTGATAAAAGGTTGTCTATTTTGTTGAATATCTCGAAGAACCAACTCTTTGTTTCATTGATTCTTTGTACTGGTTTCTATTTTGTTGATTTCAGCTCTCAATTTGATTATTTCCTGTCATCAAGACCTTCTGGGTGAGTTTGCTTCTTTCTGTTACAGAATTTTTCAGGTGTTCTCTTAACTTATTAGTGTGGGATTTTCCTAACTTCTTTATGAAGTTATTTAGTACTATGAACCTTCTTCTTAACACTGCTTTCATTGTGTCCCATAAATTTGGTTATGTTGTGTTGTCATTTTCATTGAATTTTAGAAAGTTTTTAGTTTCTTCCTTGACACACTGATGATTTGGGTGAGCACCATTTAATTTCCATGTGTTTGTGTGCTTTCTGGAATTAGTGTTGCTGTTGAATTCTAATCTTAAGCCATGGTCCTTCAATAAGATATATAGGGTTACTCCAACTTTTTTCTATGTGTTGAAGTTTGCTTTGTTATCTAGTATGTGGTCTATTTTTGAGAAGGTTCCATGAGGTGCTGAGATTAAGGTATATTCTTTTATGTTTGGATGGAATGTTCTATAGATATCTGTTAAGTTCATTTGAGCCACAACAACTGTTAGTTCCCTTATTTTCTGTTAAATTTCTATTTAACAGACCTGTCCAGTGGTGAGAGTGGCATGTTCAAGTCTCCCATATTAGTGTGTCAGGATTAATGTATGATTTAAACTTTACTAGTGTTTCTTATACAAATGAGTGTGACCTTGTACTTGGGGCATAGATGTTCAGCACTGAGATTTCCTCTTGATGAATTTTTTTTCCTGTGACAAATATGAAATTTCCTTCTTTGTTTCTTTTGATTGATTTTAGTTTGAAGTTTATTTTATTAGATAATAGGATAGCTACACCACCTTGTTTCTTAGGTCCATTTGATTGGAAAAATTTTTCCCAACCCTTTACTCTTAGGTGACGTCTGTCTTTGATGTTGAGGTGTCTCTTGTAGGTAGCAGAATGATGGATTCTATTTTTGTATCCAATCTTCTGGCATGAGTCTTTTTATAGGTGAGTTGAATCCATTTATATTAAGGAATATTAATGACCAGTAACTGTTAGTTTTTGTTATTTTAGTTTTTGTTGTGGGTGATGTTACTGTGTGTGTTTTTTCCTTCTTTGGGACTTGCTGCTGTGGGATCATCTATTGTGTGTGTTTTTGTGGATGTAGCTGACTTCCTTGGGTTGGAGTTTTCCTTCTAGTACTTTGTGTAGGACTGGGTTTTGTGGATTTGTGGCTAGGTATTGTTTGAACCTGGTTCTGTCATGGAATATCTTGTTGTCTCCATCTTTGGTGATTGAAAGTATTTCTGGGTATAGTAGTCTAGGCTGGTATCCATGGTTTCTTAGTGTCTGCATAATGCTTGATCAGGACCTTCAGGTTTTCATTGTTTCCACTGAGAAGTCAGGTGTAATTCTGATAGATCTGCCTTTATATCTTACTTGACCTTTTTAAATTTGCATTTTAAAAATATTCCTTCCTTATTCTGTATGTTTAGTGTTTTGAGTAGTATGTGTCATGGTGAGGGGAATTTTTTTTTTTGGTTCAGTCTATTTGGTGTTCTGTAGGCTTTCTGTATCTTCATATGCATAACCTTCTTTAGTTTAGGAAAATTTTCTTCTATGATTTTGTTGAATATGTTTTCTGTACTTTTGAGTTGCACTTCTTCTTCTTCATCTATTCCTATTATTCTTAGGTTTGATCTTTTCATGGTGTCCCAAATTTCCTAGACATTTTGTGTTACGTTTTTGTTAGATTTAACATTTTCTTTTACTGATGATTCTGTTTCCTCTATTGTATCTCAGTGCGTGAGATTCTCTCTTCCATCCCTCATATTCTGCTATTTATACTCGCAGTTGTGGTTCCTGATTGTTTCCCCATATTTTCCATTTCCAGAATCCACTTGGTTGGTATTTTCTTTATTGTCTCTATTTTAGTTTTAAAGTCTTGAATTGTTTCTTTCACCCTGTTTAATAGATTTTTCTTGGTTTTCTTTAAGTAATTCGTTGATTTCTTCCAGTTTTTTGTTTGTCTTTTCCTCCATTTCTTTGAAAGAGTCTTTCATTTTCTCTTTAAGGGCTTCAAACATTCTTCTAAAGTTATTTTTAGGTCATTTTCTTCTGCTTAATCTGTATTGGGGTTTTCAAGTCTTGTTGTTGTAGAGCCACTAGATTTTGGTGGAGCCACACTGTTCTTTGTAGTACTGAGTGTGCTCTTACACTGTTGTCTACCCATCTTTTCCTCTAATTGATGTAGTTGGGGCCATGTCTCTGATGATCCCTCTTCCAGGTGCGAGTGGATCCAAGTTTCAGATGGTTGCTCCTTATGGTGGAGTTGGGGTCATGGTTCCCATCACATAGAGGTTTCTATGTGTTTCCAGAGGTCACTCTGCAATTCTGGAGGTCATTTGTGCCTGTTCCCATGGAGGTCACTTGCTTAAGCCTACTCCTGAGGAGGTCACTGGCCTGGGCCTGGTCCTATGGATGTTGCTGGTTTGAGCCTGCTCCCGCAGAGGTCACTGGCTCAGGTGAGAATTTCATATAATATATTTTAAGCATATTCATCTCTCCCTCAGCTCTTCCCAGGATTGTTGCAGTTACATAAGTTTTATTTTTTAGTGTAAAATACATTATATGATTTTTAAGTATTGACCTAGCCTTGTCTGCCTGGGATGAATTCCCACTTGAACATGGTTCATGTGTTTTCTGAAGTGTATTGCCTAAATTTCATATATCTTTGAGATTTTCACTATTTCTGATGTTTATTTTCCTTTAACTCCATGGTCTGAGAGAAATTATTGTATGATATCTATTTATTGAAGCTGTTCAGCTGTCTTTATGGTGCAGAACATGATTTGTTTTGGTGACTACTCCTGGCCAAAAAAAAAAAAAAAAAAAAAAAAAAAAGCATGTATATTTTCCTGTCTTGGTGCAGTTTACGGGGGTTAATTATATTCATTTGATCATTGTTCCTGAGTTCATCTTTGTCTTTGCCAACTTTTTGCCTATTGGATCAACTACCCTTGATGGAGGGATACTGGAATCTTCACCTATAACTCATCAGTTTATC
This sequence comes from Chionomys nivalis, assembly GCF_950005125.1. Taxonomy (NCBI): domain Eukaryota; kingdom Metazoa; phylum Chordata; class Mammalia; order Rodentia; family Cricetidae; genus Chionomys; species Chionomys nivalis. The sequence continues at coordinate 45,032,820 of NC_080102.1, read as the reverse complement.
TGTTTTTTGTGTACTTTTTGCCTACATGGTTTGATAGTTTACAGGTAGGTGTGTACATGTTGAACATTGGTATTAAAAATTTTTCTTTTTGCTGATTGATTTTTGAGACAACAATCACATTGTATTTTACAGTCTGGATTTGAATCCATGATTCATACCCCTTACCTCCAAGATGTTGAAATTACAGGCATATGTCACCAAACTCCACTTAATAACTGACCTTGTATCATTATATACTTTGCTTCCTCATTCCCATTTCTTTCCTTTGGCTTTTCTTAGTATGAGATTGGACTATCCCTGCATTGCTTTGATAATATCAGCATAATATATTTTTCCTATCTTTTAGTCTACATATACTTGATGTTTAAAGTGGTATTCATATATTTAATACATAATTGAATACCAATTCTTGAACTGCTCAAACAATCCTATCTTTTAATTAATGGGAATTAAGACTACCAGCTTTCACAGCAATTATTGGATTAGTACCATATAAGTTTAGTGTGTTCTACCTATTCACTTGTTATTTTTTTTCTATTTTTTCTTTCCATCTCTTTTATGTCTTTTGTTATTAAATAATTTTATATGATGTTTTCTCTAATCTCTTAATATAACACACATCAGTCATAAGCATACATAACTGAATAACTTATTATTTATTACTTTTGAAAGATTTTATTTTTAATTATGTGTATGCATGTGTATGGGTGTGTTTATGTGAGTGTAGTGCTTGCAGAGGCCAGAGAGGATGTCAGATCTCCTAGAATTGGAATTACAAGAAGTTGTGAGTCACCTGATGTGGATCCTGGGCATTGAACTCAAGCATCAAGAGTGCTTGTACAATCTCTCCATCGCCCAACATTAAATGTGTGATGGCCATTTTCTTGGACATTGTTTTCTTCGCTAAATTTATTTTATTTCATAATTGAAATGAGTTTTTCTGCTTTCTGGTCTGTCTTGTTTCTGTTGAGAATCCCTGTATTAATCTCCCTGAGACTCCCTTGTCTATGACACGTCACTCCTTCCTTGATGTCTTTAAGATCGATGCCCATCTTAATCGAGATGGTGTCACTGTGGCATCTGTATATGTGTGTGTTGTGTTTTCCTTCACACTATTTAAAGCTTATGCAGCTTCTTTAGTGTGGAGAGAGATACTTTTTGTAAGCTTTCTGTGGCCATTTATTCTAACAGGTTCATTTTGTTTTCTTTCCCCCCCATCCCTTTTCTTCTGGGAATGCCTGTCCCAAGATATTAGTCCTATTAACAACATTGCAACCTTCTGAAGGCTCCTCATTATTTCCATTCCTTGTTATCATAGTGTTTCTTATCTTGCTCATGTCCCTGAAGAGTAACCTTTAAATTCTTGAGTCTCTTTAGTCCTGCGAACAAGTCTATGGGACATTTTCTTAACTGATGAATGATGTGGGAGATCCTTGTCCACTGTGGGCAGTAGTCCTGGATCATACAAGAAAACAGGCTGAAGAAGGCATGAGTAGTGGCTAGTAAGCAGCGCTCCTCCATGGACATTGCCTCAGTTTCTGCCTTGAGCTTCTACTCCCGCTTCCTTCCTGCTGGACTACAAGTTGTAAGATGCAATAGAGGCTCCCATCTCCAACATGCTTTAGATCACAGTGTTTATCATAGCAACAGAAGGCAAAGGAGACAACCTCCTCACTACCCTTTGGGTTAATTTTTCCTGTTTCTTATTAACTTTTTGTGATGGGGCTCTATTTTCTCAGGAAACCTCTTCTGTGCAGTGTGAGGTTTCCATTATCACTCCCTTGTGGGTTTCATGTGTCACTTCAAAGTGACAGTGGCTCTCTCTGGATGGCACCTGAGGACCTCTGCTCCAAGCCTCTGCTAAATTGCCTTTGCTTTTATTATGACCCACAGACATGAGAGGTCAGGGATGGCACTGGTAAATTTTCTCCTTGACGCCATCAAATACTTGACCAGGGAAACTTAAGGAAGGGTGAATTGATTTGGGTTCCCTGTTTGAGAGTACAGTTCACCATGGCAGGAAAGTTATGTTGAGGTACCAGGTCATTTTCACCTGTAGTCATGAAGCAGAGAGAGAGAGAGAGAGAGAGAGAGAGAGAGAGGGATTGGTTCATTTGCTTTTTTCATTTTTACTTCTATTTTCTATTGTTATTCTCCCGGGGCCCCCAGCCTATGGGATAGAACCAACCATAGTTAAGTGTGTGTCTTATTGCCTCAGTGAAATGTTTCCCTGATAAACGCTTACAGGCATGTGTGTAAGTGTGTCTCCTGAGTGATTCTAAATTGCACCGTGGTGACAATGAAGATTAACTATCACAGGGATTATGCCCTGCCATGGCCTGGTTAATAAATTGTTTCACTATTTGTATAATAAATTCAATAAGACATACTTTGAGACTCAAACTGACCCAAGAGGATTCCTCCCGATTGCCTTTTCTCCTTACTCTTTGAAACACTAGTCTAGCACATGGTTCTGGTGGAGAGGTAGGAAAGTTCATTAGTTAGTACTACATTTTCTTTTTATTCCCAAGAGCACCTTAGGCACCAAGCCTTTGCTTTACATGAAGTTAGCCTCTTTAGGAAGAACTTTGAAGGACTACATTCTTATGGACTATTTTTCTTCATGGGAAATCTCCAGTTTTCCCACTTTTTGGTCATTTCTGTTATGAACCTACAACCCTGTGAGCTCATTCTGAAGCCCCTACATCCTCAGCCCTTTCTGTGGGCTAGTGCCTCTGCACTCTAGGTGGGGCTGAGGATGAGGAGAGCTTCAATTCTTAGCCACACTCTTTGATAATTTAGCTGATAAAACTTGGAGCCAGTGGGACTGAGAAGTTCTTTTAGCCTGTGACTGTCCTGTGTAGACAATATGTGACCCAAAGGGTTAAAGGCCCATCTTTGTGGCCATAGATATCTCCACTGGGACATCTATGATACTGTCAGGGGAAGACAATGTGGGTGGTCTCCCAAGCACTACAGATTCTTGCTATTCTTATAGATAATTGGTAGGTATTATGGACAAATGTGTCTTCTTTTTGCTTAATTCTCTTAGGGTAATTTCCAGAAACTTTAATTGGTTGTTTAAAAAAATTTCCACTGATATTGCTTATTTGGCTGGGGAATGGATCCTTGGGGTCCCTCATAATGCATTCTAGAAACCCCCTAATTGCCTTTTAATACTCAGCTTACTGTCAGTGAGTTAAGCCAAGCATTCCTGAAGGGATGGGCTAGAGCAAGTTAAAGGACCCAGAGCAGGATATCACCTGAGAATGAAAGGTAACCAGGGAGAAGGCTCCAGAAAACCAGAATCTCAGCTCAGCATGTTTTGATTGTCTATGGCATAGCTGGTGAGAAATTTGAGGGCTAGGATGCATGTGCTCCAAGCTTTAGGGCACGAAACACAGGGTGGTATTGAGGCTCGATGGAGGATAGCCAGACCATTCCAAGGCCCGTCATTCTGAGCACCGCAAACAAAAATACTAGCAAGTTTCCAGGGCCTGGCTCAGATGTCAGTGCTGACACAGTAAGAGCCAGCAAGTCTTCACTGAAAGCCAAATGAACTGTTCAGCATTCTTCGGGGATGGTAATGTCAGGCTCCAGGGTGAAAGCTACGGAGACAGGAAAGGGGAAGAGGAAATAGAAGGATGGAGGAAGGGAGAAAGAGTCTGAGCAATGTGACTCAGGGTTGCATCCTCTCGGCTATGTGGTGACCACGGACAGCAACAGCCAGCTAGTCTTGGCAGTTATTGGATACCCAGGGACCACCTGCTATAGTCATCTGTTTTCAACAATATAGAAAAAAGTCTGATGTCATGACCCTGTTGGGCCACACCCCGTCTTACTGGCTTTAAGGCCCTCCAGAAGAAATAGGGTGTGTCTTCCTTGGCTCCAGGTACCACAGACTCAAAAATCAAACCTCGGGGGGAGGGTCACCCAGGAGGTCAGCTGCAGTGTGGACCATGAAGCAGCCTTGTCACTTGCCACTGGGCTCTTGTTATTGGGTAGCTGATGGATGAGGAGCCTGTCTGTGCAAGAACACCTGCTTCTTCAGAGAAGCAAATACACTTACAACAGCGTTTATGCCCTTCTGGAAGACATGGTAATAGAGAACAGAAACGGATGGGATGAATGGGTGGATACCGAAGACAAAGACATTGAGAATGCAGACTTCTGGGGACCAGCACAAGCAGCCTGAGCATCTTCTCACTTCTCTGTGAGAGTTCATGTTTGAGAATCACATTCATCATGAAGACAGCCATGCTGGCAAATGTGGTTCTTGGATTAGTGACCTGGTATAAGCAGAGACTGCACTTTGTTTCCCAGCCACCCAGACCTTACTAATCACACAGAAACTATATAAATTACAACATTGTTTCACCAATGGTTCAGGCATATTCCTAGCTAAATTAACCCATTTCTATTAATTTGTGTATCACCATGAAGCTGTGGCTTACCAGTAAGATTCTGACATCCTTCTCTTTTGTCAACTAGATGGTGTCTGCCTGACTCTGCCTTCTTTCCTTCTCTATCTCTGCTTGGATTTTCTGCCTAGCTATATTCTTCCCTGACATAGGCCAAAGCAGCTTTTTTGTTAACCAATGGTAATAAAACACATTCATAGCATACAGAGGGGAATTCCACATCAACTTGGGGGTTCCACACAAGGCTCCACACATGTGCTTATGGCACATGGATCCTTCCCTGTGGTGGGAGGGCTGTCTTCTACACTCTAGGTGTTTACAATATCCCTTGGCCTATGCTTGGTAAATGCCAGCTGAACCTCTCTCCCTACTCAACTGTTACCACAAATGTAAGAATCTCTAACTGCTGTCTAATGACTTCTGGAGACATAGCTGCTGCCATCTGAGGCCAAGGGATAACTAGGCAGTGTCTGGTTGGTGTGGGATACACTCCCCTCTTCCCAACACTCGCTTCAGGTCATGTGAATCAAATGATTTTTTTTTTTTTGAGATGGGGTTTCTTTGTGTAGTCCTGATTGTCCTGGTACTCACTCTGTAGACCAGGCTGGCCTAGAATTCAGCAATCCACCTGCCTCTGCCCCCAGAGTGCTGGGATTAAAGGTGTGCATCACTACCACGAATCAAGTGGTCTGTAATGAGTCAATAGATGGGGAAATGAACGAACATGGAAGACAAAGTGAGTCTTCCCAAATCTCATGTGTAATCCCAGTGCAGCAGAAGGGATGTGGAGAGGAAACTGTTCATGATGTCAAATGTTCCTTAATGGGCTCTTGCATGGATTACTTCTTGACACAAACTAAGGTCATTGCGAGGTGACCTTCAACTGAGTAAGGTCATCTGAGAGAAGAGAACTTCAACTGAGACAGTATCTGTGTCAGAACTGCCCTGTGGAAAGTCTGTGGGGGTGTTACCTTGATCAATGATGACTGTGGGAGGTGCCAGCCTGATGTGGTAGGTGTCATCCTTAGTAAGGTGGTCCCAAGTTGTATAATGAAACAAAATGAGCAGAGGAGTAAGGTGTGGAGAGCAAGCCAGCAAGTGTTCCTTTACAGTCTAGCTGGACTTCCTGCCATGGTTTCCTGTCATGACGGAATATAAGATGTAATCAACTCTTCCTCCACAAGTTGTTTTGCTAGGTTTTTTTTTTTTTATCACAGCAACAGAGAAACTAATTGGGTAGCCTTGAGGTTGGGCTTCACTATAATCTCTGTCTATGTATCTGTCTGTTTTTCTCTCCTTTCCACTCCTCTTCTTTCACTTCTCTTCCTCCCCATCCTTTCTAGTTGTTATGCGTCAATCAGCTCTGTTCCCTACTATGATGTTCTGCCCTGCCGCAGGCCTAATGGGGCCAGGCAGTTGTGGACTTCAGCTACGAATCAAAATAAAGTTTGCACCTTTAAGTTGACTTTTGCAGGTAATGTATTGCCAGCACAGGGAAGCTGAATAACACTGGCCATGGCTAAACAGATCTGTTCACTTTCAGGGTAACTTTAATTCTGGTTGTAAGATGGTCATAGTTCATCAGCAGAAGTTATAATACAGGTTTTGTGTGAAGCATGGTTGACAATGTAGTGGGCTCTATCCCAGAGAGGGCATCTGTAGTGGTGATGCAGGCACATAATGCTAGGATTACACACAATCCTTGAAAATGACCTTGAGGGGTAGGGAGGCCATTACTTTTTGCTACACTGAGAGGTTAAGTAACTTGTCCAAACTCACACAGTCTACAGTGGATTTTGGTCAAGAAATCCAAGGTCAGCTCAGCCACCAGATCATAGAAGGCCCCTTAGACTATACCATAGATAGGAGAAAGGGTTTATTTTAGTTTATAATTCCAGGTTGCAGTTCAGCTCTCCAAGAAAGGCTCAGGAGCAGGAACCCGAGACAGCTAGTCACACCACACCCACAGACAGGAACCTGAGACAGTTAGTCACACCACACCCACAGACAGGAACCTGAGACAGTTAGTCACACCACACCCATAGACAGGAACCTGAGACAGCTGGTCACACTACATCCATGGTCAGGAGCCTGAGACAGCTAGTCACACCACACCCATAGACAGGAACCTGAGACAGCTGGTCACACTACATTCATGGTCAGGAGCCTGAGTCAGCTAGTCACACCACACCCACAGACAAGAACCTGAGACAGCTAATCATACCACATCCACAGTCAGGATCCTGAGACAGCTAGTCACACCACATCCCCAGTCAGGATCCTGTGGCAACTAGTCACACCACATCCATAGTCAAGAGTCAAAAGAATGAGTGCATGCATAGTTACTGCTCAGCTTGCTCTCTCTGCTCAACTGTCCAGAGCCCCAAACCAGGCAATGGTGTCGCCCACTTTCAGGGCTAGGTCTGCCCATATCAAGTAAGCCGATCAAGGCAACCCAATCATGTGCTCACAAGCCAGGCTGATCTAGATGATTCCTTGTTGCAATTCTCCTCCCTGGTTATTCTAGCTTGAGTCAAGTTGACAACTGGAACCAATCACCACAGACCCTGACCAAGAAATTAAGGGCCATGCCAGCTCTTGACTGTGGTTGCCTTTCTGTTTATTCTTCATAAAGTACCTTCATCTTCTTTCCTGCCCCTGCACCAGGTGCTGTTTGAGTGCTGGGGACAATGGTGATGATGTTCACACCTGAGTGTAAACCTGAGTTCACATCTATCTCAGATTACACTGACAATTTGGTGTGAGGTAAACCCTTAGCAGAGGTGCATGTTTCTCCTCAAAGGTTTTCCTAGAGACCTCAGTTTATCTTGATGCTAAGAAAGAGTGGACAATATCATAAGATATTAAAACATGCTACAGTGAGGTGGGATTTTTTTTTGCGTGAAAATGGTAAAACTTAACTATCCCTCTGAAAAGGTGTCTTAATTTTCCTTGGCTTTCTAGGAAAATACAAGTAAGAGTAATCAGACTTAGAATAAAGGAACTGAGCAGAAGGAAACATATTCTTCTTCAACAAAGCAGCCAGGTCTGCAGCTCACCTCTAAGCTCCAGGGCCCAACGAGCAGTCCCTGGCATCCAGCCCAGAAAAGCTGAGCTCCTTTCAAATGGCCACAAGCAAAAGAACGTTTAAGATGCTGCTGTATTCTAGTAATTTATTAATGATATCACGTAGCAGGTGTTGGCATCATTTCGGCCCTGGTGCTTCCTTACAGAAGATCTTGTTTCCTTCCTAAGTTTATAAGCTTAAAATAAAAACTAGAGAGGAAATTATTCCTGGGAAGAAGCTGGTTTACTCTTCCAAAGAAGTGAATGTTCTAGAATAAAAGTCTAATGGGCAAGGAGACTGCCTATGCATCTCCAGAATGGCCATCTCAGGAACAGACTCTGATAGGGATGACCATGTGGAACTTTTATCTAACCTAGGCCCCTGAACCCCATGGTTGGATAGATTGCTATGGACCCAGCACTGGTGGGACCTGAACTTCAGTAGGAGAGTAAATGAGTCATCACATGACAATAGTGGACAAGAGGGATGGAGAGCAGAGAGAAAATTCTATAGAACCTCATATGCACTCTGGACAGAATCCAAAGATGTGGGAGACAGAAGATTGAATGAGAAGAAGAGATTCTGCCAGGCCATGTAGTGTCTTCTAGAGGCAGGGAAGTGTAGACCAAATGTTTACCATGCAGCAAGCTCATTCTCTAACAGCTTACGGGTAGATTAAATCCTCACGATAGCTTATGAAGTCACATTATGCCACCAAAGAAGAATAATCATGGAGGGTTTATGAAGTTGCCTCAAGGTCTCTTGCCTGGAAGTAGTAAAGCCTGGGCTGGGACTCAAAAGTCTGGCTTTAGAGTACTTTGTCTATGAAAAATCTCAGAGATGGAAATGATCCTGACCATCAGCCTCTGACAGTGAGCTCACTGAGACAGGGTGAACTTCCTTGACAGCCTGGATAGTAGGTCAGAGTGAGGTGTACAGCTAGACAGAATAGTAATGGGGAATGGAGATGGATGCCTAGGTGGGTGGATGAATAGAAGGATAGCTGTATAGGCATATAAATGGTTGGATGGATGGATGGATGGATGGATGGATGAATAGATGGATGGATGGATGGATGTATAGGTGGGTGGGTGGATGGATGGGTGGATGGGTAGATGGATGAATGGGCAAATAAGTAAATAGGTGGATCAATGGATAAATAAAAGAATGGGTGAGTGAATAGATGATGGATAGGTGGATAGATGGGAAGATGGATGGATGAGCAAAGAGATGAACAGGTAAATAAATGGATTAGTGGGTGAATTGATAATTTATGGGTAGAAGGATGAATGTTTGAGTGGATATATGTGTAGAAAGAGAGATGGATAAGTGGATGGGTGGATGATGGATGAGTTTGTGGGCAAAAAGGGTGGATGGATGTGACATGGTTGGAAAAGTGAAAAGTGACTCAATGGAAGCCAACTAAGTGGATGAATCATACCCTGTTCAAACGTCTACATAATGGGCTCAACAGGAAGTCTGCACATACCCTCTGTCTCTTTACCACAACAGGTTTCTCCCCAGCATCTATGGTACTTTCCACCCAGACTGTATGGCATATGTATTAACTATACAGGTGCACCAAGCAGGCAGACAGATCTTATATTTCTGTTTCTCTCTTTTGAAATCTCAGCCTTAAAGCAGTCCTGGGTGGAAAAGAATGTTCTCTACATACAAGTATTGCGTGTATCAATACATTGTGTGAGTACACATTACTTTCTTAATGTAGTTTTATTTTATAAATACCTGGTTTGGTGTGAGCTATTTCAATAAAAGCAACAATGGAAAGAAGTTTGAGACATATGTGTTGTTTTTAATGAAAAATAATCAAGCTTGATTTTAAATGAAACTTGCATCCAAAGGTTCTTGCTACATTGGTCTGAGTCCATGAGACTAGAGGGCTCTAGATGATGCTGGAACTTTCCAGCCCCAGAGGGTGACCAGGATATGGAAACAGGTCCTCAGAGAAAATCTGAAAAGGAGAAGAAGGAGGAGGAGGAAGAAGAAGAGGAGGAGGAGGAGGAGGAGGAGGAGGAGGAGGAGGAAGCTGTTCTCAAGTTTTAGAGTTTGAGGATTGGACTAAATCTCAGCACAGAGCTCTACTAGGGGAGGAAGCAAGGCATCAGGTATTCTGAGTGGACACTAGACTCTCACAGATTCCTAATAGCATCACCACACTGGTACAGGCTAACCCATCCCTCAAGGGTAGACACACTGCAGTGGCCTGCAGACAACCCCTCTCTGCTTTCCTCCTGTGGCTGAACTCAGCCATGCCCACAGCTTGGCCAACTAACTGGTTCCTTTCTTGAGCAGGCCTCTAGAGAAGACCAGGACCCTGGTCTCCCTCCCCTGCATTTATTTCCTCAGCAGCATCATTCTTGGCTCCCAAGGAACCATCATCTCTGGCTCTGAAGCCTCTCTGGCTTTGGAGCTAACAGACAATTTGGGTTGCCAGGCAACTGCTGATTTTTCATAACCAACAAGCCTGATAACTCCCATGATAAATTCATCAGGGACTTACGTAGCATTCCTCGTCATCAAATGTTGCTAGAACCCACCTCCCACACACACCCAACGAGTGAGGAACTCTGGAATCCCGAGTTAGGCAGCACCCAGAGGCAAACTCAAGACAAAGGCCCTGGGGAAGGAGGCAGGGTGCACACCAGAATCAACATCTACCAGCTGGGTCCCTTACCCAGATGCTAAGGGCTTGCCATTTTGAATAATGTGGTGCTAACATTCTGGGGGATTCTTATACCCAGATGACTTCAATTCTATATGGGGCTCCGGTTAGACTTCTGGGCAGTAAGAAAGGTCACCCGGACACTGATGGATAATCTCCTAGTGGTCTGTGAGTTCACCTGCAATGACCTGGGGGAATACGCAGCATCCCTTTAATACTTTGCCTGGCCCCATCCTTGCACGCTGACAGCTCTGCAGGAACTGGCCTGGCCTCAGGACCTCTCACCAACACCGGTGCCTCTGAGCCAGTGATCAGCTGGGAAGCTGCAGAAGGCTGGCATTTTAGCCATTCTACTCTGTAGCTCACACTCTGTGTTTTGCTCTCAAGGGTTAGTGTCCTTGGTCTTGAGGCTGTGGCACCACCAGTCCGCAGTAGGATACTTGAAACATCAGGGCTCCAGCTTCCTTGGAACAAATACCATTCTGTAACTCAGGACCTGTGACTTCCAGGAAGAACTCTACTCTCTGAGCATCCAGCCTGCTCTTCCTGCCTCACACTGAGTGGCGTTTGGTTTGGTTTTGTTTTTGCAATGATAGTATCTTTTTTTTTTTTTTTATATTCAAGTATCTTTGTTTATTGGTTTTTAAAAAGTAGTCATTCATAGATAGTAATTAATATACTCATCTCAAATAAAACAAAATGAACAATGACAAATATATGAAATAAACACAATTGGTATTTGACAATTTGAAAGTTGGATGTAGATAACTAGAACAAGGAGTGGACACATGGTCAAAACTATCTTTAATCTATTTGCAACCATTATGAACCCATCAGCAGTGCCTTCCCTCTGGGGATTCTGTCACCTGTTTTTGGTGACGTCTTTCTGGAGAGAGGATGGGCGGGGCAGAAAATGTGAGGGCTCTCTGGACACCACAAATGGCTGGTTTAGGTTGAGCATCATACTTTTAAAGACCCTCTGTGTCCTAACACTCATCAGGACATCTGATTTTGCATAGTTAGTACAGTGAGGTCCTGGTGATTCCCACATAAAGATGTCCACCCATGGGTAGGGGTAGGGCAGTCTATAAAGAGGTGAGGTCCTCACACCTCACACACTGTATGCCCTCTAACCTCCTCTTAACAGCAATAAGGCACAAAGAAGGAAGTATGAGGGAAAGCCAGTGGTGTGAAAGGCAGGACAGTTCATACATGTATGCTGCATGACTGGGCTGAGGAGCTGCGTCAGAATCCCACAGGGGACCCAAAAGCCGCTGTTAGAGCTTGAGATGTCTTTGAGACAAATGGAGGAAACTTGATATCACAAATGAGCAGCAGATTTGTCTCGGTGATGCCGTGATGGATGATGTTCCGTGGCTCAAAGATAAATTGGACAAACCCAGCCATTTCTGGGTACCTTGGTGTCCCGAGCTGCAGGAAGACACAACACAAGGTTGATAGTTTATAGTGACAGACACTGTCTCATAGGCTGGAGTCCAAGTTCAAGGGTGACCCTACTCATGCCCCTCTCCTCGACCTGTAAATGCTGCCTTCTCGTTGTGTCCCTACCTGGTGTCCTTTTGGGTGCTTCATGTAGGGACAGAGTCATGTTGAATTAAGTCAGCCTCAAAGACTTCATTTTAGTTAATTTAGCTTCATTAAGACTTTATCTCCAAATACACCCCTGTTCTGAGGTTATGGGGGCAGGTATTCAACATGTGAACATGGATAGGACAAAGTTTAGCCCATGACACTGAGTTTCAGACACCATTTTTTTGCATTGTAGATCATGCAGTGATCTTAGCAGCTGTGAGGAAGGATGGCACCACCATGGCCCCTCCTGTCCAGCAGGCTTCTCTCCGCCCATGCTTGTGATGTACTTGGGACAGCAGCAGAGAAATCCCAAGTCAGGCTGAAAAAAAGTTAAGAAAGTCAGTACCAGCTCGTCTGACCATCATTCAAGGGGTTTTGACAACCCAGGAACCAGTTGTTTGGGGTGGGTATATGGCACGGTGGAGCAGATCAGAGAGGAGTAGGCAGCAGAAGTGCCACGTTATTCGGGTAAGCCATGACCTGTCAAAACCTGTTTCCACTTAGTTCGTTACTCAGATGTGTGAGGCAAGGGCAGTGGGAAGGGCCTTCAGAGTGCACCTCTGGTTTGTGGGACATTCGGGAAGAGTCTAGATAGAAGGGAATGGGAACACCATGTTACTCAAGACTGAGCTGGCCATTTTGGGGTGCACTCAGGGGTGTCCAGGCTCTACAACAAATCTCTACAAACTAGACACTCAAGTGGGTTGAGGAAAATAATGTCGCTTTCATTGCATAAAGATCTCAGAGGCTGAAATGGCTATCAGGTGCAGACGATGACATAAACTGTGTCATCATGAAGTGGAAGTGATTGAGTCAAATAAAGGAGGCAGAGATGGGGCAGGTGTGGCCCTCAGGACCCAGGTTGGCTCAGAAGGAGCCTGCCTGGTAGAAATAGAATCATGGATGGAGGATGGAAGATGCTCTTCTTCAGGTTGAATGGAGCTGATCTGCCCTGTCTGTGGGTTCCACCTCCAGGGAGCTGCAGGCTGCCTTCCTGAGGGATGGCACTGTTTGATCAGATCGTCTCTCAGCGACAACCCACGGAGGCTTATAAAACCATAGCACAGGGTGATTATCTTGAATAATCTTGAATTATCCCCATCTTCTCTGCATTTGGAGGAGCCTGGTTGCGTGGAAACCCACAGCCAGGGTCTCCAGCTCCTTGTAGTAGTGATGGCATCCCAAACTTCAAGGAAGAGCTGCAGTTGGCAAGAAAGGTAGCTCCAGAGACACCCAAGGAGGCTGCCCAGGAGTACAAGTGAAAGGAAGCCCATAGAACATGCTCCCTGGGTGTTTTGACTCAGGTGCACTACTCTTACCGACAGTGATTGCTGTTGACTTTGTGGGAGGCTGGGCACACTGGTACCTGAAGCTCAGAGGGTAGAGGGTTAAACCAGCAACAGGCTTCTTGATTCCAGGCAGTCGGTTCATTATGGAGACAGGCAATGAGGGCCTCTCCCAGTTCTGCACTGCGGTCAAATGAAGCGGGGTATGATGGCAGCCAAGGAAGGCCTAAATAATGAGAAGCCTCCCAAGCAACACAGCCCAAGCCGCCTTTTAATTCCTTTTTGTATCTAAGATTGAGGCAAAGAGACTTTGCATTCCCTACTCCTCAGGGGCATGGACGCTGCTCTACCAGCCTTCTAGAGGTGCCAATGTGGTCCGGCAAGTGAGAAGATGCTCAGAGATGCAGCAAGAAAGCTTGGCGCACACACATGAAGAACCTAGATGCCTTCATAGGCCTCTCGTTCACAAATATGGGAAAGGTCCCTGGAACCTGAGAAGACACCATGTGGAAGATACTCCATGTCAGACTCAGGAGTATTGGTCAGTTTACAACTGGAACACCCCCAGGGTGCCCAGACCATCCAGGATGTCATTGCTGTCAGCAACTCCCAGGACGTACATACTGCTCTCTGCATAGCAAGCCCTCTGCTGTCTACCCAGGTTCCCGGGAAACTGACTGCATCCAGAGATGGGGATTTAGGCAGGTGGGGCCCACATGAGAACCAACTCTCCCTGGAGTAAGCTTTTCCAGTCCATAGCCAGTCCTTTGAGGATAGAGGTGTTCACGGTGCCTTTCAGGACTTGCCTTATAGTTTTGGGTAACAGCTCAGCTTCTTGCCTTTGTGTCCCAGGTAAGCATCTCTTACACATTCACTATGTCTAGTTTGACTCTGGAGCGGGGAAAGTAGAAGGCATAGGTTTCCCTGACACTTGGGCTCAGTCATGTAGCACAGTGACTTTTCAGGCCCAGGATGAACAGATAGCACCACCTGGACAAGCAGTGCCAGCCGCCAGCTAGAGAAGACAGGGGCTTAGTGCCTCCCGCTTACTTGCGCTTCTCTAATGAGATAGAAGCGCACCTAGTCCTAAAAATGGGCCATAATGACTTCTCTCTTATGCTGGGCATTTGAGTTGACACTGTGAAGTGATACCCATCCACTTCAACCTTAGTAAGTGACTTAGACTTTTTTCCCCTCCGCCAGCAGGTCAGGACAGCTGACTACCAAGTCAGGTGTATGGTACGTGTGCGTGAATCGATACTACAAAGCCAAGACTTTGAAGCTCCAGGCCCATTAGGGAGCAGCAGAGTTGCTAGAGGGCTTTGGATAACATCAGCTCAGACACTCGGGCGCTCTGACAGGTGTATGCAGCAGTTTGCTGTTTGTATTTCAAAACTGATTTGTCATATGTTTTGTGGAAATATTAATATAAGACACAGCCACTCCAAAAGCAGAACTATGAAAAGAGAGCTGATTATTTCACACCAGTTAGAGTCTATGTTCCAGAAAAGTAAAAATTTTCACATCGTAAACTATCCAAACACATAGAACAGCTGCAAAAAGCAGTTGGAAAAGCACAGACACATGAAATTATAGTCAAAGCCCTTGGCAGGCGAGAGGCAATCCACCACAGAGGAAGTGAATAATCACATCTTAAAGATCATGCTACATGTGTGATCAAGTATGTGAACATTGCAGGAAGTGTACAGACACAGATAGCGCTCCAGGCCTTGCGATTAAAGATGTAAAGATGAGGTATCAATGCTGGGCGGTGGTGGCACACGCCTTTAATCCCAGCACTCGGGAGGCAGAGGCAGGAGGATCTCTGTGAGTTCGAGGCCAGCCTGGTCTACAAGAGCTAGTTCCAGGACAGGCTCCAAAAAGCAACGGAGAAACCCTGTCTCGAAAATCAAAAAAAAAAAAAAAAAATGAGGTATCATTCACTGAGGCGAAATCGTACAAGTTTATCTACAGCAGGCCATACAGAAAGCTTTATTGTGTCTGACAAGAGAAGCGATGACTTTCATAAAACAACAGACCTGGCCACCTGGATGGGTAACACTTCACAGTGTCAACTCAAATGCCCAGTGTAAGAGAGAAGTCATTATGGCCAGTTTAGGATGTGGTGCGCTTCTATCTCATTAGAGAAACGTGGGTAAGCAAGAGGCGCTAGGCCCCTGTCTTCTCTAGCTTGCGGCTGGCACTGCTTGTCCAGGTGGTGCTATCCATTCATCCTGGGCTTGAAAAGTCACAGGCACTGTTCTACAGGACTGAGCCCATGTATCAGGAAAAGATCATCCCAATCCCAGGATATGAGTTAGGGAAGGTTTTGTGGGGGACGACCACGCTAGACACTGAGAAGACTGTACCTCCATGAAGAACTCAGACAAGGAGGAATTCAGAGGGCAACAGAATGCAATTAGGAAAATAAAAACCAACGCCTTGTGCCAAATCAATGCACCAGTCCCCCCCCCTTTTCTCTAGGCTTACACCCAACTTAACAAAGTTGTGAAATAAACTGCTTCTCTTTTGGAGCTCCGAGTTTCTGGTACTATGAAGTGGGGATCTTTGCATCTCACATTGGTCAAAGAAGTGTACTGCCTGTAGTTACGGTCTGTAGATAGAGCATGAAGCATTTCTGCATGTGAGCCACAAAACACAGTATCCTGGTTACCTTTAGCTGTCAACTTGACACAGCATCGAGTTTTCTTAGAAGAAAAAGTTAGAAGTAAAGAATTGCCTCGATTAAATTGGCCTGTGTGTGATTACCCTGACTGTTAACTGATGTAGGACACAGTCTACTGTGGGCAGCAACATTCCCTAGTCAGGTGATCTCAGGCTGGATAAGAAAGCTAGCTGAGCATGAGCCAGTGAGTGAGCCTGCAAACTGTGCCTCCAGGACTCCGGCTTCAGCCTCCTGCTTGAGTTCCTGCCCTGACTTCCCTCAGTGATAGACAGTGAACTAGAAGCTTAAGCCAAGTAAACCTTGGCCGGAAGGTTTATTGCAGCAACCGAAAGCAGACTAGGATACATGGATACATGTGAAGTGTGATCTCTGGCCAAAGGTGTACATAAATGAATATTCTTTTTCAACTTTGAAATAAAAGTAAGTTCAACTGAGAGGTTTGGAAGAATAGTGAAATTTGGGGAAACAATGAAAATAATGATAATTCCAGAGAGAAGGAATGGTGGGAATACGGTGATGGGGGGAGCAGCAGAGTTAATCACAGTTTATTGCACAGTGCATTCCAAAAATTAAAACCACAGTGTGAAAGCACTCTGACCAGGAAGCAAACTGAAACAGGGCTGCGGGAAGGGAGGGGGCACTGATTTGTGTTATTCAGATGCTACACAGGGCTGCGGGAAGGGAGGGGGCACTGATTTGCATTATTCAGATGCTACACTGTTGCAAACAAGGCTGATACACTGGAAAAACTTGACAAATGGATGCTATTTCCAAAGCCAGAAATTATCAAGTGGGTTCTAAGAGTTAATGTCTCCCTTGAAGCTGGCATCTTCCTCCCAGGGCCAAAGCTTGACACCAAGAGGCAGCCATGGGGATCAGGAATTAACTCCTTCTGTGAAGAAGAGTTCTGTAGACAGAAGGAACATTTGGTGGTGTTTGGCATATGGGTGTCTGGAGAGAGGGATAGCCCCTAGGCAGAAGCATCTTCACCTCCCACAGTTTCATACCCGGTGTTCCCAGGGTGTAGAGACCCCTTTCCCCTGACTACAGACAGGATGGACACAGGTTGCCAGTCTCTGTGCCCAGATTCTCCCTGGAGGAACTCTGGCTCTGGATTCATGATGTCACATTTGTCCCCGGACACCCATTGCTCATTTTGCACCTGGATTGCACACAAACTCCTGCTAATGACAAATGCGGTGAACACCTGGGGTGGCCATCATCACCCATTTGAAGAGCAACGAGTGGTCGGAGGGTCTTGCTCGCCAGTGTCTCCGAGCCATCCAGCCACCTACTGACCAATCCCACCCGGTGTTTTGCTTCACTGCCCGTGCTTCTGAGTAGGTTCAGGTTCAGACAGCTCTGTGGGTCAAGGCTTTGGCACTTTTCTCTCCATTTCCCCTTAGTCTCATTGCTTCAAAGAAGGCCAAACTGCAGCTCACTCAGCCATAAAATAGAGCCACAGATCTGCTGTGACTGTCCCGCTTGTGTGCACGGAGTCAACCCTGATTGGGATCCATGGCTGCGTGGCCACTGGCCTGTGCATGTTATCTCCCAGCTGGCTTATTTGAAGGCACACACCTCCACGGACTGTCTTGAGCCCAGCGCCTCTGGGAGGGCTGAGTAAGGGAAGCTGCATCTCAGTGATCAATGAGAGACTCCCTTCCCTCATTTGTCTCTGCTCTGTGTTTTTATTTAATGATAAAGGAAATTTGCTAACACGGGATTGAACAGGAACAGTAGACTGGTCACATGGGCCTTCCTTTCCCTGCCATTGTCTCCTGCTGTGCCACCTCAAGAGATCAATGTGGTTGGGTGCTGCCCCAGGGAAATGAGAGAGGCTATTTGTGAAAGAGCAACCGCGGGGAGATATTTCCAGCCTGCTGAGCCTCACGACTCCCCTGAAAGAAGCTGGAGAGCTCCCGTGCAACTTCTTCAGCATTGCACGTGAACACGAACTCTCCGGCTTCTCCTTGTCACCTGAACATTCTCATTTGCCCTCCTGCCAGGACTCAGTGTCCTGATGGATCTCCTGTAGTCACAGGAGTGCTGTTGTTTCCCTTTCAAAGTGGTAGCTTCTAGACTCTGCTGGGAGAATTATTCAGATGGCATTAAAGAAGAACAATTGAAAGACAGAAGCCAGATGGGCAGTGTTTGAGAGTGGGGATGGCTAATAGCTTTTGCGTTTGCTTTGCAGGACTGCCTATGTCTATTCCAGAGGTGTGTGCACAGAAGCCACAATGTCTTAGGGATAGATTCCTGTCCCGATTTTCACGGTGAGTAGGATGCACCCTCATTGCTACCATCATGGAAAGGGTGGATAAACATGGGTGTCTTAACTGGGTAGTGCAAATTCCTGCTTAGTATGAAGTAAACGTCTCTCACCTGTGGATAATCTCTGCTCACTATAAACCACCAGGCAAAGGTTCCTTCCCCATGTTCTGCCTTTTATTCTGTGCTAAGGCAGGTGCATCATATGAGTATCTTCTGGGTCTCTATGTCCCCCAGAAGCCAGTGAGTTATCTAACCCTTCGAGCGCTGCAACACCGCATATCCCGACTATGGGCACTGGGTCTTTGGACCTGGAACATGGCTCTTTCTGGTCTCTTGGCCACTGAGTCCTTCTGTTTCAGAAAACTGAGCAACACCAGGGGGACCTAAGACTGCTCCTGATGGTGTTTGGGGACACCCACTGCTCCCTCCTTAGTGTTCCTTTGAGACCACACTCACCAGAAAGCTTGACTTGGCACAGCTACCTGCCAGTGTCTGGTTTGGATTTCTTTAAGCTGAGATTTAATAACCTGTAGAAAAGTGATTGAAAATCCCACCTCCTGATGTCAGGAGCACTATGGGGAGCCTGATTTTTCAAAGCATGCAACAGAAATACATACTGGCTCCACAGACAGGGTAGATAGTGTACTCCTAGATCACCCTTAGGATTGATACTCTTTGAGTCCTTTTTCCAGTCTTCTGGCTAAATGGCTGGCTGGTTGTCCCCTTCATCTATAAAACTGAGACACAACATTGACCCAGGCAGACCCTAGGGATCTGCTCAGCATGGTTGCACTCTTGCATGTAGTAGCAATATCTTTAAGGAACACAGAATCTTTCAACTGAGATTACCAAAGAGGTGACGGTGCTGAGTCTACCAGAGTGACAATCTGACTCATCACAGGGACCCATACCTGGTATGCATATAATCCCATTTCCACTGCCCAGCCTAGGGGAATTTAGTGACTGTGGCCCCACTTCCTTACTAACAGATTCGTATTACCTATCCAGGGTCTTCATCATTTTGAACGCAAAGCCTGATGTTTCCAACAGCAAGAGTTCTGGCCTCAGCAGACAGATGTGGCGTTCCATGTCCTGGGAGATTTGTGGCATGTGTGACATTCCTGTTAAGTGTGGGAGGCTGGGTCATGGTTCACACTGGAACCAAATCAGGGAGATCTAGGGTGGTTCCCTGTGCTGGCTAATCTTGGCTACCAGCAGGACACACCTGGGAAGAGGGAAGTTGAACCCAAGGATCTCCTCCATCAGATTGGTCTGTGTGCTTGTCTGTCGGGGCATTTTCTTGATTGACAATTGATACAGGAGGGCCCAACCTATATGAACAGTGCCACAGTGCCATCTGGGCTACACGAGAAAGGTAGTTGAATGTGAGACACAAGCAAGCCAGTAGGCAGCATTCTTACATGCTTTCTGCCTCTGTTCCGACCCTGAATTCCCTGTAGCAACAGGCTGTTACCTAGGAACATCCCATGGGCTGGGTCTTCAACTGAATAAAGAAGAGAAAATGAGATGAGAACCAGCGTTCATTATCTTCCTTTCCCGGATCAGTTTTGGTTAGTGTGCTATCATGACAGCGGAAAGCAAACTATGACCCTACCCCGCACCCGCATGCTTACCATCTAGATTTGCTCAAAGGCTAAATCAGGAGTGTTTGTGTTATTGATCAGATCAGCTTTTAAACCTTATACTTTGGCTCACTTCTGTATCTTTTCTCCAACACATGTTTTTGGCACCTTCGTTAACTCTCAGGTGCCTGCAGATGTATGGCTTATTCCTGGAGCCTCTATTCTATTCCATTCGTCTCTGTATCTTTCTGTGTTAGTACCATGCTGTTTTTGTGGCTAAAGCCCTATAGTGAAATTTAAAATAAGGTGCTTTGGCAAATAAAAATTAGTATAGCCAATATGGGAATAATTATGGAAGTTCATCAAAAACTAGAAACAGGACTTCAGTATGGCCCAGCAGCACACTCCTGAGTGCACACTCAGAGGAAGCTTTGATAACATACCACAGAGACCCTGGTACATTCATGTTTACCTAGGCAGGGGTTCGTTACATGTTACAGAATCAGCCTGGATGGATGTCTGTCACTAATGAATGACCAAGGAGAATATGCAGCATTCCCACATGGTGGGTATCCATCCAGCTGGAAAGCAGAGTGGAGCTGTCTGCAAGTAATGGCCTTAGCCAGAGAGGATTACATTAGATTAAATATACCAGACTCAGAAAGACAGATGCTTTATCTTGTCTGTGGATTCCAGATTATACACACTCACACATAAAGATATATGTATTGACCTAGACGCAGAAAGATACACTCAGAGAGACCCTCACCACACACACACGTGCTCAAGCATTTAGTGATATGGCCAGAGAGGATGTGTAAGACAAGGACCAATGCGTAGCCTGGGGCATGAAAGAAGAGAGTAGTACCCAGGGATGTTGCCGCTCAAAGGTAGCGTGAGTCTTTATTCAATTAACATAGTAAAGATAACTTGTCGCACCCAGAGGTTTGCCTCTTGGGTGATTTCCCCATCCTGACAAACTGATAATCAGTATTAACTAACACAACTATGAAGAAAAAAGGGGGCTAGGGGTGCGCGTGCGCGCATGCGTGCGTGTGTGTGTGTGTGTGTGTGTGTGTGTTGGTATTCAGGATGCAGAGATAATGTTTGGCTCCAAGCCCAAGGTCAGCTTGGTCTAAAGAGTAAGTTCCAAACCACCCAGGACTTCATAGAAATGGGACAAGAAGGGAGGGAAGGAGGAGGCAAAGGAGGGAGGAAGAAGAGAAAAAAGAAGAGAGGAGGAGAAGGAGGAGGAAAAAGAGAAGCAGCAACTTGCTAGAGGCCCACTTGCTATCACCTAAAGGCCCACAAGGCGGAGCCATCCTTCCTATCCCTAGTGGCTGTAGGACACACATTTTCTAACTCTAATTCAGGTGGCTATAGTCACATTACCTTACTAACAGGTTCTCATTACTTAGGGTCTTCATCATCCAGGACACAGAACCTGATAATGATGCCATCAACAAGAGTTCTGGCCTCAACAGACAGATGTGGCTTTCTCTATCCTGAGCGATGTGTGGCCTATGTGATATTCCTGTTAAGTGTGAGAGACTGGGTTATGACTCACCCTGGAACCATGTTACGGAGATCCAGAGTGGTTCCCTGTGTTGGCTAAGCTTGGCACCAGCTTGACACACCTGGGAAGAGGGAGCCTCAACTTAAGAATTGCCTTCATCAGCTTGGTTTGTAATTCTGATGGCCAATTGTCATTGTCTACTCAACTAAATTTGGAATCATGCTTAGGAGACACATCTCTACGGGGTGTGAGCAGAGAGGATGGACTGTGGTTGGGATGTGGGTGGCACCATCCCGTGGGCTGGATCTCAAACTGAGTCAGAAACAGAAAGTGAGATGAGCACCGGCATTCAGCTCTCTGCTTTCTGACTGCAGATCAGTGTGGTCCATGGCCTTGGGTGCTTGCTGCTGTGCTCTGCCCGCCGTGATGGACTCCACTCTCAAACGAGGAGACAAATACACTCTACTTTCAGGTGCTCGGTGACAGTGAGACAGTAGGATATATACCCCTGCCTCCCTGAGCATAGTTCCTCCTTTAGAAACCTCAATCCAGAGACGCGTGTGTCTCACCTGTCACCTTGTCTATCCCCCAGCCTTGCGCTGTGTGGGACACGCTCTGACGCACGGTGAGCTCCATGCATATCCGGCACCAGACCTCTAGGAGATATCATTTAATACACCCAATGGGTAGGGAAGCTTGCTTTCCTGCCAGGTTATAAAGTGTGATGACTTGAAAGGAACCATTTTCTCAGATCAGAGCTGAGCACGGGAAGAGAGAGGCCCATCTCTTCCTCTAGTCAAACGCTCTGGCCTCCCTTTGATGCCCTGCGAGTCGGCACATGAGAAACCTGCCTCGGATGCTCCCAGGCCATGTGTCCCTTTGCACTGCTAGGCTCCCGGGTGCGCTTCTTATCTTCACAGCCAGCTGCAGCATCCTCCAACAGAGGGGCCCCCTGGGCAGAGCTCTGATCCCTCAGAGAATGGAGACATCCGTGACCCACACGTTCTGCTTTTCTGAATGGCAGTGGGAGCGTACGATAGTCACTGTGTTTGTTTTTCTTCCACTCAATGAAAAGACAAGCCCCCCCCCCCCCCTTCCACAAGCACCTGTGATTCTCGACTTGGCTTACAAGGCAGTGCAGAAGCTCAAGGGGCTCCCAAGATTCAACACTGCAGCAAGTGTGCCCAGAAGGGGAAGCCAATTGGGGAGGTATGCTCTGACATGCCTGCAGCCCAGGGCTAACTGTAGGCGGACAGCAGGGATGTGTGGGAGGAAGGAAGATAATAAACTGACCATCCGACCACTCTGGAGCTCACCCATGTCCTTCTCCAGGTGAGGCTGTCTTCTGGAAACAGGGAGGAGAGAGGTCTTTTCACTAACCTGTCCACAGGAACAGCCCAAGAGTCAGCTGGTGGATCTTGAAGGCCTTTACTGAAGGTGGGGGACAGGGGAGCCTCTGGGCACTAAAGATGGCATGGTGTCTTCATGGCTCTGAGACTTCTAAGGCTGAAACATAATGGCTACCCTTTCTCTTGATTGGACGGTGACCAATGAGAAAGTGAGCATAAATTGTCATGGGGCTTGCACCTGGAGACTTCTGTAGCCATGGAGCTTCCCCGTGGAGGAGTTTGGATGCTTCCCTGCCTCAGCTTCTTCTCATGGTGTGGGGTCCTTTCCTCTGAGACCCTCGTGGGATAGCAGAGGATCACACGACTGATGTTTGTATTTTTCTTCACTTACCGCATGTGAACTTCTCCTTCTTAGATTGAGTCCTTGATATATGTGAACTGGAAAAAACACAAGGAAGTCCTGGGCTGTGGAACAGTTCAGTGTCCGGGCCTGCTCAGTGTTCAGTGAACAGCTCTTCCCTCTGCCTGTGGTCTCTAGGCCAGTAGGGTATGGATGAAAACCACCTCTCCCCGGACGTACCATGATACTCATACCTCTCTGTGCACACTATGGCACCCATCCTTCCCTGTGTACACCATGACACCAATCCCTTCTCATGCACACATGACACCCATCCCTCCCCGTGCACACATGAAACCCATCCCTCCCCATGCACACATGAAACCCATCCCTCCCCATGCACACATGAAACCCATCCCTCCCCGTGCATACCATGACACCCATCCCTCCCCATGCACACATGAAACCCATACCTCCCCATGTACACATGACACCCATCCCTCCCCATGCACACATGAAACACATCCCTCCCCATGCACACATGAAACCCATCCCTCCCCATGCACACATGAAACCCATCCCTCCCCGTGCACACCATAACACCCACCCCTCCCCGTGCATACCACAACACCCACCCCTCCCCATGCACACATGACACCTATCTCTCCCCATGCACACCAGCCTTTGGAGCTCTGATACTGTGAAGCAGAAGATCCTTCACCTGACAGAAATCCATGGTCACACTGCTCCACTGTCTCTAGAATCCAGCTGGTGGTTTTCTCTCTGTGACCCAGAGCTACCAAGGCCTATGTGGGCTTGGCCTCTTGTTCTCTGTAGAGTCTCCTCACAGATGTCTCCACAGATGTGCCTCAGTCAGGATCACCTAGCTAATTCCCATTGGCCAGAGAAAGCTTACCTCCTGCCTGGAGCCCTCAGCCAAGATGGAGGGCTTCTCCCCATTGGAGAGGTGTCTTTTGATGAGATTAGGAACAGGTCTGTTGGGGAACAGTGGCATCCAGAAGATGAACCTCCTGCATAGCTCACAGGGTGTCTGGAGTGCTTCTATGGTCCTCTCCACAGTGTCTCTCTGAGACTGCATGACCAACTTTGCATCAAAGTTATCTGTTTCTACCTGAGCAGAGGCACCTCTGCAGGCAGCCCCTTCTGCATGGCTACAACCTGCCCTTTCAGCCCCTGTGTCTCTTTTTTTAATGTTTTGTATCTTTTTGTTTAAAAATTCTTCATTTTATTATGCCATATCCTCAAACACATATTATTTGTGAGCTTATGAACCAGTGTCCCTCGTTGGGTTCCCACTGAGCCCGATGTGGCCTATGAGTGCCCCCTCCTGGCTGCTCCTGTGTTCCCTGGCTGTGTCCTTTCAGTCATGGGGAAATCATCCTTCTGTTCAGGGCCCTCTGTGCCTCCCTTGTCCTAGCCTGGGACCAGCTAGCTCTCCCAGGAGCCCTTGATGCTTTCTGTAAGAGTCATGTCATCACCAAGACCTCTGGCCAGGCACAAATGAACATCTGTTTTTTGTTTCCTTTCTTATTATTTACAGGGTTACTTTCACAGGGCCGTTTTTGTGCATGTATATGACGTATCTGTGCAACCCTCTCCCTGTATTTCCATTACAATACTTCTTCTTACTCCTTGTTGTCCTGTAAATCCCCTTATTCTCCAAGATTCTTTCAGTGGGAAGATACAAAAATAGTCGCTTTAAGAAGCTCATGCCCAGTTAAAACCAGTGCCTCCCAACCCTCGTAAGTATGTTCTACTCCAGGGACAATCTCTCCTCCCAGCTGTGTCTCTGCCCAGCTTGTTTGCTCATTTGCCCTGTTTGGCAATCACACAGAATTGTTTCATATTTATAATCAAACACCGCAGTCAGCACAAGTATACGGGCAAAAAAAATCTAAACATCAACATTTATTGTCAGTTTTTAATGTCCTCAGAATGTATCCTTCTAATTTTGCATAATTAGAAAGCTGTTTTCATAATTCATGTGAATTCATTACTTTCTCTTATCTCTGTGTCATCTGCTATACACAAACACAACTCTCTCTAGCCTCCCTCCCTCCTTACCTCCCTCCTTGCCGCCCTCCCTGCCTTCCTCCTTTCCTCTCTTCTCAGCTTTCGATATTATTACCTTTCTGTATTCAGGTTCATTAGTCTTTCTGAATATTGATAGATTTCAGATTTAGACTGTAATACCTTTCTTGCAAATACAAGTGTGCATTTGGTATGTGTACATGTGCATAGTGTGGGAGGTGGTGTGTGTGCACCTGTATGCAGTGTGAATGGTAGTATGTGTACACCATTTGTTTGTAGTGTGAACGGTGTCATGTATGTGCGCAGGCGTGTGGTGTAGACGGTGGTGTGTATGTATGTACACGTGTGTGTGCTTGTTCACATCTATAGGTGTGCACGTGTGTGTACATAAAATGCTCCCTTTTATTAAGTATTAAGTCCTGCCATTCCTTAGAGAGAAACATTAGGTCATGGACATTTTACCAGTATAAACAATGTAATGATGGTTGGATTTTTATCATAGATAAATTCCTCTGCACAAGTTTTGGGTAGAGAGGTGAGTGTTTATGGGGGTTTCCACTCCTTTGCCTGTCACAGGGTCCTGGCATGGCATGAAGTGACTCTACTCTGATGTCTTATGAGAGTTGCCTGGGGACAGTGAGTCCCTGCCCTGTGCTCATGGTGCGAAAAGATGGAGGAGGAAGGGAAGGGAGATATTTGGGAGATGCAGACTAGAAACCAGAATAGCTGGCCTAGGGCTCCAGGCCATGGGCCTGGCTGTTTATGAAGCCATCCAGGGGAGACTTTGGCACCTGTAGGACTTTGCTGTCCCCCACTTTTATTTGCCACACCCCCCAAACCTTCACAGTGCTTCTGTGTGGCTAGCACCCCTTACTCTCCCCAATCATATCTCTGTGGCTCCAGCCCTTGACCAATGCAGCTATTCAGGGCTCCTCAGCTTCTGATTTACACTGCAGAGTAGAAATCCTAACTCTTTTAAAAGAACACCCCATAATAGCCCTCTTGGTGACCTGTGTCCTAGGCAGAGTCCTGTGGAAGGTCACTGACCCCTCATCAGCATCAGACACTGGCTCCTGGGGAGCTCTGCAGGGTAACCCCAGGCCTGGTTGGAATGTCATCCTAGCACTGGCCTAACAGGGTGGCCCCAGCCCCGTGCTCAGCGGGTGTGTTTCTCTCTTTACTGTAATTTGCTCAGCAGCCTTGCATAGATAAAGTTGCTATGTGAGTGCATATAGCTGCCCACAGCACAGGGCTTATTTTCCACCGCTGTCTTGGTTTCTTTGTTCTACAGACCTGTGACCTTTAAGCTGAATGGAATCTGGTTGTGAAAGCAGGTGAGTAGGGGATCTCAAGTCAGGAGCACAGGGCTTATTGGATCTGGGGAGTGACTTAGAGAGAGGGTGTTACTACATTACGTGTGGAGATAAAGGCACCAGTGAAGAGCAAAAATTAACTCTCTCAGCTATGCTCTGTCGAGTATATCTTCCCCAAGTTTCCTGGAATAACAGGATACAAGTAAAATGGGCCATTTAGTCTGCGATTGCACACGTGAGAATCCAATGGTTTTACCCTTTCGCGAAAAGAATAAGCTTTGCAGTAATCTCTCCCATTTCTGACTGTCTGGGGAGACAGTGACCATCATTTATTTCAAAACTGTTTTGGTCAATTGTCACTTTATTTTCTATTTGGACTGGAGAATGGAGTGTGATATCCAGGCGCAGGGGCTGTCCTTTAACTGCCGGGTGACGGTTCGCTGGGGTTTCGGCCATACCCGTGGAGAGCGCTGGCTTGCTTCATGTGGAAGAATGCCCTAAGTTAACCAGGTTCCCTTCTGTGTGCCTATGCCACAGGAGAAAAGTGATTATCCCCCAGGAGAAAGGCACAGTAACAAGGCAACCATGCTGAGGACAGGACCAATGGGTAAGACTTCCTGCTGGCCACGAGTTCAAGAAGCAAGGACCAGATTAAGTTGGGATCTGCCTGCCAAGACTCTCTCCTGCCTTGAGTTAATAGAAATTCCTGTTAAGGAGCAGTCAGCCTCTGTGAGGCTTAACAGTTCGATTCTTACAGTAGACTGGGCCACCACTGTCCCTCTCTGCCTGCCCTCATTTCTCCCTAATCTTTGCTGTGGTCCCATGCCTGTCAGCCCCAGCCTCAGCAGCATCTCTCCTTCTCCCTTCTGGATGACTGGTTCTGGTCCTGCTTAAAGCCATGTGAGAAAGTTAGAAACCCCCTGAGGTTCTCAGCAAATAAACTGGCTAACATTTGTCCTGGGGAAAGAAGTCAGAGGCCATGGGCTGGGGACTGTGCTTCCTTGGAGGGTCATTTCCTCCTGAGACCAGCCCCCCAGCCCTTGCTGCTGCACTGCCATTCCAAGGGGATTTATAAACCCAGTTTTGTGTCTTTACAAAGAGTATAGCAGAGGGCTGTGAGCTGTCTCCCTTTGCTGCTTGATGCCGGGAACAAATGCTGGACCACTGACCCCTACGAGGATCTTTTCAGAGTGAGTGTCTTTTCAAAGCAGTCCTGGGGCACCTGCCTCCTGGAGGCTGCTCCCTGTCTGGAGCTTTTCTCTGTGATATGCTGATCCACTGAGGAGACAGAGCAAAGGATGGGTTGTTGTGTTTGCTTCCTGACTCTGGAGAGAGCAGAGGACAGCCAGGATGAGTCCCGGGATCGGAAGGGATGCAGGAGCATCTGATGGTCAATAGGCTCAGTCTTGTTCAGCTTTGGTAGTCCGTGAGTTGGACTGTTGGGGTTCAAAGCTAGACAGAAGGCCTCCCACCCAAGCTCTTGTCCACATGTTCTCGTATCCCCTGCCCTTGTGCCTTGGAGAGGACTCTTTCTGGGCTCTGGAGAGCCACACTGAGTCCTCCATGCAATGACTCCCCAAATCATTGGCTAGGCAACACCCCCAAGTCACACACAGAGGTGAAACTGAAAGGAGGGCATTGGTCTACAACATTGTGGGGCCCACACTAGGGACACAGAGGTGAAAGGGGTAGCAGCCATCTCAGATGGGCCCAAGCTTCTTCCATGATGTTCGTCTCCTTCTTGGCTCTAGGGTCAGGGTGACGATAGTTCCAGCCCAGCATTGACCTTGGTCACAGAAACTCAGCCTCAGGATATCCCACATTTGGCTATCCTGGGTTCCACCCCACATCTGGCCACCCTGGGTTCCACCCCACATCTGGCCACCCTGTGGTTCACCCACATCTGGCCACTCTGGGGGTCATTCCACATCTGGCCACCCTGGAGTTCATCACATGTCCAACAGCCCTAGATTCCATCTCATAACTGACTTCCTTGGGGTCCACCCAATGCTAGTCCACTTTGTCCTTCTGGTCCTGCACCTTGCAATGTGGAACAACCACCTATGCTCAGAGTGTCCACTTACTCCACTTTCATTAAGGCCAAAGTGACCGCTGGTTGATCCACCATAATGTCTGTAGCCCAGGGGCCCCTATAAGTCCCTGAAGCCTCTCTACTTGCTGCCTCTTCTGCATCCCTCTTCATCCTTTCTACAGGGCCCTCAGCAGAATTCTAGCTGTACCTTTGCCTATGAGCTGGACCAATGGACTGAGCAAGGGCCTTCTCATTTAATATTTACTCTTTAAATTAGAACGAGACAGATGGGAGCCAGGTCAGTGTGTATCCCACTTGCTGGTCAGTTGGGCTGGTGGGGTCCTCTAGGGTTACCTGGTCAAGGCCCAGGTCTGCTTGTATTTCCTTTAGCAGTGTTATGATGCTGTGTAGGGGTTTTAGGACCTCTGCCTTTGGATTTTTCGTGAGCCTCACGACCTCTGACCCAGGCAGAACCCGCATTAAGAACCAGGAACCCTGGATTTTATGTCATAGCCTCTGCCCAGCTTATGTGGCAATCTGGACCCAAAATGCCCATTTTGAAGGTGGGTTCTTTCTTGCACTCTCAAGTGACCTATTACCAATCCAGAGTACCATAGTCTTAGGAATCCTCCAGCCAGCAAGCAGGGTGAGAGTGTTCTGGTCCTCATTTTCCTCATCTTTCCATCATTGGCATGCTGCAGGTTGTCTGGGTCAGAGTCTCGATGAAAGTGAGGCAGAGGGAGCTGACAGGCTTGTGGTTGCCCAGCGGGTTCAGCGGCAGCGTGAAAAGGGTATAGCCTGTTGAGATCAGGGATCACTTCAACCCTGGGAGTGAGTGGAAGATGAGGCATGGAAGGACAAGTGTGCACCACCGTAGACGTAGATGCTCCTTATCCTCAAGAGTCTGTGTACTATCTTTGAGGCCTTCTACTTACTGAAGTAGCCTCACCCACACCCACACGATGGCCATGTGCTTGTCTCGTTGTCTGAGACACTTGAGACTCATACTGTAGTACCAATCAGCTCTTCCCTGGGTCCTCAGCTTGCCATCTGCCCAGAGCGGGCCGAGTCCCACCTCGACAGTATCGTGAACTGATTCCTCAGTGTTTCTTAAAACACCTTCAGTTCCCCACACGTACATGCACACGCATGCACGCATGTTCATTAGCTCCTTTTCCCATCGCTCTGACCAGACAGTGCCTTAAGGGGAAGATGTGGTGGCCGGGGCTCTTCTCCTCTTTGCATCTTGGATCAGGAAGCAGATAAAGGTGAATGCTGGGGCTCGGCTGAATTTCTCCTGTTTTCATATTTTAGTCTTGGACCACAGTCCAGTCCATGAGATGTTGCTGCCCACATTCATTGTGGAGAGGTCTTCTTCTCTCAGTTAAACCGTCCCTGGAAGCATCCCCACAGAACGAGCATGCCTGGGTCATGTTCTAAACATCTCTTGACCCTGTCAAGAGGACAGTCAGAATCAACCTCTGTTATTTGTGTATTCTTTTCAGGAAAAGCTGAGTATTGGATCTAGGGCCACACAAATGCTAGGCGAGTGCTCTACCGCTGAGCCAATGTATGGATTTTGGACATATGCCACCATAGGCAAAGCTGTGGACATATATTCTTGTGTGCACACACTGGTTTCTCTGAAGAATGCTGATGTGCTCAAGGCTCTCGGTCAAAAGTAAATAAATCAGGGAAAGGGCAGGTGGGCCGGGAGGAGGTCACACCAGACAGGGCTGAAAACCCATAATTGGATTTGCCAATACGGGTGTCCTTGGTGACTTTGACAAGTTCAATTTCTGTAGCGATGACAGCCTATGCCTGACAGTGTGGATGAGGAGCAAACAGGAGTGGAGGGAGTGGGCTAGTGAGTGCCAACCTGACCCTGCAGTCTGATGTGGGGAGCAGGGAAGCAGATGGGTGAGACACATGTGAGCACCATGTGGGTGACCTTATCCAGGCAGAGGCTCGGGGAAGGAGCTGGCCACTGGGCCCTCAAATGGCCTGGGCATGGAATCTGGTCATCAGACTGGGTCATGTCCCATTGTCTTCTCTTCTGTCACCCTTACTTGGGCTGCAGCGAGAGTGAACTTGGGCAGCCTCATGAGAGCAGAGAGATGTCTTCCAATGGCTTGGCTGCCTTTGCAGTCTGCCCACAGCTGGGCAGGTGTGAACTGCAGTGTGTCATGATCCAGAAGCCCTGTTGGGGTACCCCAGCTATCCTGGCCCTGACTCCCAGGCACTTGGCCAGCCTCCTGTTTGAGATGCAGATCTGGTCCTTAGCTGGTGGAGAGGGCAGAGTAGGAAGAAAGAGCGGAACTTTTGGATGGTGTGTTTTAAACACCAAAGTGCTATCCTGCTTAGCAGACTAGTAGTAAATGTGGTGGAACCATTCCCTGATGCAGGACTGGGTCAGAATAAGTCTCTGTGGAGTCTATTTATGCTAAGGAGTCAGGGTTTGGAAGCGGGAGATGTGTGCAGTCCAGCTAAAACTGTGCAGTGGTGATACCCTGGGGCTAAGCAGAAATTTCTGAGTATCAAGAAACAGTCTATCTGATTATATTTTTCTCCACCATGATTCACTCTTCGGTCAGTCCTGTTTGGCACAAGGGCTGCCACTTCAGGGTTCTGTGAGCAGACTTCTCTGAGTCTGGTGTATAGTGCCCATGGGGTAAATGCTGCCTGGGGACGTACACTGTCTTTGGGGTTCACACTACTTGTGCTCTGCATGATGCCTTGGGTCTTTTCCATGGTACAGAGGACTGGGGAAGACCACAGGACTTCCTGCCCAATGAATACCTGCTTTCCTCCAGACCCCAAGATTCCAGGTGGCCACATAGTCAGCCCCTAAGGAACGCTACGCTACACTCAACAGTAAAAGCTATAAAGGGAACTGTCGATGAGTTAAAGGCATGCTGGACACCTGCCCACAGACTTCCTGCCAGGGAAAACAGATTGAAAGGAGGGTGGCAAGGCTGGTGGCAAGAAGTCTTGAAGCCTCTTGGTGGAGTTGGGAGGCAGTGCCTGCTCTGACCCTGGCTGCAAAGAGCCTGAGGGAGGCGGTAATAAGGTTGGCCGAGCACAGCCTAACTGAGGCTCTAAAGTACCCAGGCAGCGAGCATTAAGCAAACTCATAAACTCCCAAACCAGGAGCCGTGCTGGGCTTCCAGAGCGCTCAAACAAGCCCCAGACAGAAATCTGAAAAGATGGAAAACCTTTTAAGGAGCTTCCTTGGGGACCAGTCAGGACCCCCAGCTCTCAGCAAACACACTACAGCTTCATTTTCCTTTTTCTCTGACATTGTGGTTTTTGAAAGGAAACATCTGGTAGCCTTTCCCCCACTGAGCTTATCTTTTTAGCTCACTTTGAAATGGAAAATTGATTTTTAAATAATTTGTTAAACAGCTAAAGAATAGAGACATGTCCTTTTCCTAATGGGGCTGCAGCTGGCTCCTACTGGCAGCGGCCCCTCAGGCCCAGCTCCTTAACCCTTAGCTGACAGTCACCACACTTGGCCCAGCCTTCTGCTCAGGTGTCTCCTATGAGAAAACAAGGGGTACTTGGGACAGACTCGGAGGCTGTCAGGCTTCCTGTATAGACTCTGTCCCTGACAGCAATGAGTCACTTTGATCCCTCAACATGCTCTTTCTGGAGGGGGAAGCAGGGGACCTACCAACCTCCTGGGGGAAAGGAAGCTTGGGGTACACAGCCACCATGAGCTCTTTGACCCTCATTATGGGGGGAGCTTAGCTGGGCAGCTCCTGCCTGCCCAACTCTGTGGTTGTCAATCCCTTGCAGGTGGGCCAGGAGCCACAGCATGTAATGTCGCTGTGTTTGTGGCAGGGTTTTCCGCCTGACCTCAGGCTCCCAGGGGATGACACCCACTAAACAAACATGGATAGCTCTTGCGGACTCCAGGATCTCTAGGAAGGAAACAGCTGCCTTACTCCCTGGGAGAACCCTGACAACCAGCAACGCCTGCTTACTTGCAGGTGTGGGAGGAAAACCTCAAGGTGGGGACTGTTACCATAGGTAGACATGTTCTCCATTCTATCCTACACCATCTCCTACACCATGGGGATGCCCCCAGGTCACGCAGAGCCCAGCAGTTCCCAAGGCAAGCATGTACAGACACTGTGATGGAAGAAGGCACTGGGGATCTGTGGGGATACCTCTAGCCCTGTCACGGTGGCTTAGAGTGAGTGAGGACACATCAGGAGGACCCGAGGCATTTGACCTTCCTGCCTGTAGCTCTCTTCAAGACTAGTGGGTTAGCAGAAGGTGTGTCAGAGGAAGGAGCCACAGTTTGGAAGCTCTAGGTGTGGAAGAGACAGGACTGCAAAAGTAACTCCGTGTCCTGAGTGGGTGTGGCAAACCCAGCAGGCACAGGTACCCTAGTGTAAAGCTGATGACTGGACTTCAGTTCACGGGAACTCACCAACACAAGTCTCTCGCAGTGATTCAAGTATGATGGCAACAGACGATATTAACACAGGTGAAGGGGATTGAGTTTGTTCTACTTTCCTTTAAAACAACACAAAAACAGACCATTTCCTCCCAAATTAATTCTATTTTTAAGAAGCGAGTATGGATGTGTGTGAAAGTGTGATGTCTCTGCCAAGGCCCGTCCCCAGCAAACGGGCCAGCCACAGACACAAAAAGCATACACGCTGTGCATTTTCACACGACAGAAGTTCTAGAGCAAGAAAAATTAATGCAACGTGACAGGGATCACATGCCGGGTGCGCCAGGCTGGGGAATGAGGATCGACTGGGAAGCAGCAGGAGGGATGTTCCATCTTTGAGGAGGTGGATGTGTTTTAGATTTCCATCTAATTGGTGTCACCTGGGCAAATACTGTGATAAAACTCACACTACTGTGTGGCCAAAAAAAAAAAAAAAAAAAAGAGAGAGAGAAAAAAATCTAAGTGTTTCCTTCCCTATTATTTATAGCTTGATAAATTTCACTTAGTTGTATGCATTGTGACCTACTGAGTTTATTCTATCAAGGAGCTGTGGTTTGGCACTGATAAAAATCAAAATACCACAACAGGCTGTCAGAAAAAGCGAAGGGCAATCATCCGATTCTCTCTTGATAGGAGCAGGAAAGTGTGCTGATGAAGCCAGCCAGCATCAACTCATGACTTTCAAAAGCCAAAGCCCTGGAATAAAAGAGAGCTTCATTACTCTGATGAAGAACAGCCACAGAGCGTTCTACACTGGAAATAATCACTGGTGAAATACAAATTTGCCTGCACAGGGACAGCGTGTGGGTCTCTCGGATGCTGCCGTGGCCGGAGTTAAATAGGTGCTGGGTTGAGGCTGGGAAGGGACGAAAAGTGTTTGCAATTAGTCATAGGTGACAGGAATGTGAGTGCAGAAAAACCCCAATTCCACTCACAAACTATTGCATTTCATAAGTGACTTTATCAAGGTCACTGGAGTTAGGGTGAATTCACACACATCAATCTCGACTGTCTAAGACGGTGACACATGGGGACAGAATTCTAAAATACCACCACAGCAGCATCCAAACACTGGATCCCAGGAAAGAAAATCAAAGGCAAGAAAGACCTCTACAATTTGGCTACCCAATTCTCTTGAGGAAATTGAAGAAATCCAGGAAACATGAGTAGAAACAACCTCCATGCGCGGGAATGCTTGATTTACAGCATCAGTGAGAACACTCCCAGTTTCCCCAAGGAAGGGGTAAGTTGATTCTGAGTTCTACAATTCAAAAAGGCAGGCAAAGGGCAGGCCTACAAGAACAAAGCTGAGGAGACACCAGTAGCTATCAAGGTTAGCTCGTATGTTACCATAAATCTGAAGGAGTCAAGACTTCAAGATACACGAATTGGCCAAGAGGACAAACGCTCAGAAAAACCCACAGCTCTGTGCTGACTTGTTCACAACAAAGGAAGCGCTGAAGGGCAGTTGAAGGTGGAGGTCTTTTTAGTGACTGGTGCTTGGGAACTTGAACAGTCACAGGCTATGGTACTACACACCAAATATCAGCTTAAGGTAGAAACCACTTGTTATCTTGGGACAGGCTAAGTTTTTTTTTAAAAAGATACAGCAAGGCTATTTGTAGGGGATCTAAAACAGCAGTTCTCAACTTGTGGGTTGCAACCTCTTTGGGGTCATGTATCAGATCTCCTGCATACCGATTATTTACATTGCGATTCATAACATCAGCAAAATTACAGCTATGAAGGAGCAATGAAAATAATTTTATGATTAGGAGTCGCCACAATATATGGAGCTGGATTAAAGGGTCACAGCATTAGGAAGATTGAGGACCACTGATCTAAAACAAGAGAAATCATATTAGTATTAAGGAAATCACTGAGAGACTCCAAACTCAATCAACATGGTGGGTAGCTAAGTCCTTAATGCCTAGACCCAGCACCCAGCTAAAATCTAAAACCTTCTAGATTTCTACACACCTGTAAGAAGCTGGTAGATTACACATCAGGACCAGACAATCCGTTTAGTAGATCCTCCTCAGAAGAGAATCTACAAGTGGCCAGCATATCCTGTTCTGCTCATTTTTTTCCCCTCACCATTGGGTAACATAGAATCACATAGAGATCACAGCGTGTCCCTCAGAGTCTTCACAGGGGTGGCTAAAAACCAATAAAGGTATTAAAAAAAAAAGTTGGTCCAGCTGACACTGCTGGAGTACAACTTGTTCTAGGTCAGTCAGGACATTCCTAGTTTCCCAAACCGAAGAGTAAACACACACCCCAAAGACAGCCTGCACTTGCGTGCATCTGCAGCCTGGTACCATCTGCAGGTCACAGGCCTCTACTGGGGAAGCCTTCAGCAGCGCCTGGTCCAGCATGGATGCGCTGCCTTCCATGGCAGACTTGTGTGTGGATGAAGCACATAAACATAACGCTGAGAGAGCGGAGCCAGATACCCGAGAGCACATACATCATCGGGAACAAAGACAGATTAAACTAATCTAGGAATTTAGAAGTCAGTCGTATTCCCCAAGGGAGGCGGAGCTGATTGGAAAGAGTGAGAACGAGGTTTCAGAGAGCCGCGATTTTTCATTTTCTGATTTGCGCGCAGGCTTCTCTGTTTGGGAGAATTCAGAGCTTCTGTTTGGGATAGCCACACTCTCCACAGTTCTGCTGGATCAAGAACACCATGGCATTTGTGCTTGGGGGTGGGGCGGGGAGAGGACACTGACTCCAACCTTGTTATTCACCATCCTCAGAGTAGATTTTAGTTACTAGTGTGTGTCATCAGTGTGATGAGAACCTGACAAACGTAAGGAAGGGTAGGTTTATTTAGCTCGCACTTTGAGGGTGCAGCCCCCATCATGGTGAGGAAGTCGCGGCTGGCAACAGAAGCTGGAGGCAGCTAGCCACATTGCAGCTGTGGTCAGGAAATGGAAATGTATGCTGGTGCTCGGCCTGCTTTCCTGCTTTAGCCTTCTTCAGTCCGGGACTTCAGCCAAAGGAATGATGCTCTCTACATTGAAGGTGGGTCTTCCGGCTTAATTTAGTCCCATCTACATATCCTTTACAGACATGCCCAGACAGGCCCAAGGTTTTCTCAGCAGCCCTAATGCGAGGTCAAAGGGAACTTTAGTTTTATGTCCTTGTCCAGAAGTGGACTTGGCAAGGTCAGTCTAGGGACAGAGCTAATGTGTTGAAACACAGTTGCACTTTCTGTGGACCTGATTCTTCCCTGTGGCTTGTGGCTATCAGCCCTAAGGCAGCTGTGTCTGAGGTATCCCGTGTTCTCTTTGCCGACTTATCTGACGTAGCACTCTGCTGACTTTGACCCAACCCCACAAATAGTATATAAGATGCTCTACTTCTTTCTTAAAAGGTTTTAAAAAAATTATTCTTCTCTCATCCATTACATCCTGACCACAGTTTCCCCTTCCACCTCCCCTTTCCCCCAGATCCACTCCTCCATTACCCTTAAGAAAAGAGTAGGCCTCCAGGGATATCAACTGAACACAGTGTAACAAGTTGTAATAAAACTAGGTACAAACCCTCATATCAAGCTTGGATGAGGCAGTCCACTAGGAGGAAAGGGGTCCCAAGAGCAGAGGAAAAAGTCGGGGACAACCCCTACTCCCATTGTGAGGAGTCCCACAAGAACACCAAGCTACACAACCATAGTATATATGCAGAGGACCTAGCTCAGACCCACACAGGCTCCTCGGTTGTTGCTTCACAACCCTTCGTTAGTTGATTCTGAAGGGCTCTGTTCTCGTGGTGTCCTCAACCCCTCTGGCAATGCTATACTTCTTAATAAACTTGGCCTAGTTGACAGGGTGGAACTCAGGTAGGCGGGGAAGACAGTACAGAATTCTGGAAGGAAGAAAGCAGAGACAGGCAGACGCCATGGTTTTCCTGCCTGAGATGGACGCTGGTTAGACTCATGCCCGTAAGGCACAGTCAAGTGGTGATACACGTTAATGGAGATGGGTTAAACTAATATGTGAGAATTAGCCAATAAGAGGCTAGAGATAATGGGCCAGGCAGTGTTTAAATGAATACAATTTCTGTGTGATTATTTTGGGGGTTAAGCTAGCTGGTACCCTAGGATTTGCAGCTTGCTGAGCTTGCTGTGCACCTGTAATGAGGCTGAACTCATGAGCAGTAATGAGAGGTCTCGAGCTAACTCCCAAGGTGGGAGATGTGTGTTATGAGGCACCCTGGAATGCTATGCTTCACTGACACACAGTTCTAGAGTGCTTAGCAGTTTTGCAGACTCAGAGTACTGACCATCCTTGACCCGAGGAATGGGAGCAACCTGCTTACCGGTTTCCATGCCGAGTCTGTGGGTGGAGGGTGGCCTTCCTGTGCTGGTGTGAAGGGTATGTGATTTCTCCTTAAGTGTATTTCTGAAGCATCGGCTGTGAAGTGGAAGCCCACCTGCATGGCCATTGTTCATTTGAGACCTGACAAAACCATTCTGGTGAGCTGATTGCCGGCTCCTTCAGGTCATTAAAGTGCTTTCAGAGGCTCCCTGGGTGGAGATGGATTTTCTTGTCATGAACAGAAAACACTCTGAGTACGGAACAAGCCCATGCCACACCAGGAATTCTTGATGGCAAAACCCATGTGGCATAAGTTGGCCTTGCAGGAGAAGACAACAACCAGTATGGGCATGGTATGTCTGGTACTTTGGGTACAAATGATCACCAGCGATCTAATGAAGTGGCCCTCAATCCTCCTGCTGGAGGCTAGTCCATCTAGGTGGCTGAGGAAGAAGCCCTACCAACTGAGCTCCATTGCCTGCTAAACTCCATCTTACCCGTGAAGACGGATGCTTTGTTTCATCTTGTAGCTACTCTTCCTCTCCAAGGTAGAGTAGGTGACAGTCTGAGGACTTATGGGCCACCACAACAGCAGGAGAGAGAAGACTTTGGGTGTATCTTGTTTGGGTGTATCAAGTTTAGGTTGATTCAGGTGGAGAGACCCACCCCCTAACTCTGGATGGCACCATCCCATGGGCTGGGGCCCCAGATGCATAAAAAAGGAAAAGGCTATGGAACAACCAGCATTAAATTAAATCTCTTTTTATGCTTCCTGATAAGACATGTGACCAGCTTCCCCAAGTTCCCTTTGTCATGTCTGTTATGATCTGCTGGCCTGTCACTTGCATACCCTGTCCCTTTAAGAGATAAGCCTCACCCACTCCCAACCCCTCTCCCCCTTCCACCTAGGCAAGTAGATCTTCAGCCTCCTCCAGCCTTCACTCTCTCTCTTTCTGTCCCTCTTCTGAAGAGGTGGCTGCTCTCTCTCTCTCTCTCTCTCTCTCTCTCTCTCTCTCTCTCTCCCTCCTTCCCCAAACTCCCTTTCCCTCTATAACCCATTAAATAAACTCTATATCCCAATTCTCTCTGCATGGGATATCTGTCTGTTTCTCACCTGCTGAGGTCTCCCTCCCACTGCTGCCCCACTGAAGTGATGTGCCATGAGGCCTCTGGGGACCCTAAGTGGCCCTGCTGAGGCCTCGGGTAAGCCACCACCTCCTTGTGGGACTGCCACCCCTCATGGGACCACTGCCCCTCGTAGAACCAGGCTCCCCACCCCTGCCCTGGCCACTGCTATATCTTTAAAGAGAATAACAACGTCTGCCCACCGTGATGGACCAGACCCTCAAACTGTGAACCCAAATTAGCTTTCCTTCCTGTGACGATTAACATTGTCAACTTAACAGGACCTAGAAGCATCAGTAGACAAGTCTCTAGGCACAGCTGTGAGGGGTTGTCTAGATTAGATTAGCCTCTGGGCATGCCTGTGAGGGATTTTCTTGATTACACTCACTGAAATAGGGAGACATGCCTTAAATTTGGTAGCCTAAATGCAAAGAGGTCTGAGGAAAAAAACGTCACTGGTAAGCTCATCAACCCTATCTGTCACCTTGCTTGCCTCTTCTTCTTCCTCTCATGGTTGTAATACTCCACTGACATCTGAACCCTGTTTCTCTGGCCTTCCAGTGTGGACTGCAGATTGGTGGCTTTCTAGAGCTCTCCCAGACCTCCAACACTGCATTGAGGCTGCTGAGATACTCAGATGCATGGCCTGGGTAGCTATCTAGAGATCTCCTAGGTCTCCAGCATTGGATTGGGACTGCTGAGGTACCCAGCTGCATGGATTGAGTTACTAGGTTCTTCTAAGTCTCTGCAGTATGACAGCAGCCATTGCAGTACTCACAGACAGGATCGTGTAAACCAGTCTAATAAATTCCCTTTTATTTACACCCATTCCTGGCAGCCCTGTTCCTCTGGAGAACCCTAATGCATTCCCTTAAGTTAATTTTGTCAGGTGTTTTGTCATAGCAACAAGAAAAGTAGCTAACACACCAACTGTGCTGGATTAGGGCCCACCCATACTGATAATCCTTATCTGTGGCTGTGTCTCCAAGTGTAGACTTATTGATGATTAACCCTAACTGGATTTTGATGGTAACACTGGGGGCACAGTTTAGCCCTCACAGTGCCTTAATATGAGGACTTCTTCCCAGGTCACTTTCTATGTCTGGTGACAATCTCTTCCACTGGCAAAGGCTGACTCAGGCAGATCAGTAGCCTGAGGACCCATGAATGGTAGGAGGGAGAGAGTATATTGGGTAGTCCCCCTTTGAGTCTGGACAGTCTGTCTGGCCCAGGACATATAAGAGGACAGCTGCGTTACCAGCACAGGCTGAAGAGCTTTGGTCTAGTGTCAAGTATCCCTTTATATTTCCAACAACAAGGGCGTGGAGTTCTGGTGCCCAGAGAATTAAGATTTGGTTATCTGTAAAATCCATTTAGTTTTAACAACTTCTTCCCCGACGCGGACAGATAAATGAGATGTCCTGGTAATTGGTCCGATCTGATTCTTTCCCCCCAATTGCTAAGTGCAGGATGCCCACATCAAGACACTTCATTAAGGTTGTGGAGAATATCCCCGTCTTGTCTCGGCTCCTTAGTTCCCTAAAGCCAGGCAGAGGCACGTAGCCTTTGTAAATGAACTCATTACAGGACCAAAGAAGAGACAGAGCCATGCGGTTCTGTGACACCATCTGGTCCCCCAAATTTCCCTAATTTGAATATTCAGGTAGAATTCAAAATCTGCCATTTCTAAGCAGATCCCCTGGGTGAAGGCGATCAGCACATTCTGTACCTCTCAGTGATGACTGGGAAGGAGCTTATGTGTCTCCTTCTGTGCAAAACCCATCCTAAGTGCCCTTCTGAAGCACTAAGACTTCTGCAAAGAGCTCCGAGACAGGGGAACCTTAGCTGGATCCAGCACCTTCCTTTTACTGTCCTCCCATGTCCAAATAGATCCACTTCTTCTTGGGAGCCTAGTTAACTTTGTGTTGTTATGGTAATTAACTGAGGTTGAGCCATTTAAAGGAGGAGGAATTTCTTTTGGCTCACAGGTGTGAAACTTCCAGTCCACAAGTGGCTGGCTGCATTGTTGTGTGCCCGAGGTGGAGCCAGGCATATGGACACTGGGAGAATGAAGTAGAAGAGACTGCTCACTTCATGGCAGCCAGGAAGTCAACAAACCAAAGGGCCAGGGACAAGACATTGCACACCTTGGTTTTCTCCAACCAGCTCCCATACCCCAATGGCCTCTTATGTATGAATTCAGCATAGGCTGGTTGATTCACTGTTGATGTTTGACCCCCCTCATGACCCAGTTACTTCTTAACAATGCCTCCAGCTGGGGATCAAGCCCTCAACACACGAGTCTCTAGAGATGATTATGATTTGAATATAGTGTACCATCAAATACTTTGTCTCCAGGTCCCCAAATAATGGATCAAGTCACTGAGAGGTGTTAGGATCCTGAGGACTCTGACCTATCTGTGCATTAAAACCCTTACCTACTGACATAATTGGGAGGTGTTGAACACAGGGAGGTGGACCTGGTTGGACCTAGGTCACTTGAAGTCATGTCCCGCGAACCCATCACCTTGTCCCCAGCCACTTCCTAACTGCCTACTTCCTCAACACCATGAAGGCTTGCTCCAATGTATGCTTATATTCTACCTTATCACAGACCCAGAAACAGTGGAGCCAGCTGACATGTGGTGAAACCTCAGAAATTGAAACCCATGAGCTTGGAGTTTTCCTTCATTGACTGGCGTGTGCTTCAGTCAAACAGCATGCTGGACACACTGCACAGGTCACCACAAATTTGTAGAGTGAGCAAAGAAGACCTGCATCTAAGGGCTTGTTGTTTGTCAAGGGGGCAGGTAGGTGTCCCCCCACTGGGTCTCAAGAGGAATCTTGGCTGAGAGTATAGCACCCAGAGTGACCTGGTGCAACTGGTGGAAGAAAAGGGGGACTGCCTAGGCAGGGAGGGTTAACATGGGTTCTGTGATTGGCAGCATGCCCCAGCCTTCCGTGACTTGCCAAACATTTGCAATGACATGCCAAGAGCTTCCTGGTGAAACACAAGGCACAGTGGGGCTGAAGCTGGAATCATTGCCTCCACACTGGCTAGCTCTGTAGTTTCATGAAATTCTCCAAGAAGGCTAAATTGAAATGATACTAAATTGTGTGACCATCATGGTCACAAATGGACTGTGTGCTCCATGGTCAGGTGTGGATGGAGCAGCTGAGCACACAGATGAGAATTCCCAAGATACATAAGATGCCATAGTGGCACTCAGCTTGCCCATAGAGCGTGGAAAACTGGAGGAAACATCACAGTCTTTGGTGGAGCAGTGTTGATACTTATCCTTGGGTGATTCTAGAAGGTCCATGGCCATCAGGACTGTGACTAGGGTTCCCCCTCTACACAGGGCAGCTTCCCTGAAGGTTTAGACCGTGACTATGAGATTGTGTTAGATATAATCTGGAACATGAAGTCACATCAGGGTGAGGTCCGTGGTATAAGCAGGAGGCTGTCAGATATACAAAGGGGTCTGCTGTTTGTTCTTAAACAACTCTTACTGTTTTTTAAAACCAGTGCAAATTTTGAAAGATGGCAATGAGTAATACAAATATTTATTCATAGTCTTCACGTACTTACTGACCTGTTTTATATGCCTGAGTAGTACTTTCTATATATCTTCAGAGTGCTGCAGCTAGCTATTGCCTGCCATACCTGTAACTTACAAACTACTACCTATAATATGTCTATCATCTATCATCTGTATCTATCTATCTATCTATCTATCTATCTATCTATCTATCTACATATCTATTATCTATCTACCTATCATTTATCCACCATATCTATCTACATATCTATTATCTATCTACCTATCATTTATCCTATCAACTATTTATATTACTATTTCTCTTTATATATATTTTATTCTCTCTATATATATCTACCTACCTCTCATCTATTTATGTATCTATTTATCCATCTTTTCATCTGTCATCTATATATCTATATCATCTGTACATCACTTAACCTGTTTTCTACTATAACTTATCTATCAATTGTCTATATCTATTATTTATCTATATCAACCATCTATCATTTATCTGTTCATCATCTATCTACCTACCTACCTATTATCTGCCTGTCCCTATCGTTCTCACTCCACAAGTCTATCCATAGGTCACCATAGGACATTGTTAGAGCTGGTAAAGACGGGTACCTTGAGACCCAATCCTTCTGTGCAATGGAGACCCCAAGGTATTGGAGATGCCAGAGATGTGAGACAGCTGCACACAGAGTAGGAACAACCCAAGAAAGAAATGTGTGGCACAGGCAGAAAAGCTGTGGCCTGGAGCCATCTAAGCCCTTTGACGTCAGACACAGAGCTAAAGGATTTGGTGTTTGCCCTGGTGGGTTTCTGTCTTAAATTCAGTATTTCCTCACAGTGCTCACACCTCCTCCCTTTTAGAATAGTAATGTATATTGTGCATCATTATATGTTCGTGGTATGTAATTTGCTTTTGTATTTTACAGGGGATTATACTTAAGAGATTGCTTTGAGTCTCAGAAGAGTCATTGGACTTTTATAGTGATGTTTTGTTTGTGATAGAACAAATAAAGCTTGTCTGGAGATCAGAGTGCAGAGCTAAGTCACTAGTTAGCCTTATAGGCCAGGCCGTGGTGGCTCACACCTTTAATTCCAGGACTCAGGAGACAAAAGTGGAGGGATTCCTCTGTGAGTTCAAGGCCACCCTGGGCTACACAAGATTGAATCTATCTAAAAAAAGAAACAGCACTCATACTAGGGTGATCCCAGCACTTGGAATCATATGCCTTTAATCCCAGTACTAAGGAGGTGGAGACAGGAGTGATATGGTTGGACTGAGAGAAGAATATAGGACAAGAGGAGACAGGCAAGCAGATGCAGTCTGAGGATTCAGTCTGAGAAGGCAGTCTGAGGTTTCATAGAGATGCATTCAGTCTGAGGTCAGTCTAAGGATTTGTAGAGACAGGATCACTCCTTTGCTCTGAGAATTGATTGTTAGAGGTAAGAACTATAGTGGCGTGGCAGGTCACTCTGCTTCTCTGATCCTTCAGCTTTCTCCCCTGATAGCTGACTCTGAGATTTTCTTATAAGAACAATTAGAATTCATGCTACAGACTTTAAAACAGTGTTATGACTGTGAAAGACTAAGGGGTTCTTGATGTTAAGCTAAATGCGTTTGAGTTGTGATATGGCCATGGGACAGCAGGGCCAGGAAATGGAATATGGTGGCTTGAATGAGAAATGCTCCCCGCCCCCCCCCATGAATGACACTATTTGAATCCTTGGTCTTGAGTGTTTTCAGTCTTGACCCATTTCTTATTAACACTCTTGTGCTGTGGTTGTGATATGAGCCCTCAGCTTCCTTCTCCTACTGCCTGCTATGCATGTTGCTTGCTGTCATGCTTCCCTGCCGTGATTTGGACTCTTATTCCGCTGAAACCATAAACCCAAAGAAACGTTCTTCTTTAAGTTGCTTATACATCCTTTGGGACATATAAGCAGACCCCTAATTCCCAATAAGCAAATGACTGAGATAGCATCTGAGTTCAATAGAAGAGATTTTTCTACTCTTCTGTTGCCTATCTACCTTATGCTTCCACTACTAAATTTGATGAACTATAAAAATCATTCTGTAAAGTAGACACCTCCACCAACATATTTAAAAAGCACTTTGATTTATGACTTTCTTTGTTCTATTACTATAAAGCTTCTCGAACTAGGTATCACACTGAACCATGATATTTGAAAAAGCTTTGAGTCTGTGTTTCTGGGCCGTAGTCACTACATTTGGATCCATGATAAACTGCCTCTTATTCCTTTTGAAGTGGGCATCATGTTTTTTTATGACATCAGGCTATCTCCATCCCCTTGGGCTTAGATTCCATCTGTTGGACCCCAGGTCTTTCCAATACAGAGGCCAGCAGCGGGTGTCAGGAGCAGAGCCCCACTTCCAAGGTTTTGTACAGAACTTGGACAGAGCTATCATTTTCCTGCTCAGAAGTCTCCATGGAAGAAAACCATATGCTCACATTTTTGTGGTTTACTCTTGTTTCCCAGGCACCATCTCAGGCATTTTCCACTTTAGCATCACCTTTCCCCCTTCTGGAAGCTTCCAAGAGTCTTCATGAGTCTCTGCTAACATTTTCACCTCCTGTGTTGAACCTGTGGGACCCTTCTTGTTCTCTTACTCATATACCTGACCAGCATCTGTAATGGAATTCTTGGTTGTCAACTTGACTAGTTCTAGAAGTAACTAAAACCCATGAGGCTGAGCACACCTGCTAGGGTTTGTTTTTGTTTTTGTTTTTTCTTAATTAAATAATTTGAAGTGGGAAGACTGGATCTCTGAGGTGGGAAGACTCACCTTCAATCTGAAACTTCTGAGGTAGAAAGATGCACCTTTAATCTGGGCCACACCTTCTCCTGGCAGTCATTATAAAGGGCATGAAAGAAGGAAGCTTGCTCTCTTTGCCTGCTTGCTCTCGCTCTTGCCAGTAAGTTCATACCTTCACTGGTATTAGAACTTACTTCTTTGAGATTCCAGTTTATACTGAAGAGCATCTGAAACATCTAGCCTTGTGAACTGAACAAC
Organism: Chionomys nivalis; assembly: GCF_950005125.1. Lineage (NCBI taxonomy): Eukaryota > Metazoa > Chordata > Mammalia > Rodentia > Cricetidae > Chionomys > Chionomys nivalis. Next base: position 44,988,122 of record NC_080102.1, on the reverse strand, counting down.
TCCTGAATTCTTGGACCTTCCATTGGTAGACAGTCATTCTTGGACTAGCTGAACCACCACCATTCTATCTATCCTCTCTCTCTCTCTCTCTCTCTCTCTCTCTCTCTCTATATATATATATATATATATATATATATATATATTTCCATCTATCCTACTGGTTCTGTTTCTCTTAAGAACCCTGACTAATACAGTATCCTTGTCTCCAGTGGTCACAAAATTGAGGCCTCTTTATCCAAGGGCCAGGGAGGTATGCATACATAGTGGGGCATAGCACACACCCCTGTGCTTACATCTGCCCTCTGAGATGGTGCTAGACTAGCTTGCTGGAGAAAACCTCCATTTCCACCCCTGCACATTGTCCACACCAGCCTGATTCATTGGCCCTCTGTTGACAGCCTGGGAACATATGGATCCTAAAGGTATCTTCATGTGCTGCCACAAGGGGTCTGTCACCAGTACTGGAGCTTTGTGTTGTCACCAGCCTTTGACAAGTCCTTGACTTGGTACAGAAACTACAAGGACAAAGCCACATGCAGCCACTGCCTATATAAATGAGACCCTAGTTCTGGAAAAGGAGACTTTTATCCAGTCAAGGGTGGAAAATGCTGGGTTTCTTCCATCCTTCGTTGGCATAAATGGACATATGTGTTCTGAGGTTACATGATGAAACCTCAGCCTGGAGCTACCTCGAGGTTCTGCTAGGTCCTCCACCAAGCTGGGACAGGGAGGGTTTTGGCATGATAGAATTCAGGCCCGGAATTATTCCGTGGAAAATTGGCATGGAGGAGACAGGAAAAAAAAAAAAAAAAAAAAAGCTACATCTCGACTACATTGTAATGTTGGCAATGAATGCCAGCAGCTTGCAGCCAGCCCCAGATCCAACACCATGCCTGCCTGAGGGTGTCTCTCTTCGAAGCTCAATCGACATAGGCAGTGCTCTGAAAGCTGCCTCCCGGGCAGGAGCGGGAGCAGCAGGCACGCCGAGTGAGGGAAGAGCCGGGCAATTACTGTAACTACTGTAGCATGTTATCCTATTACCACGGAGTACAAAAGTTTCTGAGCTTTGCTTCCAAAATGTCATGTCAGACAAGACCTGGATTTACTCCCGAAATTTTTAATCTTCCGAGGAGAGGAGCTGGTGCTTCCTAATAGGATGGGCGCAGCGATAGCCCATTGTCGGTGGCCACAGCGCGGTTTCGCTGCTTCCTCCTGGCACAGGCTACAAAGAGCAGGCGGTGCCTGGAACAGTGTCAAATCCAAACCACGGTCTCAGGGCCTGAGCTTCGGCTCAGCTCGACAGCCCAGATTTTCCAAGGTGGTGCGCTGAGCAGAATTAGGGCAGTGGATTTGCAGAGTGGATGCTACTGAAAGAAATACAGTCTCTCTTGGCTCAGCCTGAGGATACAACCTCACCCCTTTTTCCTGAAAGAATGTACCGCAGTGAGGAAAGGCAAGACTCCTGGCACCAGCCTGAATGTCCCCCAGGTTGTCCCTTCCCCCACGTGCACTCATCTTTTTAAAAAGCTAATAATGTTACAGTGAGCATCTGGGGTCCACACGGAGCCTTACCAGTATGGCTTTCTCCATCTACTTGCCTTCTCTTGGGCTTCTTATAGAGCCAGGCTGATCTCTTTATAGAAGTTTAAAACTTTAATTTTCCAGCAAAAGTTATATAAGCTGAGGACTTTCAGATAGCACTGAATTTGGCCAATCCTCTTCCAGACTTGTATAATATTTCATCTTGAGATGTTTCTGTTTCATGTAGTATCCTCTTCTTTATACATCCTAATGTACACACAGTATTTCATCTTGTGATGTCTGTTTTAAACAGTATCTTCTTCTTTATACATTGTAACATTCACGCCTTACATACAAGAACCCTTAACATTCATGTGTGCTTCTGGGTGGCTTCTGAGATTGCAGGGCTACGATGATGGTGCAGTTTACGTACCCCTCTGTTTCCCTTACCCCAGGCTTTACCACTGTGGACCCTAGTCCTGCCTGCTGAGGCATCTGAAGCCTCTTCCCTCCCAGACCTATGTTACTCACAGGCCACAGAGAGGCTTGTCCCACCTCCCAAATGCTGAGAAGCTATGAAATCGCCTGGCCTAGATGCAGAGCTCCTGACTCCCCTCGGGCTGGCCTCCCACAATGTCATAAGAGACGTAATGTTTATGGCCCTGAGGATCAAATGCTTAAGACAAGCTGGAATCTACGCCAGGTATCTGCTCGACAGATGTGCAAGGCTTGTGTCCCTTGATAAGCTCACATAGTGGTGTGTTCCCAGGTGAAGGTGGGAGCGGACAAAGAATCAAAAATACTTTGAAATCCTGAAAGCTCTCACAATGGTGATGTGAACAGAGTACTGAGTTAGTTAGGACTAGAGCTGTAGGCAGTGGGGGATCCTCTAATGAGGAGATGGTTTTACTGCGGGGAGATAGCCAGGTTGTTGTGTGGTTGAGACAGACGCAGGTCCCAGGATATGAGAGGGAGAAAATTTCCATGGTAATGTCTATAGATTTCACCTTGTGAAGTCATGGTCTCTGGGAACCTGGGGAGGAAAGGACCATATAGTCTGAGGCATGGAGGATCCATATGGAGAGTAGCTTTCCACAACACATATGCACTGAAACCTGCTTCTGTATCCTTGGGTTTCCAGGGGAGACAGGAGAGTGCTTGTAAGACTGTGAATCATCTCTGTCTTGTATCAGGGGCCCGAGTCTGACCTGAACTGGTCATCCCATGAGGGCACAGAACCAGAGATATGACCAGCAGTTCCCTAGGTGGTATGGATTGCCTATGACAGGACTCCTGCCCCCTGCTTCTACCTGAAACACTGAAGTGTTCCAAATCAGACAGAAACAGAAAGGTCCAGAGTCAGGACCTCTGCAACATGGTTCTCCTGAAGGACAGAGTGGGGCGGGCCAGCTCCTACATGGCTTTCCAGGTTGGGGCTGGGCAGTGCACACTTGGCACCCAGCACCCGTGCAGTCTCACTTTCAGGAAGCTGCTCCTGAACTCTGGGGAACCTTGAACAGTCACTGTCAGGAAAATACATCTCTGCTAAGATGAAACAATGGGAAGAAGATGCATTTCTTTTCTTTCCATGGTTTTAAAGGAAAAAGGTCAAAGAGTAAAGCTGAAACAAGATAATTAAATCAGGCTGAAGTCTGAACTAATTCAGAGAAATTCTTTAAGTACAAACTCGATGAGCTCAGAACTTCCCAGGGCAGCTCTGGCCTGTGTCTGGGTTCTGGCAGCAATGCTATTAGCCACCTCCCTAATGTCGCCTCCAAACTCTGACATAGCCGACACTTGTTGCCCCAGAATATGTTTGAAATTCTAGTTGTGTCTCAAGAACCTCCTTTAAAAAGGAACCTAGGGCCCATCCACAGGGCTACCCCATCATCTATCTGGTCAGATGTCCTTTAAGGACAAATAAGAAGGATATCACAGGTAGGAGTCCCTGGCATGCCTGAGGGAGTGCCAAGTGGCAGTCCTGCATAGGTGCCATAGGGCTATGTGGTTAGGGGGAGCTCCTCAGGGGACAATTTATCACTCACTAAGACTAGACTTCCACCTTTCTGGAGAGTGCCAGGGTGGAGATGCCTGCCTGGTAGAAATCTGGAAGCTTTTGCTCACTGGAGCAGAAACCATGTTCCAGGACTCCTAGCCCTAGACCCTGTCTGGTTCTTAGCTAGATGGACACCCACTACGTACAACCCCTGGCTTTGGGTCAGATGATTCTTTGATATAGGGGCAGTGCAGGAGAAAGATGTTAGCCACTCGATCATTAATCATAGCTCACTGACCCTTTCTAGATTCTTCCAGTGTCTCTGCTCACCCTGGATGACAGGGTCTCCACTATCTGTTAATAGCACAGTAAAGCAATGTGTGACTTTGAGACTCCCAAGGGTTCTTCAACACTTGTCTGTCATGATGAGTAGTGACGTGCTGCATGGAGCCATAGTAGCAAGCTGGTTTCTGGGTTTCCTCTTGCTAGGTACCTCCTCCCAAGCCTTCCTGAAAGGATACTCACTTCTCAGGGTAAAGAGTGGACAAGGAGGACGCCACTATGAGCCAGATGTCAATGTCAGTGTTAATCTTTATGCCTCCAACACTACTTCACACACATGGTGCCAGTGGGTCATAGGTCCCTTGTAACATTCACCCTGACCTCAATGGTTTCAGCGCCTCACATGTGAACATCAAGGCCTATAGAGCTTGGCAGGCATTCCACTGTGTAGTACCCGGTGACAATAACAAAGATCTAGCAGGAAAGATGGCAGCCTGGAGCCCTAGCTGCACACATGGCTCTTATTGGTCCCTTCCCAGGGTAGGGAAGACAGACTTTGACATCTAAGAAATACCTCCCCTCGGGTATCTTCAGGTACTGACTCAAGTTCAAGGAGTTGTATAGTAAGTGAGACCACACTATACTCAAGAGTTGCTGGGCAGAGAGAGTTGAGTGTTACTGTGGTTGAGAGACTCAGAGCATAGGCAGCCTAACCCACTAGGCTCCAGTATCCATCCTCTGTGCTATAAGTGACATATAATAACAAAAATCAGAGAAAGGAGATTTGTTCATGGTGGCTACATTATTAAGAGGAACAAGTAAATAGGTCCTATGATCACCTCCAGTAAGTACAGCTTTGAGGTCCTGACATGAAGCTCTGGTTTAGAGAGAGGATGCAAGGCACATGCAACTAAGTTCTAGCTGAAGCATGATCTCGCCCATCCTGACTCATCATATCTCAGCTCAGTCTCTCTTGCAATGTGGTTCTTAGGTTGCCAGGAACTGTGTGAAATCTCTATCTAGGAGACATGCCCCCCCCCCACTTCGGCCTTATTCTCCTGCCACTATGGGATCCCTGGGGGAAATCTTCAATTCCTTTGGGACCATAACTTCAATAGTCTGATAGCTGAATAGAGGGGCACAGGTTTCTCTTGAGAATGACTTCCCTTCTGCCAGGAGAGTTGCACTGTTCTTGTGGGATGCCGGTTATTGGAGGGTAGCCACATCAGTGACACAGACTCCAAACTCAGCACAACACTTACATATTTTCTCCCCTGTGGTCTGTGGCAGCAAGGGAATACATAGGAACAGGTAGAGAGAGTCTAGGTAGAGAGAATCTAGCCATGCCCTATGATAGCCAATCTCTTTCTATCTGGAACTTGCCAGCCTATCCAAGCTTAGCATGCAGCTCAGCCCCTTGAAGCTCAGCATGCACCTTATCCTGGACTCTGCTGCCTCCACTAGCCCTGGAGCCATCTGCCCCAGATCTGATGGGTGCCACCCCAGGATCTTTCTATGCTTCTCTCTGTCCCACCTCAGTGCTGGCATTCTGGGCTAGGTGGTTTTTAAAAAGGTAGCTTCAGAACCCTGGACAGCTCCCACCTCTTCCTTAGCTCCAGGGGTAGGAGAGAAGGGCGGGAGAGTAGGACTGGGAATCCCCACTTGTCCCCCACCACAAACCCTAGCCTGGAATCCGGAGGCCCAGAAAAAGCCAGGAGAGTCAGTCCTCAGGCCCTGGGGTGATTTTTCAGAACCCATGCAGAAGTTGGACCCTCGATAGCAACCTGGGAGTCGGTAAACAAGTGAATTAGAGTATTGTAGGCTTGCTATTGATGTTACTGGAGACATTAATGGGGGTTAATTAAGAAGAAATTAATGAGGGATAATTAAGGGGGAGATTAATGAAGGTCCACTTTCCCACAGACTCTCGGTACACTTACATTTTCCCACAACTGTGACTAAGTCATTTTCAAAAATGTCCTCTCTAATGTTTTCTGTTTGTTTGTTTCTCAACAAATAAAGTTAGTTTCTATGTGCTTCTTTCTGGGTTCCCTGGAGTTGCATAAGCCATGTTTTGGAGTGTTCTGTGTAGGTGGTCTTTCTAGCCCTGGAGCTGAGGACCAGGGTCCTGACAGGTGGTGGAAACACTGGGTTATGCACATACTTAGGCTATGATCAGCCTGGCTGTCACTGGGCTCCTGAGGAAGGACCTAAGTGCAGGCTATGAAGGCCACACCCAATAGCTCCACTGGAGACTAGGCTCTGTGTGCAGGGAAGGGACAAGATGCCTAATTCATGTTGCCTAGGCTGGGTAGAGGGGAAACAAAGTGGACTCCCCCTCAATATCCCAGCCATTCCTCAAGAACAGAAGAGCTGGGCTGGTTTCATCATCTTAGCCCATTGTTTGAAAACTACCGACAATACAAAGGGGAACGTTAAACTGGAGCCAAAACAGGTACTGGGCTTGGACCTAGGCCAAGCTACTCTCCAGCCTCAGCTGGAAACAAAGTGTTCTGTTTACAGAGCTGTGACCCTCATCCCTGCAGGCATGCTACAAGAGCCCAGCACTGAATGGCAGAGAAAATGAGTTGTTTACAGTCATTTATGTTGGGGATTATTCTTATGAAATTTGCCCTCCTTTCATTTGGTTTTGAGAAGATAATGATAGGGGTTGGGGACAACCCACCAAGGTGCACCAAAGACAGCCCCTCTCTTGGGAATTTCCAGGAGAGAGATGGAAATGATTAATGGTTGGAAAATGCATGCTTCTTAGGCTAGAGACTGGGACCTGCTTAACATAGAGCCAACAGGATGGAGAAATAAATTAATGTCCTCAATTACAAAGGGTTTGTGCTTTGGAAACCACTGAAACTAGGCCTCCTGGCAGGGGAGGACAAGGGGCACAACAGCGCAAAGTCAAGGACTGCCCAAGGGTGTCATACAGGTGGGAGGAGGAGTGGGGTTCCCATGAGCCTGGGAATGCGGCTCTTGGATGGATGACCTGCTTATCCTGGATTCTGAGGGTGCAGGAACCACCAGAAACAGAAGCAATAAGGGCTGCCATGACCTCTAACCTTCGTGTTCTCTGTAGGGTGCAGTGGCTGCAACAATTTGGATGGAGAGCCTGGGACTGGAGAGCTATGGGATTCATGCTGCTCCTTTTGTATTTCACCACTAGGGTTTAGGAAGGGGGAGCCAATGACAACTCCTGACCACTTGTATGCCTGCTTCGTGCTGCTCCCCTATTATCTACCCATTCCCTCTTTTCTGCTCAGCATCTGAGGAACTGCAATTAGCAGATGGTTAGAGGTCTATTAGCCAGTGGCTCCCCCCGCCACCCTTGGAATCAGAGATTGGATTTCTTAATGACAGAAGAATTAACTAATGGGCCTGAGCAGGGCTGCAGGCACCCATGTGAAGCCATGTGCAAAATTGATATTTCAACAAGCCCGATAACGTATTAGGGCAACGGCCGTGCTGTGTTGCAGAGTTGTGCGATAAATCTTCCATCAAATGGCCTTGGGCATCTGTCAGAGTCAGTGGGTCACCAGGATCCCTGTGGCCTTTGGAGGAGGCTGTTAGCTCAGTCCCAAAGTGTCCGGGCAGCTAGACAGTCTTTAGCTGTGCAGTGGGGGGTTGGGAGAAGATGAAGGAAGGACATAGACTCACCCTTTTCTAGAAAGATAACGACGGTGGGGATGGGATTGTGGGTTTCACACGTGTCACCTGGGTGCGGGTACCCACTATTCTCCTAGCCCCCACAGACTTGTCTACGAGAACTTTTAGCACACCCATTCCACCGAAGGCTCTGGGCCCTATGGCTGTCACAACCCGTCTTCGGTTTTGATTTGCAACCGAGAGCCGAAGTAGAGGGGCCTGAAACAAGATGCCTGGTGACAATTTTATGAAGATCAATGGCATTAAGGACTGAATTCATGTCTGAAATAATTTGTATAAAATATAGTCACATTAGATGAGAATCTGTGCTGAATTATCAGCTAATGGGGTGCTAGGTTGAGAGAAACCGCTGGCATTTCTGAAGAATAATTGAACGTGATGTCTTCTGTACTGGTCTGTGAGGCCCCTGAGCACAGGCAGGGTGTCTGGTTTAGGCTGCTGCTTAGGGACAGTGGCTATGCTCCTCTTCCCCACAACTGTCATGACTCCAAATGGACAAAGATACCATGGATTCCCGCTCACTTCCAGGCCTATGCTTCTTATCCACCCTAAAAGAGGCATCTAAGAGTTCCCGTGGTACCGTGCTGAGATACATGATCTACAGGAGAGGGCTGGGTGCCCTGCCCAGCCCTGCTTTGCCCAGCTCAGTCCAGGGGAGAGATCTTGTCCAGAGCCAGGAGTCCATGAACTGTTTGACTTCTGCTGGGATTCTGTGACAGAGGCTTCCCTTTGGTTTTCCCATGGCCAGGGACAGAAGGATCAGTATGGAGCTTGCCCATACATGCCTCTCATCCCTCAGGTAAAATCTTGATATCAGGGTCAAAGGAAAGGGATCAAATGAATACCAGGAAGGCCCAGGTTGAACCACCCATGTCTAGGGAGCCCTGGAAGGTTCAGGGAGGTGAGGAACATATCTGACAGGTGTTTTAGGGCAGCAGCCTGCCTGTGAGAGGCAGTTCAGGGGTCTGGCATGGCCTTCTTTGGTGACCCTGCTGCCCCTGACTCACAACACCCCTCCCCTCATATTAATGAAGTCATACCTCATACCTGCCTGGATCCCTGGCTAATTCCTCTGCATAATGGAATGTGAACACTGTCTAATTTCTTAATTAAAACTCAGATTGATAGCTGCTGGTGCATGGCACAGGCTGGGATGTGAATTTCTGCGGTCCTAGAGACAGCACGGCTAGACTCTTACTGCAGCTGAGCTCCATCTGTGAAGATCCGAGTCTCTTGCCACTGATCTAGATGGTCAGTCAGGCACTGATCATACCCAATATTGCCTCTCTGGTCTGTTTCCCCTGCTGAAATGCCAACTTGTTAGAGCCCAGGAGGGTCACCTGGCCTGATACTATGGACTGCTATTCCCTTTGGTTGCTATGGCTGTAAGGACATAGCCCCACCCATTGGGGGCGTGTTCGCCTCGGGCTAATGTTTACGGATAAATCTGCCGGGCGTGAGCCCAGGAGCCCCTTTTCTTTTGCTCCGCTTTTCCAGTGCTCCGCGGGAACCTGTGGTCCTGTAAGTCTATTTCCTTATTAAAGCTGTATATATCTATATAATCTGTCTGCATTCATTTGTGCCACCACATATGGCCTCTCTTCCCATCCCTCTGGCTGACAAACATGCTGTCCAGGTAGCTTGTGGGATTCCAGGATAACATTCTAGGCAGCTGTTCTCTTCCAACACAGCCTGTAATCCTGCCCCCATGTTCTTGACTTTCATTTGAGTCTGCAACTCTCTACCCAAAGCCATCCATCAGGGAACTTCTTCTAGACATCAGGCCCTGATGGGTCCAGCCTGTCTCATGGATTCAGACTATGGACCCCATCAGTTATCCCCCATATGGTGATAGGATGGCTGGAAGATCTGGATTCAACTAGCCTGCAGGGTGGAAGGCAAGACTCAATGCTCTTTTGGTGCTGGGAGGATCCTTGCAGCATGGCAAAAGCCATCTCTACTCAGTCTTCAGGCAGAGCTCTCAGTCAGAGGTTTCAGGTCAGAAGGCACACAGGGTAGGGGGACCTGGCTTACATGCCAGGGTCTAGTATAGGTAGGTGAAACTGTTCTGTGGCCACATACGAGTGGAAGGACACATGCTCTATCCCACCCACAAGGTGATATTGCGATCTGGGACTCTCTGGTTTCAATTTATCATGTACAAACTCAAGTTTTCAACAGGAAATAAAGCTGTAAATTGTTCTGTGGCTGGTGCTGTTGGCAGTGGACTGGACGCCTGGAATGCTAACTATGTCTGACTTGTTCCCCACATGGAGAAGAGAAAGAAAGTGCCAGAAAACTATCCCTTCTGGGGGCAGCTTGACCTGAACAGCTTCCAGCACAGGCTGAGGCTCTTCTACCCAACAAAGGCCAGGTGGCCCTGCCCACGCGGATAGCAAAGCAATCCCTCTACCAGAGTGTGGTTCAACTGCATGCAAGATATGTCTACTGCTCACCTTTGGTTATACAGGAGGTTGTAATACGCAGCCTCCAACCCCTGGTGGTGCTTCAGGACCCAGCATTTTCCTTAATGCAGTGCAAGACCAAGTCAGAGCTGGAGGGGTAGAGGGTGAAGTACAGAGAAGCCCAGGAGCAAGGACAGAAGAAACAGGAAGTGGATGTATTCATTGGGTTGAAGTATTAAGCTCCAGAACAGCATGGTGGGCTTGTTTGTGGGGATCCTGACCACTGTCTTCTCTACAGGGCTCAGAGGAGAGTTCTCAGAATAATTTCTAACCCAAAAGTTTCACAACATGACCCTTTTATGGAAAGGGGGTGGAGAGATGGATGTATAGGTGGAATATAGGTAGAAGATAGAAGAGTGCAATGGAGGTTTGTCTGGGTAAAGGGTAGGAAGAAGGAAGGATAGAAAGGGGTGGATTGGTAAAAGGAGAAGTGAACAGAGGATAAAAGGGGTTCATGTAGGAAAGGAAGAGGGAAGAATGGAGAGGAGAGGTAGATGGAGAGGTGGCAAGAAAGGTGGATAGAGGGAGGGAAGGGGTAGAGAGACAGAGGTTTTGAAGAGTGGAAGGTAGGAGATGGAGGGACTGGCCCAACTACTCTCTTTATTGAATTCAGCTTCCTAGGGAAGTACCACTGTAGTAGGGAGCTGCGGGCCTCTTCCCACAGCCCGGCTCGTGGTTGCCTGGCTAGCTTATGCCCCAAAATAACGACACACAAACTCTATTCTTCTAAACACTGCTTGGCCCATTTCTGTTCATGTATGTAGCACCCCAAGGTGCGCTTACCGGGAAGATTCTAGCCTACGTCCATCCTGGGTCAGAGCTTCATCGTGTCTGCTCTGGAGAGGAGAGCATGGCGCCTGTCTCTCAGAGGAGCTGCCCTGCATCTGAGCTCACTTCCTCTTCCTCCCAGCATTCTATTCTGTCTACTCCACCCACCTAAGGGGTAGCCTATCAAATGGGCCAAGGCAGTTTGTTTATTGACAAATGACCTTCCTGCATCATACCACCAGACAGGGACTATCACGCTTACCTTATAGACAAAAACTCCCCAGTCTTAATTGTTGATTGAATTTTCTGTCCCACTTGGTCCTGCAGCCATTCAGCTCCATTGAAACATACAGAGGTCTACATTAATTATAAACTGGTTGGTCCAATATCTCAGGCTTCTTATTAAATCTTATAAATTCTATTAGCCCATAATTCTTGTCTCTGTTAGCTTAGTACCTTTTTCAGAGGGGCAGTCACATCTTGCTTGCTCTATGTCTGGGTGATGACTGCAGACTGATTCTTTTTCTTCCCAGAATTCTCCTGTTCTCCTTGCCCCACCTATACTTCCTGCCTGGTCACCCCACCTATACTTCCTGCCTGGCTACTGGCCAATCAGTGTTTATTTAAAATACAAGTGACAGGGTACAGACCATTGTTTTACAGCACTTAATTATGGGAATGATATTGGCATATAAGCTTTATCCTGAATGAGGCCCAAGAGTTCATTTGGGGCAACAGGTACCTCTCCACATAGGCTCTATTTGTGGCAAGATTTTGGTCCTGGTCTGCCAGCATTGGCTACAGAACCACTGTGCACCCTCATGGTTTATTCCATCATGGTCTTAACACAGGGCAGATGACATGCTTTTTGAAGATGGTATAAGGGCAGTCTGTTCTCCAATCACCCAGCACCCAAACCTGTCGGTGTTCCCCATTCTCAGGGCATCTTCCCACAGTAGGACATGGTCCTATATAGCAAGGTGTGGCTTGCCTGGGATAAGAATAGTTTGGGGTTGCTCTCCTGTGCATCGGTAAGCAGCAGTCCCCCCCTATTAGCGACCTGATATAAGAGAGATGAGGTGATTCTGATTCTATTTGAAAATCACAAGTCCCAATGTGTGGGGAATTATCTCCATGTCTTGCTGTATCTGCTGAGCATGAGTGAGACAGGACACAGGTCTCCTAGATCTTCCACAGGTGCGAGTTCACCTCCTCCGTGTCAGATTCTGCCCTAGGCTCTAGAGAACAGCAGCGAGCTAGCAACTAGACAGCAACGAACTATCACCAAGCCCCTGATGCAGCAGCGGGTGCCTTTGCTGTCTTTGGAGCTCAGATGCAGGGTCCAAAGCAGAGAAGGCTGGAGTCTGCAGTCAAGTCTGGCACCAGTCCTACGTTCAAGACATTGTGTGGTTAACAGTTACCTGATCACAGGGCTAAAGTGCCCCCACCCTATGCCCATCAGACAGTTCTTCCCTCTTCCTCACTGACACCTGGATACCATGGAGACGGCCAGCAGGCATGGCTAGCGTGATTTATTGTGTGCTGAGTGGGGCATCCAGCTGTGATGCACTCTAAAGATAAGGAGCATTAGATACGGTAATGTGTTTTAGACAAGTCTTGGAGATCACACTTGAGAAAGAAATATGCCATGGCCCCGTGGTTCTCTGACTGCTGGGCTCCAGAAGCCCACAGTAGGTGGGAGGCCGCTATGACTGGCTACAAGAACTGCTTCCATCCTCCTCTTCCCCAGTCTTTGTTGGTGTAACAGAAAGTGCAGTTCATTGTTTCCCAGTTTTCTGTGGTCTGCTGTAGGTAATTCACAGCTTTCAAAGGCCTATGTCTGTGCCTAACACTGACTTAGAGCTTAGTGACCAGAGAGAGGAAGCCACTGAGGGAGGCCTGTGCCCTAGTTAGCCTGAACTATCAACTCGATGCAGCTTAGAATCCTCTGCGAAGGGAGTCTTAACCAAGGGATGGTTGATGGGCATGTCAGTGGGAAATTACCTATATGTATTGTTATTTGATGATGTAGGAGAGCTACATAAAAGAGCTAGTTAATCACGAGCCTTTGAACAAGCTAGTAAGTGGCATTTCTTCATGATTTCTTTTTCTGTTTTTAAAGATTTATCTTATTTTATATATGTGTTTGTTTTTCTTTTTTCTTTCCATGTGTGTATGTGCACTGTGTGTGTGTGTGTGTGTGTGTGTGGTGCCCAGGGAGATTGGAAGAGGCCCTCGGAACCTCTGGAACTGGAATTCCAGACTATTATAAACCACCATGTGGATGCGCTGAGGACTTAACTGGGGTCCTCTGCAGGAACAACAGATGCTCTTGACTGCTGAGCCATCTTCCCAGTCTTCAGTCATGGCTACTGTTGTATTTACTTGGTTGTGAGTAGGTTCCCATATTAGAGGTAATACTGGATGGAACGAAAAGCAGTCTGACTTCAGGTTCCTGCCTGAATTCCCTCTCAGATGAACTGTGACTTAGAAGTGTAGACCAAATAAAAACTTCCTCCCAGTTTATGTCAAAATATTTTATCAGATCAACAGAAAAACAAGCTAAAACACCTTCTATTTATGTCGCACCATCCTAAGACCAAGAGACCCTTGGATGCAGCTGCTCTCTCTTTTAAGGACAGGCAGAAGTTAGGGAGGTCTGTCTGAGCACAGGACAGTAGCAACAGAGGACAAAGAGGTCTTCCTGATGGCCTAACGACAGCCACAGCCAAGGCAGAGGTTTCCTGATTGAAGCAGTTCCCCCAGCTTAGTTTTTAGGACCATTTCTCACACTGTCTGCACCCCCAGCACTATCCACTGCTCCAGAGAGACAGAGTCCTCAGGCCTGCTCTCTGCAGTACAAAGAACCAGGCTCAGGGCAAAGGTTTTAAGCAGAGAGGCCATTTCCCAGTGCCTATGTCTGCTTCTGGGGACCGCTTTGGGGGTTTAGATAAACTTGTTGCCACTCTGGTCTCTTTCCTGAATCTGCATCAGAGAAAGAAAAAGTATTCCTTGGAGGATGCTAGACTGTTGGGGCCTTCTGGTGTACATCTCTGTGCCTGCTTCCCTGGGTATTTATGGAAGAATTTTCTGAGCCCTAGGTGCTCTATGATACCAAAGGAAGGTAATGAAACCAGGGCTCTTTCAGTATGCTGTTCAAAGTCAGGCTTTAGCTAGCAGGGCTAGGAGCTCAGGGGTTCCTGATCTCCACAGCACCTGTGGGACCTTTCTACAGCCTACTCGGCTGTAGAAGCAACTGTGGGAATCTCTGTAGTCTTACCTGGTGCCTGTCATGGAGGGCCCTGCTTGCAAGGTTATTGATCAGTAGACTCTATTGCCTTTCTGTAATAAGCTCCACTTGGCCAAGGTGTTTCATCTTTTTATTTGTCTCTACTGTGTCTTGGGAGTTTATCCTCCTGTGTTTGTGGTCAGTTGCTTTTGTTGATAGTAACACTCACCATCTAAAGGGTTCCAAGCTGACTCCACTTAGCATTGCAAAATACAACTTTACCCACCAGTTCCCAAGGCCAATTTTACTGGCCAATCAGCATTCTTATGCTTAAGCAACAGAAAGCAAACCTAGCCAAGGTACTTCTTTACAGGATGTCTACTTGAAAGGGCAGGGGAGTCATGCATTCCAGACTCAGGGACATCTGAGCTGGGCCTCTGAGATAGCTCATGCCTACCCAGAGCACAGGGCCCAGCTGCCTTCAGAGGCCAGCTCCGTCTGTGCTGGGTATTGTAGTTTCTGCACTGTGGGTTAGTCTCCTGGCCATTGCTATTACCACACACAGCAAAACCAACCCTACAGTTCCCACTGATTCCTGTGTGCTCAGTTCTGCATGGAGCATTTAGCTGTTACAACTTTGGTCATTCTCCAAACGCAAAGGACACTGAAGAGTTGGAACCCTCATGTCTGTACAGAGGAGCCATTCAATTCTACTCAAGACTCACACACAAATGAGAGTCCTCTAGTACATTCAAGGTAGCAGGCTGAGAACAAATTTAAGCAGACACACACACACACACACACACACACACATATATACATATACATGTGAACATCATATATAGTCAGCCTCCATAGCTCCATATAAATCCAGAGTCAGCCAATCTCTTGATATAGTCTCTGGAATATTAAGAAAAAAGACTTTATCTCTATTTAACCTATGCAGACTTTCTTCTTGCCATTGGCTACCCAGAGGACATGTTAGCCCATCATTTATATTGTATTAGACAATAATAAGTAACCTAGAAATTATTTAGGGTTTTAGAAGGACATGCAGAGGTTAAAAATAAATGCTGCATGGCTTTATATAATGGTCATGGGCATAGACATGGATAGGTTTTGGGGTTTGTCAGGTCTCATAGATACTGAGACATTGCTGAACATGAATATGTGTACATAATATTTCAGAAACAGTGACCAAAATGTTGTGTGTCCTAGTTAGCTATAGCCGTCATTTTGACACATCCTAGAGTCAGCTGAGACAGTCTCAGCTGAGGAACTGTCAGGTTCTGATTTGTCTGTGGCCGTATGTGGGAGGAATTGTTTTGATTCATGTTTGATATGGGAAGACGTGACCTCTGTGGGCAGTGTCAAGTGGGCCTGGGCTCTATTAAAAAGCTGGTTGAGCAGAGATTTAGAGAGAGCCAGTAAGCAGTGTTCTTCTACATTACTTGTTTCTGTTCCTGCTTGAATCCATGCCCTGTCTTCCCTCAATGATGGACAGAAACCTGTAAGCTGAAATAAACCCTTTCCATTCCATTTGGTCATGGTGTTCATCACATCTGGAAAGCAAGCCAGGAGATTATGCAACCGGTGATACATTCTCCCTACAGCCGTGTCATTTAGATTATCCCAACCTGTAATTTTCCTTGAAATTGTATTTATTTATTTATCTCTTTATCTACATATGGAGCCAGGCACATGTGGAGGTCAGATAACAACGTGTAGAAAGTCAGAAGTCAGTCTCCCTTCTCTCACCAAGTCCTTGGGATCAAATCCAGCTCATCAGGACTGGCAGCAAGCACTTACCCGCTGAGCCACCCTCCCAGTTCTGGATGACTTCAGGGTTTAGTTTGTCACAGAGCTTCAGATAAATGAAACCCTTATTAGACTCACGGCACTCATGATTGTCAGCGTGAAATAATGGAAGCAGTACGAACGGACACTGGAGACAGTGTCTCCATCCTGCTCTCGCTGTGTCTCAGTGTGGACATTGTCTGGTACCCTCAGGCAAGGAAACAAGGAGGACACCCATGCCCCAAGGTCCTCTGTTCCTTACGCCAGCTTTGCAGAGCTGATACACTCATTGTGATTACATCGTTGATCTCAACTGCCACCTTGAATGTGTGTGTTTTTCTCACACATAGTAATAAACTGTTTTCTTTATTAACAAAACATTGGCTTATGTGGTACTTTTAATATTATCTACCTTCATTTCATGTATAGTCTGAAATTTTATTATTAACTTTGTCATTTTATTTGAGAATTTCATACACGTATGCAATGAAAGGTGATCAAGTCCATCCCTTTCTTCCCTTCTACAACTCCCCAGCCATCCCTTACAAAATGTCCCTCTCTCAACTTCATGTCTTTTATTTTTTTTTATAACCCATTAAAGTCCAATTAGTGCTGCCTGTATGTGTAAGGGTATGGGGCCATCCACAGATAGATTTGCTGTAGATTCTGACATAACTTCAGAGGACTACCACCAGTAATACAAAGCAGGATTTGAAGGAATCCTTTGAAACTCTCTGTAGCAGGCCAGTATTACCCTAATTCCAAAATCAAATGAAGTAACTGAAAGAAAGAATGAGAGAAAGAAAGGAAGAAAGAAAGAAAGAAAGAAGCAGGCAGAGAGGGAGGAAGAGAGGAAGAAAGGAAGGAAGGAAAAATGAAAGAAAAGAAAAAAGAAAACTGCAAAGCAATTTCCATGATGAATATAGATGCAAATATTCTCAATAAAATACAAACCTAATTCATTCTCAGGCATCTCTAGCTCACTATCTAGAGATCTCTAAAGCTCTTTTACAAGCCACTGCCAAAGGTTCCTAACCACAGTCAGAGAAAGGGCCTGATTCTCAGCGCCAGATTCCTAGGTTAGACTTTGCGTTCTGTCCCAGAACGATCTAAAAGAAGAATCTGTTTGGCTGGTTGTGTTAGAGGGTCTAGCTCATGGTCAGAAGTGTCACTCTCTACGGGGCAGCAGGTGGAGAAACGTCAGTGGCGAGGCTTCAGGAAGTCAGATAGACGAGACTCACCCATGTGTTGGCGTCAGGAGACAAGTGCTCCGGAGACAGATTCAAAACTGCTTGCCCGCTGGAGGACCAAGGATGGCATCACAGAACACAGAGCTGTGCTGGCTCCTCACGCCCTCTCATGTTTTTGTTTTCCACATGGAATTATTTTTATTTTAATATTGATTAGTTTATAAAGAATTAGATTTCATCATGGCACTTTTCAAACAAATTTTGTTGTTTACACCCCTCCCCTCCTCTTCACCACCCCTCCTCCCCTTTCCTTGCAGGCTGCCAGCACAGCAACCTCCTTTCCCCTTTCGTGCCTCATGTGTCAAACTCCTCCTTCCTCATTTCTCAGCTCTTCTTGGAACCCTCCCTGGTCTCCTATCTGGCTTCATAGTCTCTTTAGGTCTTGCTTCTTGACAAGAGTGAGCCCCTCAGGACGGGATGGTTCATCAGCCTGACTTCCCAAGACTACTCACAGAAGGGATTGCACCAGCCAGCTCTGACCCCTCCCTCCAGGGCATCCGAAGTGATGTGAGCTCATGCTAGGGGGTTCTAGGACATCAACAGACGTATCAGATCCCACTCTATATGTTGTTTGTTAGGCCAAGAAAGTGTTCTACCTCCCTGAACAATCTAAAGAGACTCTTTCCTAATGGGACTGCTCACCTTTGCCCTCCATCATCAGCAGGACCAACCTTCTTTCTACAGTATTTCTTCAAACACATTTTCTAGAAAAAGGCACTGGAAGCTTCCAATGACTCCTTCTCCAGTGCCACCCCCTCCCCCGTAGGAGTAGACTGCACTCAGAGATGCCCCAAGGATAAAACAGTGCCTTCTAGAAATGCCCACTGTGCCCACTCCATTGCCCGAGGTCTGGGCTATGTGAAGACGGTTTGGACCATTGTGAGACAGAGCAGCAGTGTGGTTGGAGCCTCTGTGTCAAGACAGTGTGTGCACGTGTTTGGAGGAGGCCAGGGAATTAAAGGGAAACACAAGAGGGAACTCTGCACTGTAATAAAAATGGACTTAGATCAAACTACCTCAGAACTGAGAAGTTAATCATGTCCTCTTAGTGCTGTGCACTCTGCAGAGACTGAAGTCTTGGCGCCTACATTTTCCTCCAGCATGGATCTCAGATAGCAAATTCAATCGGGAATTCCGGCACAGGATAATAGTTCTTTTCTATTGACCAAATCGGGAAGTTAAACAAAAACTGTATCAAGTCTCTTCTCTGTACAGACAGTGCTTGGTGCTTGATGCCAAGGTGAGTGGAATTGAGCCTGTCTTCAGGGATCAACATCCAAGACCTCACACTGTAATCAGGGCCAGAAGGAGGGCCATAGCGTGGCTACACGGTGTCCCAGGGCTCTCCAAACTTTGCGCCCCTCCCTCTTTTCTCCAAGAGGCTTGTGATGGAGGAGTTCAGTCTTGGAGGGTGCACAGGGTGGGGGTCGGGGGTGACTTTGATGTCAGCAGCAGTAGCACACCAGGCAGGGAGGTAGGCAGGAATTCAGGCTCCTTTGGAGACTGTGGGTGGGTCTGGCACCAGCTTCTCCCATGCTTTCTGATCCCGATTCCTGGAGAGGCCAATATTCCTCTCTGCCAAAGGACCCTGCAACCGAATCAGTGGCTGAGAGAGAGACAGACACTCCTCACATATGTGGAAACATAATAGAACAAGCTGCAGTTGCCGGTAAAATAAAATTTACTCTGGAAAGGATTGGCTAAAATATTCAGAGTGTAAACATATTTGTTTTCTGTGACTGAAGTTCTGCATCAAAGCTCTTGGAGCTAGGAGTGGCCTGGGAATTAATTGCTTAGTCCTTATTTGGCAGAGCATCACTGGCTCCCTCATCCATTCACCGATTCATTCATTCACGCGCTTCTGACTTTACTAATTCATTCGCTCACCTTGTCATCTACTCATTCATTCATTTACTCGTTCACCCACTCATTCCTTTACTCCTTTACCTGTTCCTTTTCTGCAGCAAGCAAAGTGTGGTCCTGTTGGTCATTTTCCCTGAAGGACGCAAGGCTGAGGTAGAAAGTCAGCGTGGACACATGTGCACACACCCACATACACACGCACACACACACACACATACACACACAGTCTGCATCTGGTCACTTTACATTTGGATGCTCATCAGAAGCCAGGATCTCTGCTGGGGACAGCTCACAGCAGCTCTACTATCATGTGGAGCTCTACTATATTGTGTTAGAGCAAAAGTCACAATGTCGAGAGCACCGTGCAGGTGGCTGCTGGATACAGCCAGGATGGTTATGGGGACAAGGATGATAGCGGACTTTTATGTGAAACCCTTAGTCCATAATGTAGGAAGGCCAAGACCCATTTGCTAAATAGGGCATTTCTTAAAGGTTTTTCAGATGAGCCATGGCTAATCCCTAACCAGCATGAGAAGAGTTCCAGAAATAATGATCAGAGACATCAGGGACTGAGATGCTAGGGAATTTAAACCCTGCTCCAGCAATTCCCTCACAGTCAGGTGGCTTCCTCATAGACTTGAGATGCCACTTGCCTGGCCACCAAAACCTCCCTCTGCCACTCTGAGGACCGCAGTGCAGAAGGCTCTCTATGGTGAGAATCTGTGTCCCCTCCTTTCGTGCCCCTCTCAGCAGATAGCCTGGCTTCAACCTTGGGCAATCAGAGCAAGACAAGAACTCCAGCACAGGCTCCAATGAAGAGGGCTGCAAAGAGATGAGCAGGGCCCCGAGGGAAGCACACCAGGATGCTTATGGGGTCAAGAGCATTGGAAAGGAGAGTTCTTGGAAGGCTACCAGTATGGCTTTCTAAGTAAGGGCCAGTCAGACAGAGTATGGCCTCTTGAGAAGATGTGGAAGGAAGAAGGCAAACAGCTGAGAAAATTTACAGAGAGACAGAGGTCTTTAAAAAAAAAAAAAAAACAATGTCTTTTATTTATTCTTTGATAATTTCATACATGTCTTCAGTGCATCCTGATCATATCCACTTCCCTCCCAGTGACCCCAACACCCCCAACACATTCCATCCCACATTTACATTCTTTTCTCTCTCTCTCTCTCTCTCTCTCTCTCTCTCTCTCTCTCTCTCTCTCTCTCTCTCTGAATCCAATTAGTGCTGCCCCCTAGAACGTTACCTGTTCTTTCTGGCTTGCTCATATGCAGGTCATGACTGCTACAATGAGTTCACAAGTGGATGGTCACGTCACATCCAGAGGACAGCACTGCCCTCTATCCTTTGGCTCTTATACTCCTTGTGCCCACTCTTCTGAGATGTCCCCTGAGCCTTGCAGTGGTTGATATAAAAGTCTCATTTAGGGTTGATCACTCAACAGTCACTTATTCTCAACACTTTAATCACCTGTGAGCCTCTGCATTGCTGACCAGGGCAGAAAGTCTTCTCTGGCCAAGGATGAGTCCAGTACTATCTATGAGTATAAACATAGGGATGCAGAAGGTAGGCTGACAACAATCTACTTAGCAAAACAGTACTAGTAGGTTCATTCATTCTCAAGGCCAATGACTTTCCCAGCCACAGACTTCCAGGTCTGTAGGTCTAAATTCCTTTCTGTGGAATAGGCCTCAAATCCAATCCAAAAGCAGTTGGCTGCCCCCACAACCTTGGCACATCTTGACTGGCATGTTGGTATTGTAGCATGCAGACTTAGCTGCTTCAGGGATGCTACTGATATTGTTTCTCTCCCAGCAGCAGCCTGTATAGTAGCAACTTCCTGCACTGTGAAAGCTAGATTGCAGGAAATTTTCTGGTCAGCTCTCCTTGATTATGTCCTACAATCAAAGTGGGTTGTGTCTTTAGCAATGAGGACTTCCCGCTTAGCTATGGTAAGAAACCAAGAGTAGTGACAGGAGCCTGTGTTCTCTGGGGCTTCTCCAACCAGTGATTCATATGGAGGAAATCCATGCTTGGCGCTGAGGTTTCATCTAATAACTCGTCTTCAGGGAGAAGCGTGAGACAGAAGTCTTAAAGATGCTACAGGCTTGGAGATAGATTGAGGAGAATGGTTTGTAAATGATAGAAGTTCTGATCGGAGGCAGTGGAGGGCATCAATAATTAAACAAATAGCTGAAGAGAATGATCCCCAAGGGGACAAAGACTTGGGATAGCTGCTTCCCAGTACATCTCAGGAAATGCTAAACACTGCTGTGTACTTGATAAAAATACTGCAAATTCAAAGATGAAGACAATATCTCTGAAAACTCCTTCAGAATGATCCAAGATTTGTATAGGAGGCAGGTGGCCAGCATTGTAGCTGAAGGGAACAAAAGGCTGTATAGTCACCAAAAATTAAAGCTCCCATGCCACTCTGCACACCTCCCAGGGGACAACCACCTTCCTGCTGGAGGAAGATGATGCAGGGTTGGAAAGGTTCTTCTAAGGAGATAGGAAAAGGCTCTGTCATCAGCACTTGAGTCCGGGGACCAAGAACACAGGAGCATACTCAGCATACTTGTTGGAGGAAACATAAGTTCAATGTGATTTCTAACACACCCACACCATGAGATATAGAACTTTCTGGTGCATGGAGGAGAGGACCCTGAACACTGTTGTCATGAATGGAAGCTTGCATAACCATAGTTATGGCATTCTTTGGAAAGTAATCTTTAGATGAAAGTGCAGTCTTTCTGTCCCTTCTTCATGACGATCCCTGAGCCTTGGAAGGGATGTATGTGACAGATGTCTCACTAAAGCTAGACACTTTGACAATGTGTGGGCCTCTGTGTTAACCACCATGTACTATAGAAAGTACAAGAGGGTGGACATCTGCAGCAAAACAGTATTTGCCAGACATGACAGCTGAGTTAAATGCACGAGTTCACAGCTGCATGCTGTACTTCTGACTGCATGCACAATACCTATACAAGATTAAGCCAGCCAAGATCCCCAGTATGGATGGGGGAGGGATTCATGGAGTCCCATTGCTAGCTGGGGAACTACTGGCAACTGATGGTTGATGGGGAAGGGATAGTTAGTTTTCTTCAGAGATGCAGGCCCTGAGAGGCTACTCATGATCCAGTAAAAGGTCCCAAACCAACAAACATAGAGTTAGCACCAAAAGGACTCAGTAGGCATTTATAAAAGCAAGAATAGACAGCGGAAAGGGTGGAGGGGAGGGTGGGAGAGAGAAGGGAAGGGGGGAGAGCACATGAAGTTGGAAAGAGAAAAATGATAATAGTGGAGGGGAGGGGATGAGGATGGGTTCAGTCAGAACTCATTATATATGCATGCATGAATATTAAATAAAAAATCTTACGAGTGGAGTTCCAAATGAGGTCATCATCTGAGAGCTCTTAGACCCGCTCCCTTGTACTAGTCACAACGAGCAGCCAAAGGGGCCACCAGTGTGTGGATGGACAAGGGAACTAGGACGCACATACGTGTGGAGTACTAACTATTCTGCACTAAAATGCCATGCAGTCCTATTCAAATGCCACCCCATAGATGGATCTGGATAATGCGCTGAATGAATTAAGACAGGTACAAAAATACAAACGCTACATGGATTCACTTACATGTGAGGTGAGAGGGTTTAAATGCAAAGTGTAGAGTGTGGTTACCGAGTCTGGGGCAGCGAGAGCTGAGGGGATTTGAGCCAAAGATGCTGGACACGCATGCAAAGTCAGACGACCAAGTGTCAAGGATCTCACGGAAGCAGGTAATGTGTGCCAAAAGAGTAGATCGAGAGTGTCCCAACTGTGCACACATGCGGCTATGGGAGGTGGGGGATGTGCTCATCAACTGGATCCTTTTACACTGTACACATTCATTAAAGCATCATGCTATACACCTTCAAGATGTGCAACTTCAGTTTGTCAATTTTATCTCAGTAAAGTTGTGGGAAAACACAACCCCAAGAGGAGAGATGAGAGGAAGACATAGAGAAGTTGGTGATAGAGTTGGGTCTCAGAAGCTGCTGGTGTTGGGGTGTCAGAGAGGCACCTGCAGAGTTCAACCAAGCTACAGTCTGGGAGGGCAGAAGGGAGGACCGAAGGACTTCCAGACCATGAGAATAGGAGGAGAATAAGCAAAGTATTTAGAAAAAATTAAGTATTGAGTAACTAGAAACTTTCGTAAAGAAAAAAAGGACTGAAGTATTAAGTTCAGAGGTGAGGGAGCCGGGGGATGGCTCAGCAGGTAAAGTGCTTGTTACCCAAGCATGAGAACTAGATGCAGGTCCTCAGGACGCACACAGAGGTCCAATCGTGGTAACACACTCTTGAAACTCCAGTGCTGGGATGGGTAGTCAGGCACGTCAGTCTCCAGAGCTTGCCAGCTAGCCCATCTAGCTGAACTTGCAAGCCTCAGATTCAATGTCAGAGGCTAACTCAAAGAAAAAGGCAGAGAACAACGGGGAAGGTTTCCAATGTTCCCTTTTGGTCCCCATATATGCAAAGGTACACACACACACACACACACACATACACAGGAACATACACGCATATTCACATACAAAAGAAGAAAATAATATGTTTGGATAACAATTAAATCAATGTAATGATAATGTAAAGTAGAAAAGAAGAAGGGGAAGGGGGAGGAAAAATGCAGCAGCATGGATACTTGCTTGCCTGTGACAAAAATAAATGTTGCCGGGCGGTGGTGGCACACGCCTTTAATCCCAGCACTCGGGAGGCAGAGGCAGGCGGATCTCTGTGAGTTCGAGGCCAGCCTGGTCTACAAGACCTAATTCCAGGACAGGAACCAAAAAGCTACGGAGAAACCCTGTCTCGAAAAAATATAAATAAATAAATAACTAACTAAATAAATAAATGTTAAATAAGCAGAAAATTCAGGCAAATGCAAATATTTTAAGCAGGCAATGACCCACTCGAAGGTTTAGGACTTGAAAGAAAAGAAACAAACATACTCTATCAGAAAATAATGAGATGAATAATAAATAATGAGATAAACAACTCCTGGATAAACTGTGAGGTTATGAACTTTTATGCTTAAACGCACTCACACACACACTTACTCACACACACACACACACACACACACATATAGTCACAAATCACAAGACCTAAGTAAGCATTATAGTAGGAAATCATGTCTGGTTGATAGTCAAACAAATGTCTTGGGCACAGACTAAAACAAAAGGTTTTAATTCTACACCAAATTAATTGAATTCAACTAATGCTGAATTTTTTATTTTTAAGATTTAATTTGTCTGAAGGTATGTTTCCATAAGTGCAGGTCCCTGTGGAGGTCAGAACTATGAAGCTGGAGTTGTGAGTTACCTATGTGGTGGTGGCAATTGAACCCAGATTCTCAGCAAGAGCCCTACGTAGTTTTTAGGCACACAGCCATCTTTCCAGCCTCAAACTCTGAATGTTCTCCACAGCCTGGGCTCTTGTTTTGTCTCTGGACTACAAAGTCAGTTAAAAATTTGATGGCAGATGTTAATGAGTATGAAAGTGTGTTGTGGTCTTATTGGCATTTTCTCCAAGTCTAAGACAATCATATCAAAAACAATGAGATGGAAAGACAGCAATGCCTCGTATGTACCTTGAGGGATCTGTGGAGATTAGCCAGCTTGTTACAAGACTCCAGTATTTCCCCTTATTTTGTCTGCTTTGGCTGTCTCATACCCAGCTGCAAGACCACTTCCTTACCTTCCTTGGTGCTTCAAACTCTCCCTCTTGAACCCTTAATCTCCTTTCTCAACCCTCAGTTTCATTGTCACATATATGAGGAAATTGCCTGTGTCACTCTGACCACAGCAGTGACTAAAGGATGCAGGACTCTGTCCACGCCCAAGGAAGCTGTAGAAGCTGTACCAGGAACCCTGGATTCCTGGAGACCAGCTGAAGGTCAGGAATCCTCAAGCCTGGGGAATCTATGCATCTGACTGAGAATTCCCTGCCTTAGAGAAAACCGGAGCAGGCTCCAGAAAGGGAGGGCTTGGGTTTGATGGCAAGTTTGTGAAAAACACTGATTGGACAGCAGTGGAAACACTTGCTTCTGTGTGAACCCCAAGATTAGGCCAACAGCAGATGATAGAGTTGGAACTGTATAGAAAAGCAGAAATCAGTAAAGCTCAGGACCTCTAGCTTCAGGGATGAAGGTAAGATCTGGGGGCACTGTGATGTTCAATGGCACACTACAGCATGGAGAAAGGAATGCCAGGTTTCTCTCTTATGGCATAAGTAATTCCTCCTCCTCAAACAGTAGAAACTGACTTACAATCCAGTCCTAATTTTGACATGCTAAACCTCCAAATAATACCTTAGCTGATAAAATATGGAAATTTATCAAAACTGCAGACCAATATGACAATGTGGTGTTTGTTTCAGAACTACAGGGGTCATTAAGTATCAAGGTGGTTAAAGGTCTACTTCATTCCATAGACAAATCAGAGGGAACAAATAAGGCAGAACAGTGACAACGGATCCTGGAAAGGCATGGTCATTTAGCAAGGAGTCAGATAAGTGTCATGTAACATAAGGAGACAAAAAAAATTTGCTTAATGCAACTAAGCAAAAACAAATAAAATTTTAACAGGAAATCATGAAAGGCATTTCAATAAAAACAAGAAACTGTTCATTCATCCCACAAGTCACATATCTTGAGAACTGGTTGAAGCCTTTAGATGGTGTGGTGTGTGGCACCCTAAGAGAGCTGACTGAGGCTGGGGTGCAGGTCAGTGGAGGAATGCTTGCTTTGCGTACCCGAAGACCAGGGCTCCTTCTCCAATAAGGCAAAACGTAATTAACTAATGTGATATAAAGAAGTTTTTAGACGGACAATATCTTTTTGTTAATTATGTACCTCGAAAACACAAAGGAGATAGAAAAAAATCTAGTAAAATTAAGATAAATTAATGACATGATTTGGTTATACACACGTTGTAGCAATGGGAAGAAAGAACACATGGATTTAGAACTGCAAAGGAATGCTCAAAACTTCTAAGCCATCTCTTCAGAAAGGAAGCCACACATCTTCAGGTGCGTTGTGAGGTTGAGTGGCAACAGAGAGCTCTCAAATGAGATGGAGCTATCACACAGTAGCCACCTGCCTACAGGTGCAGCTGAAATCCCAGGCGGTGCCCAGAGCAAGGGTGTGAGGAGGAGTTGATGGCATGCGCATACTGGGAGATTGACAGGCCCTAAAGTGACAGCACCTCCAGCTGTGACTCAAACCTAAGCACAGAAGTGGCTTGCTGAGTTGGAAGGTCCATCCGGTGCCAAGGCTTCGTGGATGGATACCAGAGTGCTGGGAAAGACAGAAGAGATAGTAGAGCATGGTCCTCAACCTTCCTAATGCTGCAACCCTTAAATACAGTTCCTTATGTTGTGGAGACCAACCTCTAATCATAAAATTATTTTATTTCTGTTGCTATTTCATAATTGCAAATTTGCTACTTTTATATATTATAATGCAAATATTTTTAGAGATAGAGGTTGGCCAACGTGGTTGTGACCCACAGGTTGAGAACCGCTATAGGAATTGTTACATTTTAAATTTGAACTGTACCTCATAAATCCAGAGTCTGGATGCTTGGTGCCTACCTGGTGGCTTGGAGAGGTTCTGGGAACTTTGAGAAGAAGGGTCCAGCAAGAGGAGGTAAGTTATGCAGGAGGGGCCTATGGCCTCTGTTATCCCTGTCTCTTGTGTTGCTGTGATGTGGGAAGGCTCTGCCACATGGTCCCACTGCCACGAATTTAAAGGCTCCACTATACTTTTCTACACACTGATGGAATGGAAGACTTGAACTGAGAGCCTTAAAATATGTTTTCTCTCTTGAGACCTTTTATTGTCCTAGTATGAAAAAGTCACAAACCTGTTGCTGTTCCCTCCTTTTCTATGTTTCTCAAGCCCTAGTCCTCAGTGCTGGAGCAGCAATAGCTGCTGAGGAAGTTCATTTCTTAATTCATTAGGAGAGACGTGGGTGGCAAAGATACCCTAACTCTGCCTTTTTTCCTTCCTTTCTGGTTGGAGTATGTGGAGATGTGTAGTGTGTGGAGTGTGAAGTGTGTGTGATATGGAGATGTGTAGTGTTAAGTGTGTGGAGTGTGAAATACAGAGTGTAAAGTGTGTAGAGTGTGAAATGTGTGGAGTGTGAAGTGTAAGGAATGTGAAGTGTGTGGAGTGTGTGGAGTGTGAAGTGTGCGGAGTGTGAAGTGTAAGGAATGTGAAGTGTGTGGAGTGTGTGGAGTGTGCGGAGTGTGTGGAGTGTGAAGTATGGAGTGTGGAGTGTGTGGAGTGTGAAGTGTGGAGTGTGAAGTGTGTGAAGTGTGTGGAGTGTGAAGTGTGGAGTGTGAAGTGTGTGAAGTGTGGAGTGTGGAGCATGTGGAATGTGAAGTGTTTGGAGTGTGAAGTGTGTGGAATGTGAAGATGTGTAGTGTGTGAAGTGTGTGAAGTATGTGGAGTGTAAAGTACATGAAGTGCAAAGTGTGTGGAATGTGAAGTGTGTGGAGGTGTGTAGTGCATGAAATGTGTGAAGTGTGTAAAGTGTGTGGAGTGTGTGAAGTGTGTAAAGTGTATGGAGTGTGTGAAGTGTGTAAAGTGTATGGAGTGTGTGAAGTGTGTGAAGTGTGTAAAGTGTATGGAGTGTGTGCAGTGCATGAAGTGTGTAAAGTGTATGGAGTGTGTGAAGTGCATGAAGTGTGTGAAGTGTGTAAAGTGTATGGAGTGTGTGCAGTGCATGAAGTGTGTAAAGTGTATGGAGTGTGTGAAGTGCATGAAGTGTGTGAAGTGTGTAAAGTGTATGGAGTGTGTGCAGTGCATGAAGTGTGTGAAGTGTGTGGAGATGTGCAGTGCATGAAGTGTGTAAAGTGTATGGAGTGTGTGAAGTGTAAAGTGTGTGAAGTGTGTAAAGTATATGGAGTGTGTAAAGTGTGTGAAGTGTGTAAAGTGTATGAAGTGTGTGAAGTATGTAAAGTGTATGGAGTGTGTAAAGTGTGTGAAGTGTGTAAAGTTTATGGAGTGTGTGAAGTGTGTGGAGTGTGTGGAGTGTGGATTTCAAATCTGACTCCCCACTGTAAGATGAACAAGAGGAATGCGAGAAAACTGGAGGATCCTGGAGTTCCACAAATGGAACCACGCATTAAGAAGGAATATCAAATTCTTGGCACAGGGGAGGAGACGCAGAGGTTAAGAGTACTGGCTGCTTTTCTAGACGATCTGGGGTTTCATACCCAGCACAAACACAGCAGCTTACAACCACCTGTAACTCCAATTCCAGGGGCGATTGCTGTGATGAAACATCATGACCAAAACAAGTTGGGGAGGAAAGGGTTCATTTGACTTCCACTTCCACTTCATAGTCCGTCACTGAAGGAAGTCAGGGCAGGAATTAAATCCTGGCAGGAACCTGGAAGCAAGAGCTGATGCAGAGGCCATGGAGGGTGCTGCTGACTGACATGCTCTGCATGGCTTGCTCAACCTGCATTCTTACAGAACCACCAACCCAGAAATGGCACTGTCCACAATGAGTTGCCCCGCCCCCATCATCACTAATTAAAAAAAACAATACATTACAGATGGATTTTATGCAGCTTTTTTTCCAACCAAGGTTCTGTCCTTTCAGATAGCTCTAGGTAGCATCAAACTGACATAAAACTAGTCAGCTCGTGGCCTCTGTGGGCACTGCATGCATATGGTGCAAAGACATACATGCAGGAAAAATGCTCATACACATAAAGTAAAAATAAATAAATCTTTTTTTAAAAAAGAAATTTTAAGTTGTTGGAATAATCCAAAGCAAGAAACAAGAAAACAGAAGGGAGGGGTGTAGTTGGACAGAAAACAAATACTGAGCAGTAGACACCAACCCAACACATCAATGGCTACATAAACTGAGAATTGTTTCGACAGATCAATAAAGTGACAGACACTGTCAAAATCAATAAAAGACAGTATTCTGAGCCAGGAGGTGGTAGGGCATGTCTTTAATCCCAGCACTCAGAAGGCAGAGGCAGGCAGATCTCTATGAGTTCGAGGTTTGAGGCCAGCCTGAAACCCTGTCAAAAAAAAAAAAAACCATAAATAAGTGAATAGAGTATATTCTAGGCATACATGATCTGGGAAAGAACTCATCAAATAAAGGACTATATGGTTTAGAGGTGAAAGGAAGGATGAGGTTTGGCTTAGTGTTCCTCAGACACTGAAGGTTTAAGCTCTGGCCTGGGTTGGAGCCCTCAGGTCTTCTGGGATGAAGTCAGGTCTCAGAGGACCTGCTCTTAACAGGGATATGGGGACTTAGCTCTTCCTCTTTTTCTTAATTTCCTGCCTGCCATGTGTGAGTAGCTTCATTTGCCCCACCCTTGTGTGTCGATGGATTGCTTTTACCCCAGTCCTGAAACAATGGTTCAATGTGGCCATGGACCAAAACCTCTGAACCCATGAGCCAAGATAAAGTGTCTGTCCATACAAGCCGATTTATCTCAGGTATTTGCTAAAGCAATGGAAAATTGTCCTGTGCAGATGAATAGCACATAGCATGCCAATAAAAATCAGAAGAGAATCAGGGGAGTTACATTAATATAAAGATGTAAAATTCAGATCAAACATGACTGCAAGCTGTTGAGAGAGATCAATGAAATGACAGACATTGTCAAAATCAATAGAAGAGATTAGTCCAACCCTACGTGATCTAGATAAAACTCATCAAATACAGTGTTTATGCAGTTTGGAAGCATGTTTAGAAAGAGATAAAGAGAAGTATTTCACCGCGATTGAAGGGGTGGCTCTTCAAGCACATAGAACAAGGCTAAGCATACGTGTGCTTAATAACAGCTTCCAAACAGATAAAACTAAAAGACAAAACAGGCGAGTGCACCTGGAAATGGCAACAACTTCTTCCCAGTAGTAGAGGGAGCTAGGAGATAACACCCTAGCGGGACCGAGGAAGGCCAGGGACACCGACACCTAAGTGTTTCCATCTGAGGGGCCACCAACAGGGCACCTGCTCTCAGGGCACCTGTAATGTGTGCCAAGACAGAACACATCCTGCTTCATCATGAAGCCAAACTTCATAGATTTGAAGGAGAAGAAAGCATGTGATGTCCAACTTCCCACTGAAAGAACGGAGCTAGGCTTTAATTACCAGACAAAGAAGAAAGCATCCAGACCCCTGTAGTGAGTAACCCACTTGTAAGTAAGTCATGGACCAAATAACAAAATTAATAGTTGCCCCCCCCCCGCAAGAAAAAAATTCTAAAAGTGAACACAAATAAAATATATCAGTTTATAGAACACAGTCAAAGAAGGACTAGAAAAGAACTTTATAGAATCAATCAGCTTTATTAAAAATGAAGCATGTTACTCCAGAGAGATGACTCATTGGGTAAAAGTACTTTCTGTCAAGACTAGCGAGCTGAGTTCAATCCCTAGGACCCACAAGGTGGAAAAAGACAGCCAGCTGCTGCAAGGTGTCCTCTGACCTCCAACATGCCACAGGACATGTGATCCCCTCCCCACATACAGATAAACAAATGTAGAAGGCAGTTTGTAAAATGCTTCTAAAATCAATAACACAAACTTCTGTAAGACATTAGGGAAAATTAATAACTTGTGGAATGAAAGATGATGAAAACAGAATAAATCATATTCCTTCATACCGGTGATGAACAGTTAAATATGAAATTAATAATGTGATGTCATTTATAAAACGAGTTACTTAAGGATAAATCTAACAAAACATCCATAAACCCTCTGGGCTAAAAATTACCCAGGCGCTGATTGAAGTAATCAAAGGAGCGCTAATAGAGGGGCATACTGCGCTAATGGACTAGAAGAGGCAGCAGAAGAGAAATGTTAATTTCCTGCAAGTTTATCCACAGATTTAAATGAAATCCTGTTTAAAACTTAGCCCAGTACTTTTGAGACACGGAAAAGCTGTCTCTGAAATGTACACAGAGAAAGTAGTGCCGGCTAAGCAGCCTTTAAAATGTAAATCTAGGAGAATTAGACTTTTTTTTCCTCCAGTGCCATACAGCTTGCCCTGTGTGCCTGCATCCACTGCTGGTCCAGAGATCGATGGACAGGAGGAAGAGCCAGGAATAGGCAACAGAGGTGGGGGCCAATCGATGCTACACAGGGGCTCAGCAGCAATTCAGTGTCGAAGAATGGCCCTCAACAAAAGATGAAGCCGGACTGGCTCCACACAAAGCATTATCCTGGGTGGAAACTTTAAGCCCTAGACAAAGTTAACCCTGAGTGGACCATATACCTACATGTGAAAAGCATAACTAAATACTTAGGGGTCATGCAGAGCAAATACAAACAACCAGGCCACCCTGCACATACATGTGATATGTTATAATGGTGCCCATTAGGCTGCACAATTATTATACTGGACAAAATACTCCGGAATACTTATTATAGAAAAGCTTTGTGTTCTGGTTTTATCCCCTTGCTGTGATAAGACACTGCAATCCAAAGCAGCTCAGGAGAGCAAAGAGTTTCTATCAGCTTGCAAGTCACAGTTCACCATCGAGGAAAGTCAGGCAGGAATCCAAGCTGAAACATGAACCATGGAGGGTATCGCTTTCTGACTGGCTTTCTTGTAGATCCATGCTTAGCTATCTTTCTTATGGAGTCCAGGAATGCCTGCCCAGAGAATGGTGCCACGCATGGTGGACTGGGCCTTTGTGTACCAACTAGCAGTTTAGACAGCCCCTATAAACATGCCTGCAGAACAATCTGAGGCTCCATATGCAGGTGGCCATGACAGTTAAAGACCACTGGGACATGTGATTAGGGGCACATTATCTCAAAGGTCTTGGCTATGACAACCAGAGCACAATATGAAGGAATAAAACTTAAAAAGATAGATGTTACAAAACTCAATCACTACCGTCTGGTAGAAGTCCCCCCCTTGCATCAGTTAAATGGTTAAATGACAAATGGTTGAGAGAAGGAACAGGTCTGCAGACTATATATGTGATGGAGACTTGTGCCTGGAAAATGCACAGATCTCTGCAAATCCAATGATAAAAACAAAATGTCACAACAAAAAGTGAGCCAAGGAGTTTAACCCTTTACTAGGCAGTATTCATAGCAAAAGGAAAAAGGAGAAGAAGCTGGATTGTTAGCCAGGAGGTCATGGGAAGTCAGAGTCACACTGAGATCTTCCATGACCCTTGGTGAGTTAGCCAAATTTAAACTGCTGAAGAGGGCTAGGGAAATGGCTCAGCAGTTAAGAGTTCTGGCTGCTCTTGCAGAAGACCTGGGTTCAATTCTCAGCACCCACATGGTGACTTAGAACATCCTGTAACTCCAGTTCCATGGGATATAGTGCCCTCTTCTGGCTTCCATGGGTACTGCATACATATGGTGCACATGCACACTTGCTGACAAAACATTCATCCACACAAAATTTTAAAAAAAAAAGACTCTTTTGAACTGCTGACATATGAGTGCTGATAAGGACGGTGGTTACAACCACAGCTTCCCAGGGAATGGCTGAGTGGTGTGGTCACTGAGTAGAGGTCCCTTTATTTGTTTCTGGGGCTCAAGACTGTACTTAGGACCTTCCATATGGAAGTTCTAGTTAACAATTTATCATAAAGCTTAACAGACACCTTTTGGGTAATTAATAAGAAACATAACTCGTATCTGTGTCAAAGTAGTAAGATGTTCATTGTGATTCTATTCCTGGCTCCAGAGTGGAAAGAGTCTACACGTCCCTCAACAGAGGAAGTGATGAGCAGACTAATGTGTTGTGCTCACAAAGGACTGGGAGGGCTACAGATGTGAGGCCACCCCCACACGCTAAGCCAGTGGTGCTCAACCTTCCCAATGCTGCAATCCTTCATACACTTCCTCACATTATGGTGACCCCTAAGCATAAAATTAGTTTTTATTACTTCATAACTGTAATTTTGATACTGTTATGAATCGTAATGTAAATATCTGATAGGCAGATGATCTTAGGCAACCCCTGTGAAAGGGTCATGTGACAAAAGGGTCATGATTCATAGATTAACAACCCATTCATTCAGGGGTACAGATCTTCTTCTGTATCTAGGAAGGGCAGGAGGCAAAATATGACGTTTACGTAATCAAATCTGACATGGGACCTTCAGCAACAAGCACCCAAAGTTCCAGAGAAAGATACTCATTTGTCTGTGAGGAGTCAAAGAATGGTGAACCATGGGGGTGCCCTGCAGTGCGGAATCCACCTATCTTCCCAGATTATTCCTGGCCCTCTGGGTATCCTTCTTCTGGGGTGAGCAGCCCTTCCTTCTGGAAGATGGAGAGTCAGGGCCATGTGAGGAAGTCCTAGCTAAGTTCCAGGCCTGAGTGCTCTGGAGTAGACTGTTTTATATGACTCTCTCTGCAGAAAGGGCTTTTAGTGGAGGGGCAGGAGCAGAGGAATGCTAGGAAAAGCCTCCCTGCAGAAGCCTCCAACCCTTAAGTTCAAAGTTCTCCACCTGCCAAGGTACCCCATCTGTGACCTCTGGGCTGGCAGTGGGAATGCTTGAATCCCCACAAAGGCTGGCACAGAACCAAGGTTAGAGCAATATACTCTGCAGGAATACAAACATTCTAGACAGAGAGTAACATGGACAATTGGCTGTCAATCAATCTTAAGAGCTAAGTGAAATAGACAAAGCACAAGACAGCACAGATAAATGCCTTGACTGTGCTGGCGTCTTACAAAGTCCAGAGATGGGTTCTTCCCAGAAAGTAGTGACCTCTGAGAATGCAAATCCCACCAAACATTTATGGAATAAATAAAATACGTCGGTGCCCTTGTATACAGAAAGGTGTGCGCAAGCCACTCTGAGCACTGCTATGCCCCAGAAGAGCCCCGATGACAATCCATTCACTTCCAGGAAGAGACAGGGAAGCCCACCAGCTGGTGCCCAGTAAATAAATAATGGCACAAGACCCTGACACCAGCAGTCATAGGGGACAGTCGGGCTCCCTCCAGGAGTGAGCGGCAGATTAAAAGCTGGGATCCACTTCTGTGTTTCCCACATTAACAAATTAGAGGACCCAAAATCATAAGCTTTTTGCAATTACTTCAGGTAAACTGATGAAGTTAAACATTTGAATAGTGAAGAACATGACATTCCCCCAATCTGGAGTAATAATAAATCTAAGAAAATACAAATGACATTTTTAAGTCATTACAAAGTCCCTGAAAAAAATTTAATAAGACCTAAAATTTCTGAGAGCTGTACCATAGACACAGATAAATTATTATTATAAAGATGTTAACTCGCTCAGTATAAATGAGGAAATCAGTTCAGTTCTTAGAATTCTAATATTTTCTTCCCTTCCTTCGTCTCCTTCTTATTTTCTCTTCTCTTTCTGAGAGGGTTTGACTAACTCCATTTTAAACAAACTGGAGGAGAAAGGCTGCAGACAAGAAAAAAAAAAAAAAGACAAAGGGGAAAACTCACTTAGAAACGTTAAAAACCAACACTAAGTCATCCCATACTTGAAAAAGAAAGTGAGACTTGATCCTAATGCATTGCGTACGTACACAAAGCCTTCAGTTGAATTAAAGTCTGGAATGCAAAAGACAAGCTAATGAAGCCTAGAAACCACGACAGAGGAAGGTATTTATGCCCACGGATTAGGAAGACACACAAAGACGCAGTAGGGTACATGCCTGATGACTTTTAACTATAATAGAAAGTGAAGGGGAGAAGACAAGCTGCACCCGCGGAGAAAACAGCCCCTGCGTTTAGGGTTGGTGGTGGTGGGTGTGTGCTATGAGTGCATGACACCCGCAATCAGTGAGGGGAAGGGAAAGCCGGCATGAACAAGTAGCCCGGAGATGAAAGCCTGCCGGATACGTTTATGAAGCAATAGATACCTGGCATTTTTAAAGATTTACTTATGTATACAGTGTCTGCTTGCATGTATGACTGCGATGCCAGCCAGAAGGCGGCACCGGAAAACCTTACAGATGGCTGGGAACCACCATGTGGTTGCTAGGAGTTGAACTCATGACGTCTGAAAGAGCAGCCAGGGCTCTTAACCTCTGAGCCATCTCTCCAGCCCCTGTGCCTGGCATTTTTCATTAGCAAAGAAATGTGAGCCAACATGAGAAACTAATAAACACACACCACACATCACACACACACACCACACCACACATCACACACACACACACATATACACACACCATGTAGACACTCGGCCTGAGGCTAGAGAATGCCCCTCTGAACTGCTGCTATCTGTATGGCAAACCAGTCATTAGCGGGTGCATACACACTCAGGGTCTCACAGTCCGGCACATCGCTTTCCTTCTCCTGCCCCTTTCTGCTGAGCTTTTTACTTTTTATGTCCTTTTTTTTCTTCCAGTGCTAGTGATGGAACCCAGGACTCACACATGCTAGGCAAGCGTTCTGTCGCTGAGCTACACCCCAGCCCCACAATGTCTCCAAGAAGACCCAGAGTTTGCAGCTGTTGCTCATAGCAACTAGGGACACGCACAAAAAGTACCTGCTGGCAAGACCTAGGGTGTGAACAGTCCGGTGAACGGAGGTCCACAGAGCTCAACTAAGAAATGGTCCCTAAGGCCTCAGTGTGAGCCACTAATGCCAAATACAGCGCTCAAAACATGATATAGAGAAAATACATAGCCACAGAACACATCAATTATCTTTACGGCACCATACTCAAAACATGGAAAATCTGTTTTTTTCATTTGTGGAAATAAGGGTTTTTCAATCACCAAGGAAGGCTGTGGAGGCCCAATGGCCCAGTAGTGTTCCTGTTCTCAGACTAGATAGAGGGGTGCAGAGAAGTCTATTGGAATCCAGCTATCATTATGATTCATCTTTAAAATGGGCGTGTCGATTGTAACTTTCTTTCCTCTGTGCATTTCAGAAGAGAAAACATTGTTTTTGGTCCATGTGGTGTAGTGGTATTTTGTTTGTGCTCTAACAAATAAAGCTTGCCTGAAGATCAGAGGGAGGAGGTAGCCACTGGTTAATCATAGAGGCCAGGCAGTGGCCTCTGGGATCTCATGCATTTAATCCCAGCACTAGAGAGGTGGAGACAGGAAGTGATATGGCTGGATAGAGAGACGAATGTAAGGGCAGAGACAGGAACTCAGTTCCTTCTGTCTGAGGATTTAGTAGAGATAAGAAGTCTCTCTAGTGGCTGGCTCCTTTACTTCTCTGATCTTTCAGCATTTACCCTAACTCCAGGTTTTATTATTAAGACCAGTTAGAATTTGCACTACGAAGTTGGGTGTGGCGTTGATGGGCTGTGGCAAGGCAGGTGTGGTACCAGCAAAAGTGTGTGCCTTTCTTCAGTGATTGCCTTCATGAGTCAGAGCGTCTCTGTTTGCAGAACATGAATACAGTAAGACTCAAGCTCCTCATGTTTAAACAACAGTTCATGAACCCCCTTTTCAGTTAGGAAAACTGGAAAACAATCCATTCCCGTGGCTCTGGTCTGTCTGGGTCTAGCATCATCAGATTCTCTGCAGGACAAGCCAGGGTGCCGTGAATCTTCCCGAAAAGAGCAGGTGGAGATGGATTGTGAATCAATGTCTGGAAAGAGCTTCCAGGGCCTCTAACAGGCCACGAGGTCTTGGCATGCAGCAGCCAGCCTTGTCATCGCTTTTGCGAGATCCAGGGGCCTAGTTTCTGTGGCCTGGTAATTGCCCATTCCCCTCAGAAGTTCATTAGCAGGACTTCCTGTAAAGCCCATTCTGAGAGCCTGAGATAGGAAAACTATTTTCCAGGAGGCTGTGCTATCAAGGCTCCTTGCTGAACAACCAGGGTGACTCTGTGTGTGTGTGTGTGTGTGTGTGTGTGTGTGTGTGTGTGTGATTATGTCTCTGTGAGCATATCTGTATTTGCAGAGCAGAATGTGGCTATGTGTGTGCCTGCATGAATGAGTGTGTGTGTCGGTGTGTGACGACATCTGAGAATGCACCTATGTGCATTTGTATGAGTGTGACCGCCTGTGTATATACATGCATGTATTTGTATGGATGGATGTGAGTATGTATGTATATAAATGCCCATGCTTGAGTGTGTCCACATTTCTGTATGTGTGTATCTGCATGTATGAGCATGTGTCTGCCTGCTTATGTGTGTTGCATGTAAACACATTAGTGCACTGTGCATGCAGGTGTCCATGACTGCTGTAGAGAAAAATGCAAATTAAATTAAATAGGAAAAAAATGTCTCCCTGTCTAGTACCCATGTTTCCCTTTTCTTCCCAAATGTCATTCTCTGTCCTTTCAAATGCATGTCAATCTTTCTAATGGCCAGAGCAGCCTCTCCAGCTCCAGGGCACAGCAATATCTTCACAGATCTGGAAACAATCTCTGTGTGAAGCAAACTGTGAGCAGCAGTGCCTACCACCTGCTCCTTTGGGACTTCAGCCATGTTTTTGATGCCACTCTCCTCACCTTGCAAAACTGCCTCACTCCAAACAGATGAGTCACAGTCCAGTCCCGGCACCAAGGCGCAGTGAGACTCTATGCATAGAGGGCAGCATTGGTACTATCAAAGCCTCTGCCGTGGGCGTTCAATTGCAACCTAGGTACCTCTCCATCTCTCTCAGAAAGTGGGCCACATCTCCCTCCGTAATCTCTCCCTTAAGATAGAGAACTGACAGGCTCCTGCTGTGACATTAGAACACTCAGGTCTTGGGGGCGGGGGCGGGAAGTCCAGCATCCTTCCTGGAGGTCTCTGGGATTGATGAGAAAGCATGCTATACTGCAGCCTTGGATCAGCCTGTCCCAAGCTGCAAGATAAGCTTGTGGTCCTATCTAGTGCCTGTTTCTGCATCCCTTGGATAATGTGGGGTGCAGCCCACCCACTCATCTGGAAACCGTAAGAATGAGTGGTACGCCTTGGGGCTCGGCAGGCTATCCATAGCAGCTATCTCTCTTCCTGCAACTCTTCTCCAAACTCTCTCCCTTCCTTAAAGGCTCCACACATCACCAAAGGTCTGATGTTGCCTTCTAATGCTCTCCTGCTTATGCCCCGGGGCTGCCACACAGGCAGTGGGGTGGAGATACAATGTGGACTCCAAGGCATAGAGCTCAGGCTGTGGACTCCTCATATCTGTTGCTGATATCTGTCATCAAGGACAGAGGTAGAGCCCTGTTTGATTTCCCCTGCTTAGCTCAACTTGAAAGTATTTCACAGTA
Source organism: Chionomys nivalis (assembly GCF_950005125.1). Classification (NCBI taxonomy): domain Eukaryota; kingdom Metazoa; phylum Chordata; class Mammalia; order Rodentia; family Cricetidae; genus Chionomys; species Chionomys nivalis. The sequence goes on along the minus strand of NC_080102.1, from coordinate 44,950,059 downwards.
CCTTTGAAACAAGCCGTAGAAGAAAGCTAAGGTGCTGGCAGCCTCTGGAGTCAGGAATCACATGATGGTGCACATTCTACCTAAGAAACCACCATTTAGGAATGCCAAGCACAGCCCATGAACCACTGGCAGGAGAAACTCTTGGTGGCAGGGGATCCCAGAAAAGGTAGCCACGCAGGGCAGAACACTTGGTCAGCTGGCCTGGAAGGGAAAGAAAAATAGGGCAAAAGCGAACACTCTATACCCTCAGTCCAACCAAGAGTCTCAGCATCCACCACCCAGGGCTTCAGCAAGGTGCTCAGGACCTCATCTTGCTGGGTAGCCAACTGTTGAACCTCCATACACAATAAAACAAAGGGCCCAAACTCAACAAAGACACAACAGTCTCCACAAACACTTGCAGAGGAAGGGGCACAGAACAGCATTAGCCTACACATCAGGACCATTCAATGTCAAGCGACAGCTATGACATGGGGGATCAGAGTGGCTGAAATCCAGAAGACTGACCACACCCTGTGTAGCCCAGGATGAAGAGACCAGACTCTCCCGACAGCGGGAGGAAGGCAGAATGCGCAGCCGCTGCCCAAAATGCTGTAAAATCAAACACGCTTCTGCCATACCATCCAGCAACAGGACTCTGATATTTACCCAAGGGAGCTGAAAACGTATGTCCACAAAAAACCTGCACATGGGTGTTTATAGCAGCTTTATTCATAATTGGCAAACTTGGAAGCAGCCAAGATGTCCTTCAGTTGGCGAAGGGATAAATAAACCGAGGCCCATCCAAACACTGGAATATTGTTCAGCACGAAAGCAAAATGAACTATCAAGCCAAGAAAAGACACGGAGGGGACTTAGATGCGTTTTATGGATAGAAAGAAGCCAGTTTGAATAGGCCATGTGCAGTGTACAACCCATCTCTGAGACGTTCTGGAGAAGGCACTATTATGGAGACAGGAGAAAGATCAGTGATTTCCAGGGACTGGAGACAAGCAGGGACAAACAGACCGGGTACTGATTCTTGGGTTGCGGAGTCCACTCAGCATGGCTCTACCGTGGTGGGTGGGTACCATTATCTGAACCTGAAAGCTGTCTGGTCCTAGTGTGTTCAAGAATGTGCAGTCACAATGTGTTCCCCAGTGAATGGTGCAAGTGACAGGCTCTGGGTGATGGTGATGTGGCGTAGAAGTCCTTGCACTCACTGTAATTAGTAAGGATGTTGATTATGACGAAGGCTGTTCCTGTGATGGGAAGGGGCATGTAGGGTCATCTTTCCTCCTGAAAGTACAAACCCACTCCCCACAGGTCTTTTGGGATCTGAGCCACCTTCCTGCTTGCCCTGTGACCCTGGCCATCATCAGACACAGGTGCCTCCTCTCACCTGTTCACCGGCTTCTTGTCTGTCTTCTCTCAAAGCAAAAGCTCCTAGAGAAGGTTGGCATGTCTGCTGCTCTGCCTGGCAGCTCAGAGCAGTGCCTAATTTATATCCCACACAGCCTTCTGGCTGGACATAATTTAGAAAGCACAGTGCCCGGCACAGGGTTTACCCACCAACCCTGCCATGCATAGGGGCATCACGACCTCCATTTTCCTGTCTACTGACACCTGTTGCTTAGTGACCATAAGGCCAAATGCCCTAAAGGAAGCTGAACTTCATGGACACCAGGAAAAGGGAGACTTACACTGCAGACAGCATAACCTTGCTTCAGCTCCCACTGAGCACCAGGGGAGTTCTGTCTATGGCAGAAATGTCTGCCTGTGCCCACAGCACTCCCAGTGGGAGGCAAGCGTCAGACATGGCAGTGAGCTTCCTGATTCTGGAGAACTTGACCTGTGAGTGAAGGGAACTTGTGTCCTAGAGTTCAGCACCACATGTCAATGGAGCATGCGTGTAGGGTGCTTCCAGTTCATCCTTGGCCCCACCAACTCAAAAGCATTTACGGTGCAAACTCTACCCTTGAGCTCTCCACGGACCTCTCCCACCCCTGGGAGCACATCCAGGGGATGGGGCTTGTCTGGTATGGTATTGGGCCCTTCACATTGTGACTCATATCTGCAGGATTCCATTCTGAACCTCCACACCTGCCAATCTGAAAATCCCTTTGCTACACTGACCTCTATGGTTCTCAATTGCCTGGGTCCCCATTCATCCCCACACTTCCATGAACCGTGGAAGCATTTTGCCCCACCCCTACTGCTGCCCCGAAGTCCAGCTATCTGCAGTATTTCTTCCTCTGACTCCCAAGCTATCAGCTGGGCGGGGGCTCTGCCCATCTTAGAGTCTGTCCAGGAACCTCCAGGGTGTGCCCTGCTTCTCCTCCTGGGCAAGAACCCATGTTCCCCAATCACCCTGGGAATGGTAGAAGCATGTGTAGTCACTTTGGGTTTAATCGAAAGGGCCATTTGGCTGAGATGAGAAGGTTTGCCCTCACCTGGGTTTCACCTGCATGCTGCTGAAGGCATCCAAAGTGCCAAGCAAAAAAGTTGCCTGTTTCTGATAATATTCTGCCGGCTTGAACAGAGGGTACAGTGGAAGGGGTCCCAGGCTGGCTCTCCAGAAATCCCAGCCCAGGTCATGGAAAATAAGCTGCCTGCTACAGGTGTTACACTTGGCTGATGCTCCAAGTCCCAACCCTCTCCGATGTGCCCACCTACCTGCATAGCATGTTAGCATACATGCACAAACACATGCACAAGCATAGCAGGCACAAACACCAGGACCACTTGTCGCTTTCCCTTTACAATGGAAGGAAGATCCTGGGCTGGGTAGAGGTCCTTGGGGCCACCAAGTGTGGAAATGGTGGCCTCAGAGTGGATCGACAAGGCAGGACTAGTTGGGGCAGGGGCACAGGGTACAGATGTCATATAGCTGCTAGCTTTTTGCTAGTAAGAGGCCAAGTGAGTTGTGAGCTCCCTTCCCTAATACTGTCATCTTTTCCCTCCCTTCCCCCTCCCTTCCTTTCCCCCTCCTCCTTCCCTTTCTCTCTTCTCTCCTTCCCTTCCTCCCGCCCTTCCTTCTTTTGGGTCGGTAGCCTGTGCTGTCCCGGAACTCAACAAAGCCTCCCAGCCCCCTGCCTCAGTCTCCCAAACCGACACCAGAGCAGTTTCCAACAGTTAGTGCTTTCTGCCCACACTGCGTGATCCAAGGGCATGGAAGCCATCCTCTCCCACAGTGAAAAGGGACCCCAGATTCTGAAGGCTGCCCTGAGTTGGGAACGAGAACGCTCTAGTTCGAGTCACCCCACAAAGCTATACCACAGCTTCCAGAGCGAGCCGGTTTTCACAGCTCCTGATTTTCCAGTCTCCTTCACTGCGTATCCCCGGCTGGCACCCACCCACAGCTTCCCTCCGCTTAAACCGTATTTGAGAAAGCAATTGAAAACTGGACGTATGCGGCACCTCCACGACTCTTTTATTTTTTGCCTGCGCTTGGTGGCATTGAGGGCTCCGCGCAGAGATGCTTTGCTCATTATGTCTTTCTGGTGGGGCTCACTTTCAAGGTCAGGACAGCTGCCTGTCTCTCAGTGCTCACCCTGCAAGCCAATCTCCAGGCCTCACCGTCCCAATCGGGTGCTCTCTCAAGCATGAACTATCAAATTATTGTCAATTCCGGCTGATTTTCTAACAGACAATGGAAAAGCTTCTGTGGACTTCGCGTGTGACTCCTACCCACTTTCTTATTTATTCAAAAATAACAGTGAAAGGTCACGGGCCCAGCACACGCAGTTAGCTCTTTGCTGTTTATTGAGTTTTTATGCTTGGTTTAAAACTGAATTACTGGGGCATAAAGTGAAAATGCATTTATGCCCTTCAGGAAAATCTGTACATAAAAATTAAATTGTATTATGAAAAGCAGAGGGAGTCATGTGGGACGCTCCGAGGAGCTGATTAGGAGATCAAAGAGCCCGTGAGGACCAGTTCTGATTGCTCGGGATAGTCTCCATGAGTACGTTGCTGTCATTTAGAATCATTACCTGGAGGCCTCTTCTCATCCTGTGGGCATGGTGCCAGGCAGGTATTTGTGGGACAGATAGAGTCCGAAAGCCAGGGCCCCAAAGAGCACCCCTTATTTGCTAACTAAAGCCTCAAAGCAGAGTCCTTGGGCATTGCCCTGCGAGACTGTATCTCTAGGATTCTGAAGTTCCTCTGGGGTCTGGCACAGTCAAAATGGGACAGGTTTGGGATTCCTTGAGTGCAAAGAAGCCCTCGGCATGATAGATCGTGGGAACAGTGGCTGGACAAAGCCCTCGGGCTGTGAGTGCTCTGGAGTGTTCCCCAGAGTTGCAGTCAGTCAAATTATCTGGCCCTTGCTTAGAAAATGGAGGCCTTGAAGATGAGAGGGGGGAGGAATACATTGTGGTGGGAATGGGCCTCGAGAAATTAGCTGGCATGGAGTTGGCCTGCAAGGCCTTTTTGGCAGGGAGTACCATACATCTGCAGGCCTTTCCCAAAGGCATTTCACTGGCACTTTTTCTTTAGCACAGATCCCAAGAACTGCAGATAGTAGAGAATGTGGATGTAGGCTCTTTCTCAGGTTACCAGCAAGTGTCTTAGCAGGCTGGACCAGAGAGAAAGAGCTGTCTGTCTCCATGTGGGTGATGGAACAGGGAAGCTCAACTCTGTTGCCTGCACTCCCTGATATGGGGACTGTAATCCCAGGCCCACATCATCTGAGAGAATAAGGCTTATGTTTCTGTAGGTAGACACTGCCTATGGCTTGGCCATGGTCCACACTGGTGAGCATGGTGCCCCAATACAGGCAATTTCTCTTTTACTTATCTAGTCAGTAGAAGGCTTAAACTTGCTTGCTGCTGTCGAGATCAGATACAGTTCTTGGTCTGGGACTGGAAGAGTGGCCGCCAGAGGAGCTCTGGGAGGCTGCAGTTGACACAGAGAAAATTCTTGCTTGGAGCCTTTTAGGATTTATATTTTCTACATAAGTCAAAATATGTCCCCAGACATAACACCAGGACTACAGCCACTTAGGACTCCTGCAGCTTGAAGCCAGTCAAGGTGAAGCCGCTCTTTGGGTGCAAGTGTCAGCTACAGCCCATGGTGTAGCTCGCTCACTGTGCTGTGGTGACAAAGAAAGGACTGGAAGGTGGCAAATGAGCCTACCCTTTAGGCCAGGATTGGAAGAATAATTTGCTGAGCAGACAGCGATGGGACAGCAAGCTGGGCAGTAACTAGAGCAGCAGCAGCAGCAGCGAGCAGGAGTGGGCTGTAGGCTCTCCAGCTGGGGAAAGCATGTGTGCAATCAGGTGAGTTTTTGTGTGCATTTCTTGGCATATAATTCACACCAAACAAAGGAGAATAGTTCAGCTCTGGCTCTATGTGCAATTTCGAGAGAGAGAGTGGGGCCCTGTAAATCAGGGTTATGCAAATAAGGGCAGTCTAATTTCTTCCAATCAGTCCTAGCCAGAGGGTCAGGTCACAGGGCACCTCAGGGTGGGTTACCACATTCCTCTCCCAGGGGGTTGGGATTTCCTCCCCCTGAGCTTATGTAACTCATGGATGGGAACCAGATCTACTTTCTGTAGCAGAGGCAGTGAGCAGGTGGGGAGGGAGTGGCAAGGTACCCAGCAGCCATGTTATGAGAAATGGGATTTTCTCAACCTTTCTTTTTTTTTTTTTTTTTTTTTTTGATTTATGGACGCTTGGGTGGCATCCTCCTCTTCCTGGAAATGGCACAACCCTTCCCCCCACATCCTGCTGAGAAAATCTCTAGCGGGCTCCAGGAGCTGGGAAGTCCCCTGTGTGTTTGTGCACAGAACTGTGCCACCTGAGCAGCTCTTCTGAGATCCAAGAAAATGTGAGTGACCCCAGGGCCAGGGTCTAGGCTGTGAGAGCCTTCCTGCCTTGTCTGCAGGCTTCCTGTGGGGGAGGGGAGTTAATCCCACCAACTCCATGCAGCATTGGCACCCTTAACCATGCTGCTGCTGATTTGACCTTCCCCCCCAGTTACCCAGGGCTCTGAAACAGAAGCAATTTCCAAACGGAGAGAAAACTTTGCTCCATCTGGGCCCCAACTGCGCCCAGTGATCCCGCAGCTAATGAAATGTTTTAGCTCCACAATGCTGGCTTGCTCCAGAGCCTTCAATCAATGGAGATCATTCTACCCCTTGACTGGCAAATTAATAGACTCGCCCTGGCCTTTCCCAGGAGTTTATGACTTAGAAATGACTGTGAGAGTTACTCCGCTTTCATCTGACTGGAACAGGGCTGCCTGTCTGTCGGAGGAGGAGGAGGCTCGGCTGGGCAGAGGATGGTCAGCTTCTCAGAGGCAGGCAGGAGCCTCACTTCTCACACTCTACTTGCCAGCTTGTCCCTGTAAGACATTGAGCTGATACCCAGACATAAGCACATTTTGATCCTGTCAGAATGGAATGTCCCAGACAGTCAATGTGACACCATTAGACATGAGAACAATATTCGAATCTATTTGATTCTGCAGTCACTTTTTACAGGCGCTCAGGGCATTTACCCTAAAAGCCGCTTCTTTTAAGGCTGTGCCCATTCACCCCATGTGTGGGTGTCTCTGAGAGGCCTGACCTTGCTATGTCTAGGACCGGATGTCACTGGCAGAACAGTGTAGCTGTGATCTTCTCCAAAGCGGGACCTGTGTCCTGACCCCTGATCTGAGATTTAAAAGTTCGGGCCCCTCATCTCATCTCCTCCCTGCCCTGCCTTCCATAGTCACCAGCAACCCCTGAACTTGGGGTATCCATCCCTGGAGAACATGGAAGATACGACCATCCTCCCCGCCTCCCGCCTCTTCCCTGGATGGTGACATTGTAGACGCTGGCTCTTTTGCTCTCTCTGCATAGGTACCTCACACAGTCAAAGCACAACCGTCTCAATGTTGGTGGCCTTGAGTTCCAGACTCTCATGAGCAGGGCTTCCAAGATGATTCTTCTAGCTCTGAGTCTTGAGAACTGAAGGCTTAAGGTTTCAAGCTTTCAAAAGCAGAGGCTTATTGCTCGAGGCTTAGACTGCCAACATCCAGCAGCTGGAGCTACAGCCCCTGAGCTCTGGGTGCTGTGACCCTTGGCCCCTTAATCCCTGGCAGCTCGCTGGAACTGTCTCATGACTTAGGGCTGTAATCTTTGTGGTTTTGGCTCTGTCTCCAGCTCTTCCAGCCTCCCTGCTTCTCCATCCTTCTGCTGTGCCCTTAGTCTTCCTCTGTGCCCTTGGTCCCTTTGGAATGCTGCATCTGTCTTCTTGTGTGACAGCTCAGAGTTTTGCATATCAAGGTTCTTGCTTTTCAACGATTCTTCAGAACTCTTTGATTTCAGTAGATTTGGGGATTTGATAGGTACCAATAAGGACTTCCCAGGTCTTGGGTACCAGAACAAGGAATTTGATGGAGACTTTGAATTGCAGCAGCAAGCAAAGCAAGAGACTTTATTAAGAATGAATTCACTTCCAACGGAGTGGGAAGGGAGACAGTTTAGAAGTTCAAATCCCACACTAAGGACTGGGGCTTGTCTGGCTCATTTGTATTGCACAGGCTTTCTGCACAGGTTCTGTCTGCTACCTGTCAGTAGGTGTGAGGTCATTACTAGTCTTTGCCAATAGACCTTTTTGTTTGTTTGATCATTTTGCATCCTTTCTTTAAGGTCCCTCACTGCCCTCTCTCTTCATCCTGAGCTGCATCCTGTTTGCTCTACCATTGCCTTGGCACTAAGACTAGAAGCCTCGGTATCTTGTCTGGTCTTGTGGCAAGTGAGACTGATGTACCTGTGAAAAATGCCACAGTATGCAAAAGGAACATTCAGGAAAGGACATTATCAATCCCTGTAACACCAGGTGGAGGGAGGCAGGAAATAGGATAGAGACCACCCAGCTTGCTCTGAAAGCACTAAGAAATAGATAGATAAGTGGAACATACTTGTGCCTGGATGCCATCCCACAGATCAATCCATTTAAATAATTGCCAAGTGCCCACCACAGCAATCGTAGGCTTGGTTCTGAGTCCTGGGTAGAAACAGTGATGGGGTAAGCAAGTCCCTCACCATTCATGACACCTGTCTTGGCTGAAGAGAAGTCTTCCAAAGCCAGTGAAAAAATTACCTGAAGCAGCCATGCATGGAAATGGACCCTGATGCTGGTAAGGCACCTGTGGCTGCCATGAGGGCAGGGCTACTTGGAGACAAAGTACCTTTTCCTTTAACATCTATGGATGATGACAGTCCAGCCAAGCATCAAGAGAGGGCAGGCTTGGTGGACAGCCTTCAATCAAAAGGTCAAGCCTCCAAGAGCTCTGGTTATTTGAAGGACATATAAATTAAAGAGAGCTCATAGTGGAGGCCTGCATTTAAAAATTGGGGTGTGTGTGTATGTATGCGTGTGTGTGTGTGTATGACCTGCTGCCCTGGAACTCACCAAGTAGGCTCGGCTAACAGGCCAGATAGTCTCAGGCATCCACCTGTTTCCACCTTCCCAGTGTTGCAATCACAAGTGTGTGTCACCATGCATGGCCATTTATTCATGGGTTCTAGGGGCTGACTTTAGGTCTCGGGGCTTGTTAGGTTAGCGCTTTGGTATCTGAATACCTCCAACTCATCCTTAACATTCTTACCATCACAATAGCTTCCCCATTGCTTACCTCCCAGCCAAACATCCTTCTCCAGTGGAGGAGGCTTTCCATCTGCAGCCCCTTCATCAGCTCCACTGTAGGTGGAATCTTTTGTTGGAACCACCGACCAGTTCTGTCCTGTCAACTGGCTCCCTAATAACCACATAGAGACTTAATATTGACTATAAATGTTCAGCCAATAGCTTAGGCTTGTTACTAAATACCTCTTACAACTTAAATTAGCCCATATTTTTATCTGTGTTTTACCACGTGGCTCCATACCTGATCTCAGTATGGCATGTACATCTCCTGCTTTATCTGGGTCTCACTCGTAGCTCCTCAGACTCCACCCTTCTTCTTCCCAGCATCCTCCTAGTCTGACTCTCTCACCCAGTATCTTCAGGCTAGCCAGTTCTTTATCAACCAATGAGAGCAGTGCATATTGACGGTATATGAAGACTGTTCTACAGCACTCCATTAACTCTTCTGCTCTGCAGCCTCCCAAGCTTTCTTGTTCACCCATCTCAAGGCACAGTGATATCAGACTCAGTCTGATCAGCCCTCAGCCATCCCCAGCCTTGCTGTCTGGAGTTCTACAGACTTAAATCTTCCCCCTTCTTCCTTTTCTTCTTCCTTTTCTTTCTCCTCCATTCCCTTTGGTCTTCGCCAGTCAGCCTTCTTAGAGACCCTGACCCCACTGGGCAACACTTTTTCAAGGCTCCCTTTGCTGTATTGGCTCCCTCCTTTTCCCTTCAGGTCCTAGAGGGCATGCACCCTCCCCTCACTCCATCAGTCATGGAAAGCCTCACCTTGGCTCTGTCTTTCTGGTGCCATCATGGAAAAACACTAGAATGCTTTCAACCTGAGATCAGTTTAAGGTGTCTTCTTCCTGTTTTCCCAGTAGTCCAGACTACGGTCTGCTCCACACTGCTGGCCAGCATAGTACAGAGCAATTGAAGGCTCACACTGGTCAGATATCCATGATTGGTTCCCAAATGCACTGTGCCATCACCCTGGCTGTGGAGCCTTCTGCACGCTCCTTCCCTTCGCCACTGGTAACTCAGCTCCAGAGATGTGAGGAATGCCTTTTCCCTTCTAAAGCCACCAGCACCTCCCACATTTCCAAAACAACGCTGAATACAACACTCACCTCCATTGCTAGTTTCTCTAGAGCTGCTCAGCGCAAGGAAATGTTAGCTGCTCATAGTGGGAGGCTCTCTGCTAAGGTGCCTGGCATTTATCCCCTTTGCTGGAGCAGTAAGTTTAAATCATGGAGTGTTAGCATGCTCCTAAATGGAACTGGTGGGAAATGTTAAGTGCTGTCTTCTCCAAAATCTCAGAAAGCAGTTAACCTCAACCACAGCCGACTCTGATAAACAAGAGTGAAATTAGCGGCTGTCAGCTGTACTTAACACTAGGGATGATTGTGTGGGAGTCCAGCCAGTCGCTTTGAGTTCACTCTGGTCCCCTGTCAAGAACACAATGCACACAGGCACAAGCAAGGGCAGGCTATGAAGGACTGGCCAGCATCACTGGCTGGCTTTGTTGATTAACAATCACAGAGGCCAGGCCACATGTTCTCCTTTATCCACCCAAGAGGTCAGAAGAAGGCGAGAAGAGCCAGAGACAAGGGTGTTCCTGTTGGCTTCCCCTCTGTGTTCAAGAATGTTCTTCAGCTCCTCTATGTACCTAACACTGCCTAGGTGGCCTGAACAAGAGCTACTTGCATTCACTACTGAATCACTGGGCTAGATGATCACATGTTTGCAGATGAGGGATGAGGGTGGAGAGAAGATGGACCAGCCCTGCCCATAGGGAGCTCACTCTGACCATGAAGCAAGTCTTAGTGCCACCTGCAAAAACCCAGGAATTGTAACAAGAGTCACTGGGACCTGGACTCAAGTACCAGACTACAGTAGATGCATAGACAGCTCTACTGTCCAGCCCCTTCTCCTCTGTGGTCAGCCAAGTTGTGTGGGCAGACTTGACTGCCTGGTACCCCAATCTATACCGTCATGGAGTGTGATAAAGAACTATTCCATGGTCCTGAGAAAGGAGAGACACCAAATACCTTACAATGAGCTACTAGATCAAACTGAGCCTGAAGTTCTTTACTTTGCTTGTTTCATTACCTTCTTTGATAGTTTTGCCAGGCTTGTGTTAAGATTTTATTTCATCAGTTAAAAAACCAAGGGCCCTCACAATGTACTGATGGTCCCTTCATAGTTCTCAGCTTAGTGTAGCAAGTTGGTATGAACATCTCTGGTGGTGTCCTGGGACCTGGAACCAGCCTTGGGGCTCACATCTTTCCTTTCCCCCTGTGTCTCTCAAGACTGTTGTGGCTTGGATGTAATACCTTTGTTTTTGTCTGTTGGTTGAATTTTCTGGCGCTGCCAAAAAATGCAGTGTTGAAGGGTTTTAATCATGTGGACACATGCACCTCACTGCTGTCTGGCCCAGCTTATCTTCATGCCTTGCAATCTCATCCCTGGAAAAACAAGTTTTCTACAATTTCACTCCACATCTTTCAGGTCTTTTTTATTTTATTTATAAAAGTATTTTATTGATTCTTTGATAATCTCGTGCAATGTATTTTGATTATATTTACCCCAGTCTTTTTTTAATTCCTAGATCCACATCCATCTCTTCTACCCAACATTCTCTCCTCTTTTTTCTTTTCTCTTAGCTAATCACCCTTTGACTCTACTTCATGCTTCCCTTATTCTTCTGGATGCAGAGCTATCTACTGGAGTGTGGTCAGCCTATCAGGAGCAACACCCTGAAAGAAAATGTACTTCCCCTCCTCAGAAGCCATCCACTGTCCACAACAACTCACTTAGGCAGGAGTGAGGGCTTGTGAACCCCTTTCAGCTCCCTTCTGGTTTTTTTTTTTTAAGGCTCTTGATGAAATGTGTGTTTTGGGAGTTGTGAGATAGTTCAGTTGGTAAAGTTCTGGCTTTGCAAAGCACAGGGACCTGAGTTCAAACCCAGAGCCCACATTAAAAAATAAATCCAGGAGGAGTGGTACATGTTGCTGATAAAGTAGCAATGGAGCAGCAAAGACAGGAGAATCCCTCAAACTTGGAGGTCAACTAGCCCAGACTAATTGTTAACCTCCAGACCAGTGAGACCATGTCTCCACCCATACACACACACACACACACACACACACAAACACACACACACAAACACACCATACTCCTGTGTTGTATGCAGTAACTTAAATCTTCTTGCAACAATGTCTTCAAGAAATCTCTGTGTGGAGTCTTTGAAGCAGAAGAGACCTGCTCCCCACTTTCCTACCTGCTTGGAGGAGACTGACCCCCAGTGCCCTACTGCCCACTGTGATTGGCAGGGATAGTGCTGTCCCTTAGTTCTGAGTATCACAGATCCTTCTGGTAGTTCAGATCCTGGGCCCCAGTAAACCCCACATCGCATAGCATCTTGGCACCTGTCAGGCCAGCAGGCTCACGCCTTTGCCTCCTTCTCTCTAGCAATCAGTACTCTTGCCACTGTGGGTCTCCTCTCCCTTAACGTGCATCACATCCTCTTCTCCACTTGAGCTCCTGATTCAGTAAACCTTCTTGCTGCTCCAGTTATCGATTGCTTATTCATCTTAGATCTTACAAACAGCCTCCCCCAACTTGTGACCCGTCTGTCTAATCCTTCCACGGTGACCTTCACACACAGACACCTTCGCCTTCAAGGCTGGGCACAAACTCACTTTCGAGGGCTTTGAGCTCTGAGGGGAATAGGATGGTGTTTATGTTGAGCCCTGAAGCAGGGGCTGGTGAGCAGAAGGTTTGACGTGTCCTTCTTAAGTACACTACAGCTTGCAAGAAAGGCATTCTGATGCTCACACCCTCCCTTGGGTGAAAGGAGAGTTTTGTTCCCAGTCACTCTCTTGGCCCTGACGTGGGGTCTTTAAACAGATGACTCCCTGGGGGCATTCTGATGACTTACCTAGCTCAGGGACCTGCCTCTCCCTTGTGACTCTCACTCCTATGAGAACATACACACATCTTTCTTGAGCAGAACCTCAGCTTTGGCTGCTAGGGAGCAGGGACCAGCCTCTCTCTGGACTCCTCCAGAGGCTCCAGTGGTGCACAGGGTAACCCAAAGTAAAGGCATGCCCATGGTTACTGTGCCCATCATCCAGGAGGGAGGGGGCCTTGTAGAGGTTAGTCATGGAACAAAAGATGAACTCACATATCTGTCACTAAGAAAAACACACAGAGGGGGTAGGACACAGCAGAGCAGCTGGAGGGCGATCCCATCATCCAAGCAGAGGCAGGCAGTGTACATACAAGACTTCACAATCTCTGTTTATCCTCCTCAGGCCATCAAGAAAGGGGATGCGCTGAGTGAGGCAGGTCAGACATTAGACAAGCCTCTTGGTGGGTCTGAGACCTGTCAGTCCAGAGGAGCATCTGGTAGCCTCAAGTGGGAGGAGCTGGCTCTCCTGGAACATGGATGACAGTCACCACTCACCAGGGCTGCTGGACCCCTTCTAGGTGAGTAAGAGAATAGTGTGGAGAGGGAGGCAGAGGAAAAGTGAAAACCCCTCTGCCCAGGATCGCTCAGTGATTCCCACATGGTGGAGACCAAGGAAGTTATACCTTCAACCATCCCCAGATCTCTGGGCAACTCCCATTCTTTGGGGGAGTCTTTCTCTTTCTTATTTCTATCACTATTCATTCGTCCTTGGTCCAACTCTTTGTTGAGGCCAGCATGGACCAACCTTGGTTCCAAGTGTATGCAGGAGCAGAGTGTTCGATCAAGGTACAACTGCATTCCAGTAGTGGGGACAAGACAGAAGTGAGTGTGGTCCTGGGCACCAAGACAGCCCGACATAAGGTCTGAAGGAACAGTGGATATGAGGTAGCTCTTTGGGCAGCTGGAGTCAGAGCAGAGCTCACTTGGGTGAAGGAAGCCATGCCCACTGTGGAGAGCAAGCTATAGCCAACCTGGCCTGTATAGAGCCCACATGCTATTCTGGTCCCCTGAGGGACAACAGAGCCGAGCATCCTCTGCATTGCTTTGGGAGGCTTCCTGGGGCAGGGAACTTGGCCTGCTAGAGGCAGGGAGGGCTGGGACAGCATAGTGGTCATATTTGAGACTATTTTGAAATTAAATCCAACTGGTAGCTCAAATGGTAGGTCCGGGACTGAAAAAGTTGTTTTTTTTTTTTTTTTTTTTTTGTTTTTTTTTTTTTTTTTTTGTTTTCCTTTTCAGGAAGCAAAGCTATATATTTCAGAACTTTCATGGAGGGAGCACGTCCCTTGTGGGACAAAGACAGCTTTACCGAGGGGCTGCTATGCAGGACTGACACTCTCAGTCAGAATCATGGGCATTTGCTGATTTGCCTGCTCCTGGATGAAGGATGAACGTGAGTCACGGTAAGAAGGTACTTTGTTGTGCTTGAGACTTTGGCAAGCAGGAAGCGCTTTAGGATCATGTCCTGAACTGAAAAAAGAAGTTGGCACAATTCATAAGTGAGGTAAAGAGTTACAAGTAATGTCCCTGCCTGCTGTCACATCTTACCTGGTGGCTCCTTAGTCATCTGATTCTTCGAAGACTGATAAGCATTCAGGTCTCAAACTCAAGGCCAGCTCAGTAGAGACACACCCCACACACTCTCTGCACATTTTTCCCAGTGCTCACGGAAGGTCTCCCCTCTGCCTAAGGAGACCCAGGCAAATTGGAATCTTGTATGCTTACTTTGGGATGTTCATTGTCATCACCATCGTTGACACCCAGGGCTGCTGCCACGGGTCCCCTGCTTCTGTCTGGCTCTAGGACACAACATGGAGCAGAGTATCAGCCTTGTACTCGGGAGTTATCTTGTACCAAATCTTGAGGCTGCCCTCTAAAACAAAATGACTCATTCATACTATACTCTTAGGCACTCTTAGAGGATGCCAGCAAACCCACAGTGAATGTAGACATCAGCCTTTATCCTGCCCCTCTCGCTGCTGCCGGGCCCTAGATGTGGCTAACCGCTTCCACACTCTCTCAGCTACCTTTGTAATTCAACAACCTAGTGATCTCCTCACAGTTGGCCCAGCCACTCCCTATGAGATGACCAGAATAGGGCCTGGGCTTGGTTCCAGAGGGCTGCCTTCTCCCTGTTAATCACAATATTCTAGACCACAAAAGAAGTCAATACCTAGAGACTCTTTCACATGCTGAAGTACTGGCTGGCCACAAAACAGATCCAAGGCATAGGGTGGAGCTGTCTCCCAGCAGCCTGAGGTAGCAGCCAGCTCTGTCATCACACACAGCCTTGTCCTTTCAGCCTAGTACAAGTCCTTGGTGCATTTGTTCCTCCAGGCATGTGCCATCCACATTGCTCATCCAGTAGTCCCTGAATTGGTCACCATGTGTGCCCAAGGGCACATCCATCATGGTGGGCAGTGGCAATTCAGCACCTGTCCCCTACCTCCCCACCACCCAGGGCACACACATCTCATCCTGGTATTCAAGGCAACCTGAATGTATTGTTCAGCCTCCTGCTTGGAGTGTGGGGTGAACTTTGCAGAGGCCCCTGGCTCCCCGTGCCAGATGATGAACCAGCTGGTGCTTCAACGGAAACATGTGCAGACTGGATGGGCAAGAGTAGAAGAGGACAGGGGGCCACCAGGTAGCATTGCCAGTCCCAGTGTCATCCACACAGGCCCTATCAGTAAGTCTGTCCCCTGCATATATGGTGCCTAGCATTGCCATCTGATGTCAGGATGTATGATGCTTGGAGACCAGGCAGTCTTTACTGTATGCTCCTCTTTGGAACAGTCTATGGCCAGGGGGCTGGAGGGACGGCAGTCCCCCATGCCTTCCAGACCCCTTCCAAAGCCTTCAGGTAGGATAACTGGAAGTATACAGGCCTCACTCTAACTATCCCTCATTGTCTTTGTGGGTCCCTCTTTGCCCTCATTGACTTCCTCCAGACCCCCAGGGGTGTCCAGGTTCTTCCCACTAGTTTCCTTTCTCTCCATGGGAACACTTTCCAGTCTCTCTCTCTCTCTCTCTCTCTCTCTCTCTCTCTCTCTCTCTCTCTCTCTCTCTCTCTTTCTCTCCCTCTTTCTTAGTCTCTTTCATGTCTTTTTTTTTTACTTTTCTCCCTCCTCTATCTCCATCTTTTTCTCTCATTTATATAAATGTGCACTCCATAAAGTTATAAAGCAATAAATAAGCAAGTGCCTGACATGTCTCACATTTAACTTGGGTACAGCTACATGCCCTGTGCCTCCTTTCTCTTCACAACCTTGTAGGACCCCTACTCTTCTCTACCCTGGATGCCCCTCCTTGGATGTCTGTGTAGCCATAGAAGTTGCTGTCTTCCCTGCTCTCCAGCCTGTCCTTTCCATCACAGGACCCCATGACCTGTGATCATGTACACCCCACCCCCAAAGCAGGACAGATGCTCCCAAGGGCAAGCTGCACAATAACCACCAGGATTGCAGGTGTGACCCAGCCGCAAGGAATGGTCAGTCATTAGCAGACACTAGCTCCATGATGACCTGCCACAGCTCTGCTGTCTCAGCCTCTGCCAGCAAGAGGATGCTACGCTGCGAGGGTAATAGATTGTGCGGAAGACACCTGGGGTTGCCTGAAGCTGCTGCTGACCCACGCCCCAAGGATAGCTGAGAAGGCAGGATTGTCTGGTCTGGGCTTGCAAGTTTCTTCTGAAGCTAGGCTTCCATGCAGAGACCTATGGCCACTCATTGTGCCCTACACTAGGTTTGGGTTCCCCGAGGGCTCTTGTGGGTGCTGTAACCAGTTTGTGCCACAAAACTGGATGACTGCCACCCCAAAGCATGCCTGGGATTCAGCACCATGGACAACACCACAACGTCAGAGTCTTGGATGTTCTGTGGGACCAAGTGATGGTTTCTCATCTACTCTGATAAAGTGTTTATCTAGAATGATGGGGGAAGGAGAAAGGTCACTCTGTGGTCAGCATGTATTTGGGGTCCTTGGCCCAGACACAGGACCAACTTTGGACCATATTTGGTGTCAAACCAGAGTGATGACAAGAGAATGCTGACAGCATGGGCTGTGGCAGGCCATCTTTTCAGGTGGAGCATAGGTTGCTATTGTTCAATATTCCCTAAGAGCCTGAGAATCTTGTAGCTGATTCAGGAGGGAAGGACCACTATGCTGGTAGAAGGAAGTGGGGTGCTTCATGTTCAAACTTCATCAAGCGTGTTGCCCTGTGCTCAGGGCCATGTGTGTACTCATATCAAGGAAGACAGAAAGAACCATCTGGAGGGAGACCACTTGCTGGGGCCAGGGGCCTGGATAGCAGGTTCCCATATTTTAGAGGACATCACAAGCGGAAGGGCTTTCTCTTGCATGCACAGGGCTTGGATCTCTGAGACCCATTAGGATCCTATAGCTGCTTGTCCTGCTTAGGTTTCTCTACTCCAGCCCACATTCTTCATTGGATTATAGCTGGTGCCTGGGCTCACCTTTGCAAAGTCTGGGTAGTGTGATCCTGATAAATTTCTCTAGCTGATTGTGTCCCAGCCCCTCAGCAAGTTTCTTATTTAGTGAATTCAGCCCTTGGTCCATTAATACAGATGGAGTCTAAGGCTTGGGTATCCAAGGCGAAAAATAAAGCTTGCCCTCAAGGAAGCAGGACCTTCTGGGATGGCTGTGGAGGTGGTATCCCTGCCTCTCATGCAGTTCTGAATATTGAGCTCTGACTCTCCACAGTGTGCAAAATGCATGGCTTCTCAGCAGCAGCAGATGCATGAGGATGCAGGTCAGGATACAGATGGCTTGATGCTTAGATGTCAAAGTCACATAGGCTTGGAGCCTCCCGGGGTCTCTGGCATGTACTTGAGACATTCCACAGAGTCATAAGGAAGAATACAGGCCCTGGGAGAGAGGAGGGCATCAGCTAATCCACGAAGGACAGAAGGTTCCAGAAGGTTAGTTCAGCACTGGATCATAGATACAGAAACAGGGGCTGAGGAAGTGTCAAGTGGTGGTGTATAAATATTAGAGATATTGCTTTGTACGGCTTAACAAGCCTTAATTAAGTGTCTCTCTGCAGACACCCAACTAATCACAGGGTTAAAGGATGACCAAGGCTCTGCCTCCCCATTAAGGCAACCACAATCAGTCATCGGCCTCTGGGCTGCCAGAGCTCAGCTCCATCTGCAGCAAATATCCTTTAAATGCGTGGGGCAACTGATCTGTGTTTCCGAGGAAGAAGCAGGGTGCAGACTGAGGTTCAATGTCCTGCGTCTTTTGTCAACAGGCGTGGAAGGCATCACCTGGCCCTCCTGCCCTTCTCTAGGCATGAGGGTGGAGGAAGATGTAAGATGAATCTTCATGCTTGTACATGTGGAGCCAGCCTGCTCGCCTGCCCTACCCTTGACCTGCTGACCTTTCCCCTGGAGTCCTTCAGCCTCCTCCGCATTACCAGACTGCCATGCAGAAAGCTGAGACCCTGTGCCTGAGTGCAGAGGATAAACCATGGGGCACCACGGTTCACGTTAACATCCTGGGAGCTGAGTTAGGACCCTGGAGCATCCTAGAGAGATTTTTATCTGCTCAATATTTTTGTAAAGAGTTTCTTTGTTAATCACTGCTCCTTGACCATGGTATCCTGAGTGATCTGCTAATTTTTCACAAGGGTCCTGTGCTTTCCCAATGACTTGCTGTATTGACTCATCAGATTCTTCACCTGAGTAACTGATGAATTAATAATCCCCAATAATGGATGGCATTACGTTATGTTAACGCACCTCTATGGGATAAATGAAAGGCAGAGTGCAGCCGGGGAAGGGGAGAGGTCTCCAAGCTTATTAATTTAGCAGTCTAAATGAGAGTCGGAATCTCTGTCTGAATAAATATCAGGAGTTTGTTTCTGTCCCCGAGGTCTTTGAGAAAGTCAGTTATTGAAAGGCTGCTTCGAAAGCTTTTAACCCCCGCGTAATTACCATGGTGCTCACCACCATTTCTCTTCCATTAATCCAGATTTAGAGCGATTTTCCTGCTGTCATTAGCCCAGGTTAAACGAGTTTGTTTTTTTTTTAAATTTTTTTTCATAATCGCGTCCTAGTAATATTCATGCAGAACAAAAGTGCTGTTTTGCTGGCTGGGAGCCCCACAGGACAGCCAGGCTTCCCTCAGACTCTTTCTACCTGAGACACTCAGCAGAACTCTAGTGTGGCCTCAGACAGTCTCATTTCTAAACATGGGCTGACAGCTGTGTGCCCACACATCCACAGTTCCCACACTCAAACACACACTCCTGGACCGCACACCCATAAACGCTCACTCCGACGTTCACAAAATCACCGGAGCTCACACACCCCCACCTTCACTTAGAAATATCAATCAGTCTGGCGAAGTCAAAAATATCCCCAGACTGTATGAATGCTGAAGCACTGGTTGTGTTTGTAGGCAATTAACAGGAGATGATGTAGGAGGGGGCCGGTAAGAAGCTCAAAGGCTCCTCTCTGTTGTTGACAACTGTAAGTAGATGTACAATTACCTCAAAATAAATCATTTAATTAAAAAAGAGTTGGTGTTCACAGTCCGATTTCGAATCTCAATGAGCCCACAATATTAGAAATTTCCCACGAAATACTGCCAAAAGTAATTTCAGTGTGTCTATGAAAACATAAGGATTACACATACTATAGATGGATAATGTATCTAATCTATACATGGTATACATTCATTGTGGTTTTAAGTTACTTCTGCTCAGCTTTGTACAAAGGTAACCAAACAAAAGTCTCTGGTTTGAGACATTCAAAGAGTCACTATGGGATACTTATCCAAATTTGCTTTCCTATGAAGTATTCTACACACAAAAGAACTGGGGCTCTCGACGAAGGTTTAAGTTAATATTGTTATTCAGATGCATTGACAGGGGGCTGGGCCAACTGTCAAACCCTCAGGAATTTGGCACTGCCTGTGTCCTGTGTCTGTGTGTGTGTGTGTGGGGGGGGGGGTAATAGTGCCATAGAGGTAAGCTCAAGATGTGAGGCAGAGTGCCTGCAACAGAGCCCCACATTTATAGCTGCTCATTTCTTTTTTTTGTTTTATCATTTTTATTGAGCTACATGTTTTTCTCTACCTCCCTCCCTTCCTTCCCCTCCCCTTCTATTCTCTTCCATGATCCCCATGCTCCCAATTTACTCAGGAGATCTTGTCTTTTTCTACTTCCCATGTAGATTAGATCTATGTATGTGTCTCTTAGGTTCTCTTTGTTGTCTAGGTTCTCTGGGGTTGTGAATTATAGGCTTTCTTTCTGCTTTATGTCTAAAAGCCACTTATAAGTGAACAAATATGATATTTCTCTTTCTAGGTCTGGGTTACCTCCCTCAATATGATGTTTTATCGATCCATCCATTTGCCTGCAAATTTCAAGATGTCATTAATTTTCTGGCTGTGTAGTACTCCATTGTGTAAATATACCACATTTTCTTTATTCATCCTTTGGTCAGGGGGCATTTGGGTTGTTTCCAGGTTCTGGCTATGACAAATAATGCTGCTATGAACATAGTTGAGCAAATGTCCTTGTGGTATAATTGTGCATTCTTTGGATATATACCCAAAAGTGGTATTGCTGGGTCTTGAGGTAGGTTGTTTCCTAATTTTCTGAGGAATTGCCATCCTGATATCCAAAGCAGCTGCACCAGTTTTCACTTCCACCACCAATGCAGGAGTGTTCCCTTTACCTCACATCCTCTCCAGCATAAGTTGTCATCAGTGACTTTGATCTTAGTCATGTTTACAGGTGTAGGATGGAATCTCAGAGTTGTTTTGATTTGCATTTCTCTGATTTCCTTAAGTGTCTTTCAGCTATTAGATTCATCTGTTGAGAGTTCTCTATTGAAGTCTGCACCCCATTTCTTTTCGATTATTTCTTTTTTAAAGTTTGTGTGTGTGCAAGTGTGTGAGTGCATGCGTGTGTGTGTGTGTATGTGTGTGTTTGTGTGTGCATGCATGTGAGTGTGTACATGCGTGTAGTATCAGTAGAGGCCAAAAGAGGACACTGGCTACCTTGGAACTGGAATTACAAGTGATTGGAAGCCACCTAACTGGGGTGCTGGGAAGCAACCTCAGGTCTTCTGCAAATGCTATGTGCACTCTTGACTCCATCTCTCCAGCTCTGTATATGAGCCCTCCAAGCAGGATTCTTTGCAGCCTTATGCAATGGAACCAAAGAGGATCCATGTTCATGAGAGATGGGTCGCAGTGCTGTGGGTGACTTTGCTGAGGTCACTAGCTTTGCCCGCTAGCAGCATGACACCAGACACTAACAAGGCTCTGAACTCTGTCCTGCTCATCTGCCCTTGAGCACTTTGGCACTACTGCCAGGCACATCTTGGGTCGGGTGTGTGCCTGGCATCTCTACCTTGTGATTGCTCCACACCTGTCACTTTTTAGTGTAAGGTCTATGGGAAAGTGGAGATTAGATCTTTAGCATCTGTGTGCAGAGACTGACAACAGCACAGAAAAAAATGTGAAGCTCATGGAGGAGTTGTGTGTGGAGCCAGTGATGGAGAAGAGTAGGAGTGAAGATAGACAGTTCCCAAAACAGAGCTTGCTGCACACACAGGGAAAATCCATGGAAAATGGTTTATCCCTCACACACGAGCATCACAGTACATAGCCAGGAGAAGAAGCAGAGTGACCCTAAAAGCTGCAGAGGGAAGGTAGACCTTCTTGAAGGATAGGAGGGTGGCAGTAGATGCCACCACACAGATGAGGACAGAGAGGGACATATGTCATCTAGATATAGGTAAGAGCAGGGGATGATAGCCCCACAAGGATAAATTTTTCTAATGACAGTTCCCAGAAAAAGTCACGTTGTTAAGATAGGTGATGGCAGTTGCAACTGAAAGGCAAGACAGGAGGAGTCCACTATCCCGAAACTCATACAAAGCAGCCCCTGGCCTCACGGGAACTTAGTAAATGGACACAGGTGCTCAACTCTAAGACGCACTAAAGGCAAGAGTGTAAACTCGTAAACTCCCTTGCGGCCAATATGAGGCTTCTTGCATGCACATTTAAATGAAAATAAAAAGACTAATAAGAGATTAAGAGGGCTACACTAGCTAATTGGAAATGTGAAGAATGGACATATCTTCATCACAGTGGCTACAGCTTTGGCTCAGGGAACACCATGAAAGAGGAGGCTTGAAAGATTGCAAAGGCCAAAATAACAGGAAGTTTGCTGAGAAGCAGTCTTTCCCAGAAATGGCTATAGAAGCTGCGCTTGGAATAATGGCAGTATCAGTGGGCATGCTAACACAGAAGGGGGAAGTTTGAATGCATGTCGCTCCATCCATAGACAAGGAACTACAGGAAACTAATGACTGCCGCTAGAGAGAGAATTAGCTTCTCCATTATTGATTGTCTGTTACAGGGTGGTCAGCTTTGAATTATTCACACATAAACAACAACAGCAAAAGGACTCAGCAAGCTGTGTGTGTGTAGCTATATCTGTGCATACACAGAGATACAGGCATGCATATGTATATATACACATATATACATGTATTAATGATGCTCAAAGAAAAAGAGGCTATTGACTTGAGAGTGGAGGAATATGAGGAGGTTTCTGGGGAGGGCACCTGGGAGGGACTGTGGTAAGGAATGGAAGGAGAGAAATGTTGCAATTCTATTTAAACTGAAAACATATCTTAAAAATAATTACTACATAGAACCAAGTGAAATGAAGAAAACTTATTAAACTCTTTGAAACCCAGATACAAGAAGACATGAATACAACTTGAAAAAAGCCAAGGTAAATACAACTTAAAGGAATGACTGAGAATGATTGCAATAATTAAAAATGATTTATTTGATGTCCCACGATGATTAAAACACCACAACTGCCCGTTTTCTCTGTATATGTCGTTAAGCCTATGTTATAATTCAGCACACACAAGGTAACACATAGCATACTAGGCGTCAATCCAAAACACCTTACAGATACGGCAGCTAAAGACGAGACTGTGAATGGCATGTTTAGTTTGACAGAGAACAACATGGAGCTTCCTAAAATCCCCTTGAATTTGACCTTGTTGTCAAATTCAAGAGATCCCAGAAAGAGCAATAGGATAAGAAAAATAAGTGGTAAAGTTTAAACAACGCCGTTAAATCCACCAGGTTTGTAACAGATTGGGTAAGGAGCAGAGAGAGGCTACAGGTTCGGGACCTAGAAGAGGAAGGGTAGCATCTGTGGTCACCACTACGAAAGGAACAAGAAGTGGATTGTGAAGCGCTGATGGTTTTTGTCGACTTGATACAAGCTAGAACCATCTGAGAAGAGGGAAGCCCAACCCAGGAAGTGCCTCCTCCAGAGTGGCTCGTGGGTTTGTTTGTGGCACTTTCTCCTGATGAATGATTGAGATGGGAGGCCCCATCCCATCTGAGACAATGCATCCTTGGGCTGGTGGTCCCGGATTGTATAAGAAGACGGGCTGAGCAAGCTGTGGGAGGCAAGCCCGTAAGCAGCATTCCCCATGATCTCCGCTTCAGTTCCTGCCTCCAGGTTCTTGCCATGGCTTCATTTAGTGATGGACTATGTGGTTAGGGGTAGAAACGGGAAATAAACCCTTCCCTCCCCATGCTGCTTTTAGTTAAAGTGTTTATCACCATACTAGAAAGCACAATAGGACGGTGGCTAAGGTTGTAAGCCTTGGCTGATCAGTGGGATGGGGTTCACAGAAGAACCTAACGTCATCCACACTGTCCGGGCAATCAGTTCAGGGGGGCAGGGTAGCATGGCTGTCTTAGAAAGAGGGGTGCTGCCCTATCTTAATTAAGAATTCTGGCTTTTCCCAGTACTCAGAAAGATGGGCTTGCACGCCCCATCTCTGAGTTGCTCTTTCTGGTCATCATTGGCACTTATTGGTGGGAAGTGGGGTCATTGCTGTCGAAAGTCCAGCTCCCAGGGCTGCCCTCTGCTTGATTCTTTGTCATTGAAATGTCCTTCTATTCCCAAGCTGGAACAAGTCCCTATGGTATTAGGACCAACTTCTATTTATGGTTATTCCTTCTGAGCCAACTTATTAATACACCAAGTCAGTCTCAGGAATAAAATCATGAGAAGAAAATTACATTCTAGAATTTCCCTGAAGATTTACAGTGGCCTGACATGCGGGCCTGAAGCTTCAGCAGCTCTCCCGAGACCAGGACTTCTATTCTGCACTCTAAAAAACACAGACTAATTAGCCAAAGAAAGCCTGTGCCCAGAGTTAAATCATTGGCACAGGCCTGCAGTCCCTAACCACTTTACGCTCACCTGAGAGAGGCTGAATGAAGTGGACAGCTGGTCTGGCCTGATGCTCAGCTTGGGAAGTGTGTCCTCTCGCCCTCAGGAAATGGAGCATGGCCTAGCACCATTGTAGTATCCAGTGTCTGTGTGCAGGCCCGGCATGCCTTGGTGCTGATTGTTTCCCCAGGGCTTGAGCCTGTTGCTCCCAGACGGGGGATAACCCAGCACATCACATGACTGCATTTTATCGAAGCAAGCACTTCCTTTGTGGGCAGGGTAGGAGAAAGACACTTGGAGCCTAGCAGAGATGCGCAGATCCTTAGGCAGCATTTGACACAACACATTTAGACATTTTTCTTGGGGTACCCAATCTGCTTTCCATCTGAGAGGTAGAGCTGGTGATACCTTGCAGCCTTTGGGGTAGGAAGTGACCAGAAGAAACTGTATTATAAATTAAGTGATGTCCAGGGGCTTTCTATTATTATTTTCCACCCCCACCTATTCCTGTGCTTTTTCCAACACTGCCCATGTATGGATCTATCTACTCAGAGACATGCCATACTAGGAAGAACAGTAGCCTCAGCAGAGGGCGGGTCTCTGACAAGCAAGGTGGTCTTCTGTGCTTTCCTGTGCAGATAGCTAAGTTGGCTTGACGGACCTCAATGGAGCAGACCCTGGGAACTAGGCGCAGAGTATGGTTCAGGGCAATGCAGAGCTACAGAAGGAAGAAATAGAAGCCCTAATTCCCTGGGATCCCTAGAATCTCTGTCCATAGCCCAGACCTCAAGACCCCTGAGATCCCTGAGAAAGCTTAGGATGGTGCAGGCTGGGGTGGGAGTAGGGAAATTCTGTGAGGAAGCTACACATAGTAATACATGCTGTGGTCTCAGCTCTAGGGAGGCAAGGGGTATGCACGGGGCTTCTTAGCCTCATCAGAGAGCACATGGCAGATGGGAGACCCCGTCTCAAAACAAACAAGGAAACAATCAAAACAACAGCAAAAACTCAGGCAGGTGGGTTTTGAGGAACAGTACCCAAGGGAGGCCTCTGGCCTGTACATGTATGTATGTACACATGCAAACACACATACACACACTCACAAATGCATACATACACATGCACAAGCACACATGAACACACACACACACACACACACACACACACACACACATCGTGACTCTCTTAGTAGTCTGGGTTGCCATAGTCAACTTCCAACTTCACAGTCCTGCCAGCTAAAACAAAGGAGAAATTTTTCTCCTGCTCTTTGGGGAGTCAAGACTGAATCAGTGCTGGGGGTGCTCCTCCCCAGGGCTTTGCAGTGAGTGGGGGTACTGCCCTAGTCTTTGTTTTCTGGAGGCTGCTCTCTCCTGGGGTCCTCTGCTCCTTTCTCCCTGCACCTAGAGCGCCCCTGTATCTGGATGTGTACTTCGTATAAGGACAGGAGTCAAAGTGTGCCAGGGCCACCCTGGTAGCTGCTTTCCTTATCGGTCTCTGTGGAGACACCATCCACAGGTCAGAGAACAGGTTGAGGCACACAACTCCAGCACATAGATTGAGGCAAACAATTCAACTAAACAATGACTGAGAAGAGCATTTTAGGTTTGAGACTCCCACGGCCCAGGTACACAGATTCCACCAACACTTTCCGAAGTGGTGGTGTACCAGGGAAAGCCGGGATGACCCTGTGCAACTCAAGATCCCCATGTGCACTTCCTTTGTGTGTTTAAATGGCCTCACGGGGCCCACAGTGCTCTGTGTCTGCGCTCACAGACACCTTGGCCTGTCTCTGCCCTGTAGAGAACACATGGCTAGTTCCTGAGCCAGGCCAGGCAGCCTGGAAGGTGGACACACCATCTGGGAAACTTGATTTGATAGAATTGAGGTTTGGGCTGCAGTAAGTTCATTTCTGCCCACGTGATCGCATCAGCCCTGAAGATAATCGAATCTTGGAGAATGTATGTCAGCCAGCGATCTGTGCTCCTGCCCAAGCTGCAGAGCCCTCGATGTCTGAGCCACAAACAGGCTGCGCTGCTCCTCTGTGGGTACAGATGCTTGGCCTGGGGACTGTAGACTTGCCGAGAGCGAACCGAGGACAGAACTTAATACTATGACTCCATACAGGGAAGCAGCAAAGGACTATACCTCTCCTGGCCCAGCCCTTCTCCCGACCTGGTGCAAGGCAGCGACCCGGGCTTGGTTTTAAATAATACAATTAAAAATTCCACCTCTGAAGCATAATTGTGATCTGTCTCATCTCTAAGTGTAATTATATTAAACTCCAATTTTCCCTCAAATATGCATTCTAATTCAATTTTCCCTTTTTTTTCTCTTCTTAACTAAATCTATTATCATTCCCTCAGTTAAATTATGCTTATTTAATCTTTGATGAGACCTTTCACCAGCAATCAGCTGATTTAAATGAATACCCCCCAGCTTTTGGAGAGTGCCTGGGCTCAGCTCCCTGAGGCTCTGGATGGGGAGGGAAGAGGTGGGAAAGAAGCAGGAAGCAGGCTGCAGATCCCTGGGTGTCTGCTTCTTTCCCCTGGGCCTCCTTCCTGAAGGTCCTCACAGCAACAGTCACCCAGGGAATGGAGAGGCAGCTGCAAATAAGAATAGAATGTTCTAGAATTTGGACCATATGTGAAAGCAGAGCCCGCCCCACCCTTTCAGTGATCCCCAAAACAATACCGTTTTGTTCCACCCTGGGGAACGGTCCACTCAGCAGGCCGCCCCAGGCTTCTGGCCCCATGCAGCCTCAGATCCCGCACAGGAAGCTGTCATTGCTGGAAATAGTGGTTGACCTCAATATTTCTCATTATCATATTACTTAATTAGGTATAAATCCCCTGGATTTATAGCTTTTCTGCAATCATTAAGCCAAACTACTGTGTGAATTAAATGCAGAAATAATTGACAAAGCAAAACAAAAAAGTCAAATTAAGTCTCTTTCTTAGAATCGGGCAGCAACAAAGTGAGTTGTTTTCAGAGCAAGCATGTGGTCCCGCCCCTCAGCGGGCTGTCTTTGACCCTACCTCCCCATGGGTGACAGCAGGATTGGGGAAGCTGTGGTCACTACATCTCTGCTCAGCTCCTTTCCTGGGAAGTCTTGGGTTGCAGTGGGCTGTGATTGCCTCCAGCCCCTGATTCTCTTAACACAGATAGAAGACAGTAAGTCTTTGGGTAGCCACACCCCATGTGTGGCACAGATTCTTTGCTGCAGGGAACCCTATAAGCTGTAAATGGGTGGCTATCTTCTACCCTCTCTACCGATATTTCAGGGCACATTGGGTCACCCAGAATCTGAGTCTGGGAAGCAAGTCTCTGAAGAGGAGGATTGTTGTGTAGATCAGGTATGGATGGGCTGTACCAACAAATCCACCCAGGCTCAGCTCGGGCTCTCATGGACACAGAGAAAGTTTTTAGTGCAAAGTTTTCTGGCATCCTGGGCACGAGCTGCTGGGGCCTGCATCAGGAGTGTGCCTAACAGGTGTTTCCTCAGCACAGGCAGGCGCTCAGCACCGAGTTTGTCAGACAAGTCAGTCAGACATCGTCCACCTGCAGAGCAGCAGGCCACATCCCACAGCCCTCAGCAGGGGTGGGAGCGGGAGGAATTCCTGCTGAAGGAAACAGGTTGTTTTCAAAGGACTGGGGAGGAGGACAGACTTTACCATAGTGCCTGCCGAGGAACTCCGTGAATGGAATGCCGGCTTGGTAGACAAAATATACAGGCAGAAAAAGTGAGATCCTCAGTGAGTCTCAGTACCCACAGCATTTCCACATTTCCACAGGAATGAGTTTCAGTTGTGAAAACATACCCACCATCACGCAATATTTTTTTTCAGATAATTTAAAGTGCTTTGTAAATTGTGACATTCCAACATTGCACTCCAAAATCTGATTATTTAAATATGGAGCCTGAACGTACTATAATTCACATTCAGAGGATGGACAGGCACTTTTCAAACAAAGGAAACAGCCCTGGGAAATCAGTTCAGTGTGTCAGAGCTACACAAGGCTAGCAGGCTGTTATGACACCATCATCTGTGTGGAGAAGAAAGAACACCCTCTCACCTTGCAGTTTGTGGGCTAGACATGCCCAAACTCTCCTTCTCCTGCAGACACCCACCCGACCCAAGAATAAATGAGGAGGGCCTGGGATTCCCAAGTATCAGCATGTGGAGTAGAAAATTGTCCTTCCTGCTTGCATCCACAGCAGCAGGGGTAACTGAATTTTTTTAGGGTCCCTTGCTTAAAAATCAGTAAGCCCTCCAGGTCAGCAGTGGGGTAATGGGAGGCCCAGCCAGTCATGTACTGCATGGCTAGTGAGCCAGAAAGGAGACCCTTGGCCAGACTGGAATTGCCCCAGGCTGCAGACAGTCTGACCAAGAGCACCACAGCCATGCTCACTGTATCTGAACTTGAGTCACAGATTGCCATGTGTGGACAAAACATGAGAGGAACTACATGCATGTGTGTGCCTGTGTGTGCATACATGCATGCATGCATGTGTATATGGGATGTGTGGGCATGTGTGTATATATGTGAAAAGGTGCACGCACATGTCTGTGTACTTCAGCAAGCATGCATTACATGATTTCCAATTACTATGGCCCCTTCTGGTGAGGACAACACCCAGGTGCGTCCCCTTGTCTGGGTCACCTCTATGATTGATGCCTCCACTCTCCACATGCGACTAAGTGCTGACATGTTGATGGACACCAGAACCACCATAGCAGAGACCTCCCTGGATGATTCTTCCTTCTCCAATAATCTCCATTCAAATGATTTCAGCCATGTGATCAGAAGTGAAATATGCCCATCTCATTTATTAAACTTCTGCCCAAACTTAGACATCAAATGTTTTATTAATATTTTCTATCATCCTTACAAGTTAAACCAGCCATGAAAATTACCTTCAAGAGAAAAAAAATGTTGAAAATGTATTCATTTACAGCAACTGCAGAATAGCCCTCCCTCGGTAATTTAATCAGGGATGACCGAGGGGTGCCCCGGTACATTTCCTCCCACACAAATATTGAAATCTGTGATTAACGTCTCCCAGGTCTGGGAGAATGACTCATGCCAGGCACAGCAAGGGTCCTGGAGCAGCCATCAGGCATAGCTCCACATTCCATGCCTAGCATCTAATTCAACATAGACCTTCTCCAATTCCATGAGCAGGTGTCTCACAGCCCAGCATGCAATGGGGTTTGGTGTGTCCTGTGGCTCAGGAGGGCACAGAATATCCCACAAGTAGACAACAAGCACCCTCTGCTCCATCTCTCTTCCCTCTCTCCATATCGCTCCGACATCTTCTACCCCTTCCCTTCCCTCTCTCCCCCTCTTCTCACTTCTCTTCTTTCTCTTTCACTCCTCCATCCTCTTCCTCTAGCCTTCTTCTCTCCTTCCTTCCTCTCTGTTATTCCTCCTCTCTCCCTTTCTTCTCATTCCTTCTCTCCTTCTCTCTTTTCTTTTTACCCCATCCCTCTATTCTTCCTTCCCCTTCTTCGATTTGTGCTGTATTTACCTTCTGGGGAAATCCTACCTTGTCAGGAGTATAGCATTTGAAATATTCCTTCCACTCTGTGGAATGAGAATTCCACCTTTCCTTGTTATTGAACAGAAAAGGCAAAGTTCTTGGGACAAGACTGAGCTTAGTGGAGGCATGAAGGTCTCTGTGAGCACAGGGGAGCATATTCAAGATTGATGAAGCATGAATGAAGCTAGGCCCCATAGGCTCCAGGAGCTAGCTCTTCAGCCATCTGCTCCTTCACACAGAACACTCCAAAGCTGCTAATCCATCAGAAATAAGATAGCCCAAGTACCTCGGCCAGCCCTCATCCTCTGAGCCACATGGGGATCTGTCAAACAGTGCAGTTCCGCATCTCCCTCCTGGGGAGCTGGGACACACTACCATGAGAAGCTGAAGGGGAGAAGCTGGAGCCCAGTGAGGCTCCACTTGAATAGCACACCAGCAGGTGGATGGGAGAAACACGCCCTCCTCCACCTCTCACCAAGACCATAAACTTAAAATCATGTCGTCCCCGAACACTGGGAAAGCAAGCACTGCAGAGAAGAAAGGGCCGAGGGGTGTGGCTGCTTCGGGTCCCCAGTGGACTCAACCACCATATGCCCAAGCATCTTGCAGGAATAGCTTACGGGTAGAAGGAGTTATTTTGCTTTATGGTTTCAACCATGGTCACTTGTCACCATCTCCTGAGACAACGTGGCGGTGGAACTTGTGGTGAATGACATCCACTCCCTCCTCGGAATTACCACTTACTTGTTCACTGTACAAAGTGGTGGCTCATTATAGCTTTATACACGGATATCGTGAACTTGAATCATGTTCAATCCCAGATATCGCTTGCTCCTATTGGTCCCCTCTATCTTAGTGGTCCCCCTTTATTTTCATGTCTTGTGGAGTGTTTATAAACTCTGAACTCTGCGTGTGATATGTGATGCTGTCTTTCTGAGTTCAGCTTGTTTTACTAAACGTGATGAACTCTGGTTCCATCCATTTTCCTGTGTTTGTCTGTCTTATTCAGGGTTTCTATTGCTGTGATGAAACACCATGACCAAAAGCAAGTTAGGGAGGAAAAAGGGTTTTCTTGACTTACACTTCCACATCATACCCCCTCACTGAAGGACGTCAGGACTGGAACTCAGACAGGGCAGGAACCTGGAGGCAGGAGCTGATGCGGAGACTATGCGGGTGGGTCCTACTTACTGACTTATTCTTCGTGGCTTGTTCAACCTACTTTTTGTAGAACCCAGGACTGCCAGGCCAGGGATGGTACCACGCACATTGGTCTGGGCCTTCTGCCACCACTCACTAACCAAGAAAATGCCCTATAGCTGTATCTTCTGGAGGCATTGTCTCAGTTGAGGTTCTCTTCTTTCAGATAACTAGATTGTGTCAAGTTGATATAAGACTAGCCAGGACAATGACATAATCTCATTCTTTTTAAGTTAAATTACTTTAATTTGAATTTTTTATTTTTGAGAATTTCAATCATGAGAGCTGTTACATTCTTTCCACCCTTCTTTCATCCTACAAATCTTCCCACACCCCTACATTCCAACTCAAATTCATGGTCCTTCTTTATTCCCGTTACACACACACACACCTACGTATAATTGCAATCTATTGAGTTCCCTTAATGTTGCTTGTTTGTGTGTATTTAAGGCTGATGACTAGGCATTGTTTAACCTACTTGGTAGCTGGTTCCTGGAGAAACTGATTCTCCTCTCAGTGGCCATTAGCTGCCAGTAGTTCCTCAGCTGGAGGAGGAACCTTGTGAGATTTCCCTCCTGTATGTTGGTGTGTTGACTGGTATGGTCATTATCCAGGTCTTGTCTGGGCAGCTGTACTGTTGAGATTTCATGGGTGCAGCTCCGCTGTCATATATAGATGACACTATCTCACAGCAGATGTCCCAATCCTCTGACTGTTGGACTTTTGTTTTCCACTATTCTGCAATATTCCCCGAGCCTTTGGTGTAAGGATTGCATTATAGATACGTTGTTGTTTTTAAGGGCTGAATAAAATTCAGTTCTGTATACGTTCAACATTTTCTTCATCCATCCATCTGTTGACAGGCTCCTGGGTGGGTTTCATAACTTGACTATTATGAACAGCACCTTGAGAAACACAGGTGTACAAATATCTCTATGGTATGCAGACTTAATGCGCCTTCAGGAGTATATTCCTATGAGGGGTATAGTTGGCGCTTCGGTAATTCTGTTTTTAGATTTTAAGGAACCTCCATACTGATGTCCACAGTGGCCTCACAGGTGTACAATCTGCCAGAAGTAGATAAGAGTGTCTCTTGCTTTGTATTCTTTTACTGACTGTAGGCATTTTGATTTGAGTGATGTGGAATCGCAATATAGTTTTAATTTGCCTTTCCCCGATGGCAGAGAAAGGGGTGTGTGTGTGTGTGTGTGTGTGCAAGAGATAGAGATAGAGATAGAGAGAGGGGGGAGAGAGGAGAGGAGAGAGAGAGAGAGAGAGAGAGAGAGAGAGAGAGAGAGAGAGAGAGAAATATTCTGGTCGTTGTCTGGACTTTCTGGGAGTGTTTCGTATTTTGAGCTCTCATACATTGGATGTGGATGTTTTGCAGGCACACGACTAGCACACGTTTCTCTGTTCTGGGGGCTGTCTCTCCACTCTGCTAATAGTGTGCCTTCCTCTGTAGAATCTTTTAGATCCAATACGATCCTTCCTTGTGCACCCTTGCTCTTAGAGGCCTCTTCAGAAAGGCCTGGCCTTTGCCTCTGGCCTCTGTTTTGAAACGTTTCTTCTATGTTTCCCTCTGGCTGCTTTAAAGCTTCAGGCCTTACTTCGAGTCATTGATCTGTTTGGGTTGAGTTTTGTTCAGGATGAGAGATCCTTCACCCTTTTGTGTGAGGGTACCCAGTTTCCCCAGCCCATGCTGGTCTGTCTTTTGGTGTCAAATTGCTCCCATCTGTTTTTTTTTTTTTTTCATACCATTGTCAAAAATCAGACAGAGACAGAGAGTATATTTCTGTGTTATATGTGAGCTGGTGAAAATTACTAGCGTCAATGTATAGAGAAAATGCACTAACAGTCCATGTCAAAGGGCTCACAAAGGCTCTAAAACCCGATCTGCCTTTTTCTGATGGCAACGGTGTCAATAATCACTACATTCTGCTACCAGATGATAAACAGGTTAGGAGAATTTTTAAAGTTTGACTAAAACATCTTATTATTGTTAATTATTATTATTATTTTACTTATTGGTAAGATTATAGGGATAAAGGTAAAATTGTATAGGCAGACCTCATATACATTTTACCTTTTTCTGTTCAAGTACATTTTTAAAGATATTGAGACAGTTGGGTAGACAATCAAAAAAATAACAGTTTTTTTCAATTTCTATTATTTAAAAATATATGTTATTACTCTTATTTTCAGGAATAAATATACTTTCATATAAAGTCAGATAAACTGTTTTAGTAAATGTTAGATCTGCACATATTTTTGACTTGGGATATGAAAGTTTAATGTCTGCAAGTATTTAAGTGTTGACTGATGCCTCAGGACATTAATTATAAATTATTTTTAAAAACAACTTCATAAAAATTGCTTTCAGTTGTGTATTTTTCCATAAAATTAAAATATTTTTAAACCAGATCCCTATAACTATGTAGATTTAATTTTGCAATTTTGTATACTTTAGATTTAATTTTTTCACCATTGTGTGTCTGTCTTTGTACCAGTACTATACTATTGTTTTTATTTTGTTTTTGAGATAGAGTTTCACTGTGTAGCTATGATTGACTTGGAACTCGCTATGAAGAGCAAGCTGGCCTCAAATTCATAGCGATGTCTGTCTCTGCCTCCTGCCTGCCATACTGTTTTTGTTATAGTAGCTTGGTAGTATAATTGAAGTCAGGTATGATACCCTTTATACTGCTGTTTCTGATAATTGCTTTGGCCTATGAAGTTTAGGATTGCCTTTTTCTTTTTCTGTGAAGAGTGTCATTAGAATTGGGTGACTACTGCAATGAAGA
Organism: Chionomys nivalis; assembly: GCF_950005125.1. Taxonomy (NCBI): domain Eukaryota; kingdom Metazoa; phylum Chordata; class Mammalia; order Rodentia; family Cricetidae; genus Chionomys; species Chionomys nivalis. Next base: position 44,916,688 of record NC_080102.1, on the reverse strand, counting down.
TATGTCTTGTTTGGAGTAATATAGCCAGTTTCATAAGCTTAGTGCCTTGATATGTAAACATGAGATATCTTTCCATCTTCTAGTGTCCTCTGTAATTTCTTCCATATTTTTGAGTTTTCATAGCAGGGGTATTTTACCTTCATGGGTAGACTGATTTTTAGAGGTTGCAGTCTGGTTTGCTTTTCTGAATTCTTTCTCAATGTGTTTGCCATTAGCATTACAAAGCTTTGCTGATCTTTGCATGTTGACTTTGTATCCTTGATTTGATGAAAGTGTTTATGAAGTCCAGGAGTTTCCTGCTAGAGCCTTTACCTGGCTTTGTAGATTGACTTGACACTGTTCTTCCCATTTTTGTTCCAGTGAAATTGTTTAAAGAGCATTGTTGCTGCTGCTTTTAAAATATGGTAGAATTTGGCAGTGAATACATGCAGTCCCAAGCTTCACTCTATCTGAAGACTACCACTGCTTCATCTTCATCTTCAGACTACCACTGCTTCAGTAACAGTGAGGAATCAGGATTAGTTGTTTACAGTCTCCTTACTTAAACTAAGCTGTTCACTTATGTCTAGAAATTTGTCAAGTTTTTCTAGGTTTCCTAAATTATTGGAATATAAATTACTTCTGAATAATCCTCAAGATTTTATTGGCATCTGTTTGATGACACCTTTTTTCTTTCTAATTTTGCTACTTTGGTTCTTTTTCCTCTTTTTTTTTTTTTGTAAGTTTGGCTAAAGATTTGTTAATTTTGTTTATCTGTTCAAAGAGTTAACACTACTTATAGATTCTTTGCATTGTTTGTCTTGTCTGCACTTAACTAATCATCTCCAAGAGTTTTACTATTTATTTCTACTAATTTTGAATTTGGCTTGTTCTTTATGAGACTTTGGGATGCACCTGGATTTATTTTATCATTTTTTGATTTTTAATGTAAGCACTTACACCTATGAGCCTCCCTCCTGGAATGACCTTTTCATATCCCAAAGGTTCTGGTGAGTTTTTGTTTCCATTTTAATTTGATTCCAACAGGTTTTTTTTTCCAGTTTCTTCCCTAGTTTTTCATTGTTCATTGATCTCTCAAGAGTGTATTATCTGATCTCCACATGATTTGTCGTTTCTGTGGTTATTCTTGATACCAGTTTTTAGTTTTATACAATTATGATCTGACAAGATATGAGAAGTTATTTTGAATTTTTTATAATTAAGACTTAATTTATGATCTAAATTGGAATTCATTTTGGATAAAGTTCAGTGGGACTCTGAGAAGTGTGTGCTTCCCACAGCCACTGGATAAAATATTCAGCAGAAGTCTTTGAAGCCCATTTACCCAGGGTACAATTTCATTCTGAAGTTTCTGTGTCAAATTTTTGGCTGGATGATCTGTTGATAAGAATATAGTATTGCATTTAGACCTGCCTGTCTGAGTATAACTAGTTATGTTTGTTTTATGACATGGGACTCACCAATGTGTTTATATACTGGCACATATTCATAATCATCACCTCCTCTTGGTAGGATGTCCCTTTATTTTTTTTCTTTTTCTTTTTATTGTTTATTTATTTATTAAAGATTTCTGCCTTCTCCCCGCCACCACCTCCCATTTCCCTCCCCCTCCCCCATCAAGTCCCCCTCCCTCATCATCCCTAAGAGTAATCCGGGTTCCCTGCCCTGTGGGAAGTCCAAGGACCACCCACCTCCATCCAGGTGTAGTAAGGTGAGCATCCAAACTGCCTAGGCTCCCACAAAGCCAGTACGTGCAGTAGGATCAAAAACCCATTGCCATTGTTCTTGAGTTCTCAGTAGTCCTCATTGTCCATTATGTTCAGCAAGTCCGGTTTTATCCCATGCTTTTTCAGACCCAGGCCAGCTGGCCTTGGTGATTTCCTGATAGAACATCCCCATTGTCTCAGTGTGTGGGTGCACCCCTCGCGGTCCTGAGTTCCTTGCTCATGCTCTGTCTCCTGCTCATGATTTGGACCTTAAGATTTCAGTCCGGTGCTCCAATGTGGGTCTTTGTCTCTGTCTCCTTTCATCGCCTAAATGTTTTTCTTTGGGTTCACCTTCTTAATTAGCTTCTCTAGGACCAAGCATAATAGGCTCAACGTCCCCTATTCATGGCTAGAAACCAAATATGAGTGAGTACATCCCATGTTCCTCTTTTTGGGTCTGGCTCACCTCACTCAGGATAGTGTTTTCTATTTCCGTCCATTTGCATGCAAAATTCAGGAAGTCATTGTTTTTTACTGCTGAGTAGTACTCTAATATGTATATATTCCATACTTTCTTCATCCATTCTTCCATTGAAGGGCATCTAGGTTGTTTCCAGGTTCTGGCTATTACAAACAATGCTGCTATGAACATAGTTGAGCATATACTTTTGTTGTATGTTTGGGCATTTCTTGGGTATATTCCCAAGAGTGGTATTGCTGGGTCAAAGGGTAGGTGGATCCCGAAATTCCTGAGAAACCGCCACACTGTTTTCCAAAGTGGTTGCACAAGTTTGCATTCCCACCAGCAATGGATGAGTGTACCCCTTTCTCCACAACCTCTCCAGCAAAGGCTATCATTGGTGTTTTTGATTTTAGCCATTCTGACAGGTGTAAGATGGTATCTTAAAGTTGTCTTGATTTGCATTTCCCTGATTGCTAGGGAAGTTGAGCATGACCTTAAATGTCTTTTGGCCATTCGAACTTCTTCTGTTGAGAATTCTCTGTTCAGCTCAGAAAAAAAAATGTCCCTTTATTGATACAAAGCGACTTCTACACTTCTGCTAAACATTGGCTTGAAGCCTGCTTGATAGTACATGAGCATAGCTACTCCTGTTTGGTCCTAGATTGGAGTCCTTTGGAATATTCTTCTCTATACTCTTATTTAATCAGGGTGTGATTTTTGTCAATTAGTTATGCTTCTTTCAAACAACAATATTTTTTTTTTAAATCAGCTATTCTGTGTCTTTTGATTGGAGAGTTCAGACTGTTTATGTTTAGGGCTATTACTGAGAACTATTTACTGATTCCTGTAATTTTGTTGACCGTACTCCTGGTTAATAATGTTTTTCCTTATTACCCTATTTATTTTAGGTATTTTCTGGTTTACAGGGTTGGACATTCTTTATTCTTTCTTACTCCTTGTTTATTTATTCATTGTTTCCTGAACTTTATGCTATTATCTTTCCTCTTGAGTGATTCATTTAAGTATCATGGGAAATTGTGTCTTAATGGTCACAAGCTGCTTTAATTTGTGTTTACCTTGAAAGGCTTTTGTTTATCCATTAATTTGAGAAATAACTTTGCACGCTGATAATAGGAGCTGCCAGGTATTCACTTTGAAATCTCAAAACCTTATTCTGCTGTGTGATTTTTCCTTGGGAGAAGTGAAAAAATGTCTGTGGACAGCAAGTCAAGAGCAGACCAAAGTGATGATTCGCCCAGAATTCTTCTTGGTGAGCCAGTGAACTCCCAGCTTGACTTGCAGATGACTCTATAGGTCAGTACTCTCTGCGATCCATCAGTTACTTATAGAACCCTGAGGAGGAGATTGTGAACCTGGTCAGTTTTGGGAATTTTCTGAGCCTTCTGAATTGTTTTACTTCTTGAATCTCAGGAGCCTTCCCCTTCCCTCCAGGTTATATTTTCTCAATTCAGAGAAAACTGAAAAAACAAAACAAAACAAAACAAAACATTGCATGTTTCCTCAGATTTTAGGATTCTGTTATAGGGTTAGGATGTACTTCTGTCTTTGCTTTTTTTTCCCCAGTGAGTTTGTATTTCTCTCTTTCAGATTATAACATTAGTTTTTTTCTCTTTTTGTCTTAGAATTGTAACTACAATGATGTACCATAGACAGTCATGTCTATTTGGAGTTATAAATGCTCTCTCCTCTTGGATGTCTGTATTTTTCCTTAGATGGAAAAGTTTTTGTTATAGTTCTATTGAACAGGTTTTCTATGCTTTTAGTTTATATCTCATCTCCTTTAATTGCAAAGATTCTTAGGTTTGGTCTCTTGATCTTTACCCCAGATTTCTTGCAGCTTGTGCTCTTCATGTTTCCCCTGTGCTTTATTGAAATTATTTCCTTTAACTCATTTTCCATGTCTGACATTCTGTTTCCTATCAGTTCTATCCAAATACCTGAAGGCATCTAAGTCAGCAGCATGCATCAACATTATTTCCTGTTTATGTCTGGTACCAGTACTCACAACAGACAAGATACAGTAATAACCCAGATACCCAACACTGGCTGAATTTTTTAAATACGGTATAAAAGCACAGTGGAGTTTTATTCATCTGTAATAATAAAATTTTGTAATTTGCAGGAAAATGGGTGGTTCTACTTAATATATTCTATTGGTGATGCTTTGCAAAAATTCAATATATTGAGTTTTATTTCTAACATTTCTTTTTCTTTTGCTTCTGCTGAATTCCCCTAGAATTTACATTTCCTTGATGAATTTATCATGTATGCTTCAGGCTTGCTGGGGTTCTGAATTAACTACCTTATTTCATTCATCTTCTCATTTGAATTCTCTTTGAGGTCATGGACTTCTGAAACATTTTTATAGAATTTCAATAATTTTTGCATCTTAGCATTTGATTATTGAAGAATTCTGAATTTTGGTCACTCTCTATCACATTTTTGTAAAAACCATCTTTGTGTTTCTAAGTTGCAATTTGTTCATGTTAGGATGGATGTCTCTGACATTTTGATTTTGGGTTTTTCTTAGTGAGCATCCTTTCTCAAGACTTCAATCTCCATGACCAATCAGAACAGGGAAAACAAACCACTAGAATGATAACAGCACACAAAACCTTCAGGCTGATGTTGTATGTGGGCTGAGGCCGGTATGGTCCGAGGTCCATTGTCAGCTCTGGATCTGTGTTCATGTGAGAGTCTTCCAGTCTTTGCAAACCATACACTGGACTTCACAGCTTTTAGGCACTTGCTCTAGAGGTCACCTGCTTATTTATTAAGGAGAGACAAATACTTAAGTCAAGGCATTCCCTTCAAGTACACTGGGAGTGGGGGGAACAAAAGGGGTTGGTCCCTTAGGCCCAGAAGTGAGGAGACAGCTTCAGAAACCAAGAAAGCTGTGATCTGTGAACTCAAGGCTCTCAGCCTTCATGGCATCCTTCAAGTGATGAGGTTTGCTCTTCTCCACAGAGATCAAGACCTTCTGCATCTTTTACACCCAAGCTTTCTGCTGTTTACCCTTCCCCATGAGTCTATGTTTGATCTGCCCTTCTCCCCAATGGCTTCTTGTGTGTGCATCCAATCCCAGCATGGCAGCTTGGTGTCCCTGGTCTGTCTGGCTTTCAGTGACTGCTTGTTTTGAGGGCTTCAGACTAGCTCAGTCCCTAAGAATGTTCTCACTTTCAAAACGGTTCCTGCTTTTATCACCCAGAGTCACTTTCAAATCAAATGCCCCCTGAATATAAGCTTCCCAGAGCTGTTGGTGGTTCTGTGGCCAGGACTGCCAGTCTCTGCCATCACTTTCTGGTTGTGATTCAGCTCTCTCTGGTCCCAGAGAGCCCAGCCTAGGGCTGGAAGCGGCTTCCCACTTTGGTATACATGGCCTTTCTGTTTTTCTGGGCTCTACAGTCGCTATTGTCTCTTTGGTGGTTCCTGTTTAGTTTCATCTCTTTTTGTCATCCAAACATGGTCTGCCCTTGTTATCTTGACTTTTCAGTCATGGAGGCACATGGAACCCTGGAAGAAGTTCTTTATGGGAATAGAAAGCTATTGAAAGTGCACTCACAGGAATAATCCTGGGAAGGAAAAAGTCCTCAGTGACTCACTTCCTCTAGCTAGGCCCCACCTCCTGCATTTCACCATCTCTCTCTACTGCCATTGCATGACCCGTTAAGAATTAATCAGTGTGTCCAGACAGAGAACTCTCATGACAGAACTCTCTCTGGAAATACCCTCACAGATATGCCCGGAATTGTGCTCAGTTAATTCTCTGGGTGTTTCTTAACCCAGTGAAGTTGACAAAGTCAAAGCTACCAAGATCCAGAGATGAATCTGGGTGTTCGCCAGCCTCCTCATGTCACGGTCTCGCAACTCACAGACCACATGGGTGTCCAGTCATTTTATAGACCATGAAATCAAGATTCAGGCACCAGCCATGTCCTGTGTGGATCCTCTGACAGTGACCATAAACCTTGACTCGTCCAGATGGGTCTGACCCCAGCATGTCACTAGGCATAGGAGTCTTCCTCTGTCATGTTTACACCAAAAGATGCTCCACAACAGCATGTAGGGTCCAGCTGTGTCTGCTCTTCCTCTGTCTGAGGATCAGCTTCACGACAAATGAACCTTTGAATTCACAGAGTGCTCACACCCCAGCTTTTCTTAACACCTTTGTCTGGAACTTCCACGCCTCTCTTTGTCTCTTCCTTCCTGACTGTGAGGACCCAAGAAGAATCACGTGATTGTGGACATCACAGAATTTGTCTCTCACTGTCTGCCTGGGTTTGAGGCTAAGAGTGGATAGGATTGTGCTCCTTTCAGCAACTCCAAGGGGAAAATATTTCCTGTACCTCCAAACTCCTGGTGGCTCCAGCGTCTTTGGTTTACAGACAAATCGCTCCAGTCCCAAGGTGTCTGCAGGTTATTTCTGCCATGGGTAGTGACAGACTGAGTACCATATCTCCCAGGATGCCACCCAAAGTCATTCTGCTCAGAGCACAAAGGGGACATTGGGTACTAGCTTTTCTGCCCAGATCGCAGAGAGATCACTGGGTGCCAGCTTTATGTAAGTTCTACTTGGCATCTACACGACTTTATAATCTAGAGTTGATGAGGCTCCCACTTCCCCAAGTCAAGAGCTCAACCCTCTTATCACATTCCACACTCTCTGAGCATCTTCAGCACCCTGTATGGAAGCACAGATAGATGCAAATGATACACAAGCAATGGCATTCCCAGCCTCTAAGAGACCTGGCCCAAATTGGACATGTGGGTGGGTAACCCTGGGGTCTTTATGTTGGAGATACTCAGGGGCCATCCAAGGAGACTTCACTATGGCTGGGGCATCAGGGAGGGAGATAAACCTTTGGCTAGAATAAATGCCCAGTACATTGAAGCTGAAGCTGGCAGGGAAGGGATTTCTTAAGCTAATCTAGGTCTTACCTGCAGAGTGGCTAACACACTTACATAGGTGCTGCTACTGTCCAGACCTGACACCCAGTAATGAAATGGCTCTGGAAAGGCTGGTCATCGTCACCAAGGACTTGAGAACAGTGTTCTATGAAGTTCTGCAGGACATTGTCTCATCTGAACCAGGGGAATGATGGAGCTCTTGCTGGGGTCCTTTACAATTTCCTGAGCATCTCAACTGCCTCCAGAAAAACTCAACTAAAGGATGTTGAAATCAGACCTGGGCACAGTGTCTCACTTGAAGCAATCTAAAGGGTGGTTCCACTTCAGAAGAGTGTCCTGGGCATCTGTCTTGGGGGATGTTGCAGGTTTCAAATATACAACCATGCAAATAATCGCGTCAGTTGCTAAGAACAATATGCTGTTTACCTGACACCCAAGCTTAAGAGAGAATCCTGTGCTGTACTGGGGAATCCTGTTTCATAGGCAATTGTCTAGCCAATCACCCAACATAAGCAAATCAATAGAGAGTAAACACACGCTATAGTCAGTGGTATTGTTGGGGAGGACTTCACCTGGGTGGGAGGGAGCACGGGGATGTGCATGCGTGTACATATACACCTGTGTATATGCACACACATCTGCATGGTACTTGTATGTGTGAATGGGTTAGTCATGTGCGCCAGGGGAGTGTGAGTCACCTGTGCTCCTAAGTGAGGTACTTTACTCCCAAGGATGAGACACCTGTAGCCCCTCCAGGACCAGGCTCATCAGCTCATAGGATGGATGTATCTGTGGCTGGAGAGTCTTCTGGGACAGGCTGAGACTGAACAGGAGCCACCTTGATGAGCAGGGCTTTGCCAAACTGAAAGATGCCAGAATGACAGACACATCGGAGGAGATCAGAACACAAGACAAGGGAGATGCTGATGACCACCAGGTGTCTCAAAGTCCAGCAGCCTGGCCTGGCAGGCAGCCTGGACCTGCCTGGACCTTTCTTGGACCTCCAGGACTATGTGGTGGCTCTTCATGAGCCAGTGTGCTCAGACCCAGCAACCTCTGTGACCTTGATAGAGATGTCTGCTCTGCCTGCAGTCATATTCAATCCAGAGCCTGATCCATGGGCTCCAAGGGGGCACTTCTAACAACCCATCTGTCCACACAGAACTGTGTGAAAGCTGGTGATTGAACTGCTGGGGGTAGTGAGGAGGGGCCAGCCCTGTGCCCTGGTAGCAACTGTGTACTGAACAGGGTACACGCAGGTGGCACACTGGGGTATCGGTTCAGCTAGAAGGGAGCATTTAAGGGAGCATAGGGAGATTGAGAAGGAAGCTTGCAGAATGACTAATAATGAAAATAATGTTTGGTGTCTGTCATTCCTGCCAGGATTCTGGGGTGTGGACTGTCTACCCCAGGGAGACACAGGACAGAATGTGAGGAGCTGCTGGCTTGACCAGGACACACTAGATGCAGCTGGTTCATTTTGATGCACAGCTCTCTGCCAGGCCAGTCCGTGCCTGTAGTTCAAATGCACAGGCTTCCTCTCACACACATAGTGACAATGGCTCTCTAACACAGGCACACCGCAAGCTTGGCCTAGGAGGCACTGGGTTTGTGTTACACCTACTCCTAGCCCTACAGTCTCCCCCTAAGCAACCATCACTTGCGTATGCCCGCATCTGCGTGGCTCCTTGGACATGATGTAGGCCAGTGAATTGTTGGCTAGAAGAGACCTTGCTCTGGCTTCAGCTCATCTCCTTTGCCCCAGCTGCACCCCTCCCCGGGGACTCTCACTTTAGAGAAATGCTTCTCATAAAATACTGGTCTGAATTCTCCAGGAAACTTCAAGAGGGCCCAGGTGGCTGAAGACGCAGTCTTTCCCTTAGTCTCTGCCACCAACAAGTAAAACTGGCCAATGAGTTCCAGTCTCAGAGATCAGGAATGGAGGCCCAGCCTCTTGAACTCTACCCTTCCAGGGTTCAGGTCTTCATATCAGATCTGTTGGCTCTGATTCAGTGTTGAGACCCCAAGGCTCAACCCCTGCCTCCCATGCACTTTCCTGCTTCATATCTACGTCTCCCATGCCTGTGCCTCCTGTGGCTTCCCAGGCTCTTCTTTCTCCTTTCAAATCATTTTTCTCTGAGCACAAGTGAGACTGCATTGCCTTTGTTTCCCTTCTTCTTTCCGGACATGATTATTTCCCATGATTGTTGTCTTATCTTCCATTGTTATCGTGAAGTTGTATCTTAATGATGGAACTCAGGAGAGACATGAGGGTTTTAGGTAAGCGGAAGGCTAAATCCCTTTGTCTGGGTCTCTCTGTCTTGTTCCCCCATCACATGGCTGTAGAGTCCTCAGCATCACCTCGCAACAATGGATACATCCTAATGGGGAGGTTGAGACAGAGCTCCTGGGGCCTGACCAGAGCCAAGCAACACCGGGATCAACACCGGGATCAGAACATCAGGGCTCCGAGAGATTCATGGGATTTCCTCCTTACAGGGGTTTCTGGTCCAGAGGAAAAGGGCGAGAAGAGTCTGGTGAGTCTAAGCAGAAAATGAGAGATGCCGGGCGGTTCTGTAGACACTGGATAGAGGGGCTCAGGAGCACACCTGCTATTGTCCAGATGGGTGTCAGAGCCAGGTTGGGACAGTGACATTGGCTTAAGGAGCTGGAGCTGAAGTCTGACATGGTTGGCTGTGGTGTTCTCGTCCTTATGTCGATCTCCCTATAAAGCCCCAAGGACAGGCAGAGACAAGAGTGTGACTCACAGAGGCAGATCCAGGGTGTGGGGTCTTAGCCCCTGATGTAGAAGCATATTATCGTGGGACCATCTACTGACAGGCAGTTTGGAGTGTCAGGCCAGTGCAGGGGGATGTTCTGACAGAGAAGATGAAGGGAAGCTGTGTCATGCTGACACGGGTATCCAGCCCCAATGCCCTTAGGGTGCTAGAGAGAGGTATGATATTTATGGCACGGGACATTAAGGTGCAGGTGAGGTCACTGAGCAGACGAGATGTAGGAAAGAAACCAGAGGTGGCAGGTCACATTGTCCTAAGCTCATGTTCCTTATTTCCAAGCTCTAAAAACCTGTAGATGCCCTGGGCCTGGCTCTCCTCACCTGTCTTCTACCTTGCTGAAAGAATATCAACTGTCCTAGAGATCTGCACCTCTCCGTATTGAAGGTGCTCTCCTGTGCATGGGACATGTCGTTATTTTAATTAAGAATATACCAAGGCTAGAGAGTTAGCTCAGGAGTTAAGAGCACTTGTTATTACAGAAGATCTGAGTTTGGTTTCTGATACCCACATTTGGCAGTTCACAGCTGCCTGTAAGTCCAGCTGCAGGGCATCCATGCTGTCTTTTGTCCTCCACAGCCACACACATGCACATGCACACACACATGTGTCATACACACAGAGAGACAGATGAACACAACACACACAGGCGTGCATACATAAAAAAATAAAAATAAATATTTAAACAAAATCAAAGAAAACATATTCTCTAGGTCTTAGTTACTATGGAGACTGGCACACATCCTTAAATAGAAGCTTCATTGGTGACATTTGTCCCCGCTGTCCAGCCCTCTCCTGCCACACCTGGGCATTTGAGGGAGGTCTCCCTTCCCACTTGTCAGCATGCTAATTTTTTTCTCCTTTCCTGTGAGGTGCACAATGCAGGGCACCTTCATTTGCATAATTTGTGCTGGGATATCAGCTTGGTGCAGCCAGCCTGCTCCCCAGCAATCCCATCCAGATTGGAGCCGCGGCAGCTGCAATCCATCATGTTTGGACTCCGGCCTGCGAGCTGGTGACGGCTGTCCACTCTCAGGGACTGGCCCTGCCCAAGCCCCAGCGAGAGCAGTGATTGATTAACGCGCACAAGCAGAATTACTCTCTGTAATGGTGATGAATACAGCCCGGCCTTTCTGGCAATGATGGTTGTTTATCCATTTTCAGACCCACGAACAGCAATCAAGTTTCCTCAGCTGGTTATTAATTATCACACAGCCCTTGGGTGGGGAGATGCAGCTTTCTTTCCAGGGGTCCCATCTGTCATGGGGAAGTTACGAGGGCAGGCCTGCATGGAGTCTCTCCCCGAGAAAAGAATCTTTCCAAAACAAGCATCCCAATGTCAAGTGGGTTCATACTGTGGATTCTGAGATCATCATACGCAGGCGCCTGCTTCAGATGGAGAGCTGGATGCTGCTGGCTGCAGTGGGAAAGGAGCTCACTGGTCTGTGGGCCATGCACACCTGGTGGGGGACTTACATGGCCCCTAGACTGCAAGCCATCATGGCCGTCCTTTGAAATGAGACTCCTGGTCTTGTTAACTGGCCTATCCAGCCCTCCCCTGATTGGCCTGCTTCTGACATTTTTTTTTCAGGTTTAAAATAGCAGGGTTCTTTTGGTGCCCTGGATAACAATCAAAGAGTGTGGGTAGCTTTTCTTTGGAAGAAGGCAAATCTTATCAGAATTGTGTCTTAGGATAGGGGTGTGGCTCAGTTGTTAGAGGACTAGCCTAGCCTACCCAAACCCATGGGTTGAATTCTTGATACTATTTGAGCTGAATTCCTAGCTGTAATCTCAGCACTTGGGAGGTAGAGGCAAGAGGATCAGGACTTTGAGGTCATCCTTGGCTAACACACTGAGTTTAAGAGTAGCCCGAGCCACATGAGACCTTTTCTTCAAACAAAAACACTTCTTCCTCTTACAGGTGGGGAAACTGAGTCACAGTTCCAGGAAACTTCTTGTATTTGAGACTTGCCATGCATGGGACATCTTCAGGTATTCTCTGTGTGGGTTCCCATCAGGAGGGCGAAGGACTCTTCAGAGAGACATGGAATCCAGCCTTATCTGGACCTTTGGGGACATCCCTGCTCCCCCTGTGTCTGTCTGATGAAATCACCGCTCTGAGGTCTCATGACGTTCTGTTTGTCTGGATGAAGGAAGCACTCTGGGGAGCCCATGAGGCTCAGGAAGTAACCATCTCTCTCCTGTACTGAGGAACCCTAGATCCTAGCCAATGAACTGTGTCCTGGAAGGTCTGCTCCGGGCTGTGGGTGAGGTAAGCGGGGAGAAGCATTCGGAGTGTTTGTCCATGTCATTATGAATTGTTCTCGTTCTCAGAAGATGCATTTCTTTCCCCAAACACTATCTGCAAGGAGACATAAGGAGTGTCTACTTATCGTAAAGCCACGCTTTGGGGGAGCATGATGTATGAAAATTAGGATCTACACGGCAGATACGTTTAGGGGACATTATTCATCTTGCGGAGAAGCCAGGGAATCTGTCTTGCAAGAGGACACACAGGTTTTCCTCAAAGGCAGCTGTTCTGTGCATGCAAATATTTATTTAAAATCCAAATATTCCTTGAAGTGGGATAACTCAGAGGACAGACGGGAGACCTGGAAGTTCCAGAGCTTCTACACAAGAATCAATCTGTTGATGGACAGATAGAAATTGCCGAGAGAGTTCTAAGGGGCATGATGCTATAGGCTACAGGAGGGCCTAGACAGATCTGAGTAGGGTTTAGTTGGGGATGGTATAACAAGTCTGGGCTGGTAGGTCTTGGTTAAACCCTGAGCCTGGAGAACTACAGCCAAGAAAACCAAGAGTGGCACCTGCTTAGAAGCAGTCTGGAGGGGCAGGGGCAGGGGACAGCTGCGGAAGAGAATTGGGCTGGCAGAACTAGGATTGGCCTTCTGGCCATGATGCCCAGTGAACTAGTTTCAGGCCTGCAGACAGGAGGGGACTCTGTGAAGGTCTGCAAAGATCAGGGACAGTGCGGAGATGGAGAAGTTGCTCCAGGGACTTCCTGAGCCTCAGCTGGAACTTATGGGCTATCTCCCACTGCTTCTCTGGGCTACAAGCAAAGGTCCCAGAAAGTCAGGGAAGGTTCTTGTTATGAATCCGCAAGCTCTAAATTGTCACTAGGTGATGAAAGGTAGAAAGACTCACAAATAAATGACATGGGCTGGACTATGGTTGGCACACAGAGAGCTTTGCTGACTCATGCATTCAATCACTCCTGGGATTTTTATTAGAAAAACTCCAAGCCTGGCAGAATAGAGCACAGGAAAAAGAAATGGGGGGGGATAACCTCTTGGGGTCCTTTCTTATGGGGCTATCAGCATACACCCATGTCTGTCTTGGTTTGCCATGTGACAAGCAAAGCATAACAGAGGTTCAGGGAGACAAACAAGACATACCAGCCGTTCTGTCGCACAGATGTGACCCCTGAGCCTATAAGACTTGTGTGTGACTTATGTCAAGACCCTAGGTAGAAAAAGATCACTTCTACAAAGATCTGAAAGATCCAGCACTCTGACAGCTTGGGGGACACTTGGAGACAGGGTAAGAGTGTTGGGTCCGTAATGAGAAAGGGCCAGAGTGACAGCCTGACCCTGCTTGATCTAATGTTCTTTGTGGCTTCTATGACAGCTGTGGGGAGAGCAGTGATAGTGGAGATGGGATGGGTGAGGTGTAGAATTTCCTGCCTACTCCAGGAAACAGAGACTCTGTTGGAGCCGGGAGGATATCGATATTTTAGTCTGCATCTTCAAGACATCAGGCTCATAAGAAAGTGCTTCCAGATCAGATGGAACCACACCGATGGTTAGAACAAGAATTGAGAAGATGCCCCACTCTAAAGAACCACACTCTCGACTCCAGAAGGACCTGGGTGTATGGTCTAGGCTTTCCTTACCAGGGCCAAGAAAATAGAACTCTGGCATTCCCAGAAAGTAAGTGACTCTGGGGCAATTCCAACCCGTGGGCCACCTGAATGGGGTGCAGGATAGAGAAGATTGTGTAGATTAAAACAAGGACACTCCCTTGGGTGATGAGATGTTAACCTTAACTTGACTGGCTATAGAATCACCATGGGAACACACATTTCCATAGAGGTTTAAGTGAGGAGGGAAGACCCACCCTGACTGTGGAAAGCATCATCCTACTGACTGAGGTCCCAGACTGAGTTAAAAGGAGATGAAAAAGGAGGAGGAGGAAGAAGAGGAGGAGAGGAAGATTGGGAAGATGAGAGAGGAGGAAGAAGAAGAAGATGGAGAGGAGTAAGGGGAAGAGGGGGGGAGAAGGGAGAGGGGGAGGAACAGAAAGAAGAAAGGGGGAGGAACAGGGAAAGGAGGAGGGGGAAGGGGAGGACAAGAGGGAGGAACCAGGAGAGGAGAAGGAGGGAGAAGAGGAGGAGAGGGAAGAGAAGGGGGTGAAGGAGGAGAGGGAGGGGGATGGAAGCTAGCATTCTATGCCCTCTGTATCCTGGTCTGTGAAACAAGGAGGTATGGACTCAGCAGAGGCTGTTTTCCCTGCTGTACCAAACTTGAGTCAGAACTGACTCCTCCCCCCTTAATTGATTTCTTGTTAGGCATTTGGTCACAGCACTGAGAAAAGAACCAGCACTAGGGCAGTCACATCAACCACACAGATGGCTGGGTGTGCCTGGCTATCCAAAGGGCTTGCTCTGAGTCTTGATCCATTTCCAGTGGAGGGTAGGACAAGTTCTGTTTGAATTCTGAGCTTTTATTTATCTGTTAGTTATATATTTTTATCAAATATCATAGGTCTCTCTCGCACCCTCAACATTTTTTTTTTTTTCTGCCAAGACAGGGTTTCTCTGTGTAACAACTCTGACTGTTCTGAAATTTGTTTCGTAGACCAGGCTGGCTTCAGACTCACAGAGATCCACCTGCCTCTGCCTCCCTAATGCTGGGATTACTGGTGTGCGCAACTACTGCCTGCCTCTGCCTCCCGAGTGCTGGGATTACTGGTGTGTGCCACCACTACCTGGCTCTGCCTCCTGAGTGCTGGGATTACTGGTGTGTGCCACCACTACCTGGCTCTGCCTCCTGAGTGCTGGGATTACTGGTGTGTGCCATCACCGCCTGGCTCTGCCTCCCGAGTGCTGGGATTACTGGTGTGTGCCACCACCACCTGGCTCTGCCTCCCGAGTGCTGGGATTACTGGTGTGTGCCACCACCACCTGGCTCTGCCTCCCGAGTGCTGGGATTACAGGTGTGTGCCATCACCGCCTGGCTCTGCTGTCAACATTCTTAATCCCCACCTTTCCCCGATCATCGCAATGCTCAAGGCCCAGGCTCATGGGACTGTGCCCTCCTGCCAGCCGTACTGTGATATTAGACAGGGCTACCCTCTGGATCCTGATAGACCCTGATTCCCTTAGCATCCATGTTTTTTTTCTCATCAATTCTAGTTCTCTGTGTTTCCTTTGTAAGTGGAGCATATGCAGCCCCAAACCCTTCCTCCAGCAGCTGAAGATGCATGGTGCCCCCATAGGCAAAGGGTGACAGAAGGCACAGCTGGGCTCTTATTTTCCAGAGGCTTAAAGGAATGCCCGCATGGCTCATGACAGACAGCTGCAGACTCAGAGCTAAGCAGAAGCTCCCCAAGAACCTCCTTCCTGTCTATTTTTGAGTTCCTATGACCTGCCTTTCAATTATTTTTTCTTGTACTTTTCTTATTTATTTCATTCTCAAGTGCTTCCCATGGCTTCTGGTGCTCCCAGAACATCAAGGAGGACATCATAGCCTTGGGGCTACAGCTGCGGGTGGGGGCAGTGGGCATCATAACAAGGGGTTCAGCAAGTGGAAGCCTCTTTTGTAAGGTGGTCAAAGACACATAACAGTGGCAGAATAGAAAACTCCACCACTCTGGAACTCTCCTTCCCCTACTCATGCCCCCAGGATCCACAAGAACCTTCTGAAGGTATCAGGTGCCATACTCTGGCCTTTGGATCCCCATTCTGCTCTCCATATTTATTACAACCTGGATCTTGCCAGCTAAGAGCCTGGGTGGGGTTGGCAGATGCAGGAAGAGTATGAGCTTTGAACCTGTGAAGGGGACTCAGAGGAACCACACTGGCAAACTTTAAGGATGTCCATGCAAATGTACAAAACATAAGAGACACACTTAGAGCAGGGCTCTGGCTGATGTCACTGCAGGGGCAGAAGACAGTCTAGGCATTTCTCAGCAGAATGTCAGTATTTGATGCCAGGTACCTGCAAACAGAAACCCAGCAGTGTGAGCCCTGGAGGAGCAATGAGCAGTGTGTATAGGGGTGCTGTGATGGGCGTGTGATGATCACATTGGGGCTCCCCAGGTCCCCAGACTCCAAAACTCTGCTATGCTTGCTCATCTTTCTATGAAACTGCTCCTGGATGTTGCCCTGTCACAGCCTGTGCATGTTCACCCATCTTTCTCCTTATCCTTCCTGCTAAGAATTATGGGTATATCTTCCCCAAACACAAAACATACTACAACATACTGTATACATCACAAACTCCACATGCCACATATAAAACACACAGGCATGAACCCCCACACACAACATACAATACCTCATATGTCGTGCAACATATATACCACACATAAATCACACACCTCATACACCACACACAAGGCATACACACCACTACCATGCACAGAGTACGCACACCACATACCGCACACACTGCACACACTCACCCTTCCTGTCTACCTCCTTGGTAGGCACTGCTATTGGCTGCTCATGATTTGGAAATGTCTTCAGTACTCTTTCTACAAGAAAAATCTTCCTTTCTTTCCTTTTCCCTCTCCCCCTCCCTGTTTAATTTCAAATCCAAGTCTCGTGAACCAGACCCGACATTTCTCCTGCTGTGGACACTGGTGTGGTTTGCCGGACAGGCACGCTGTCTGCCACGACTCTGTACAGGGTTTGTTCTGGCACTGTGTGGCTGTGTTTCTAGAAGACAGCTCAAAACACCTGTTGGCAGTTTTGAATGTCCACATGATGTCAAGATTTCTCCAGAATCCCTCCCTACACGGAGTTCTGCCCTGCAGGGAATGGTGGTGATCTTCGGAGCATAACACCAGGTCTCTCATTTTTCAGTTATCTCCGGACAGCACCTGTGATGTCACACTCAAGTCCTCTTCTGCAAGCCCTGTTTGTCATGACTTTTGATCTTGCTTTTCGTGTGACTTTTCCCCCCCTTTCTGAGATAGGGTCTCACGTAGCCCTGGCTGGCTTTGAACTCATGTAGTTGAGTGTAAACTTGAACTCCCAATCTTCCTGCCTCTGTTTCCAGAATGCTGGGATCGCAGGTGCATGCAACTGCACCACGTGTACGCAGTGCTAGGTGTAGAAAGAATGCAGGGCTTCCTGTCCATCAGGCAGGGACTCTACACACTGAGCCCCCGCCTCAGTCTCTTCACTCATGACTTGGGAACATTTTTTTCTTCTCTTTGTCTCAAGTATTAATCTGGGTTCTTTCCTATACGGTGACATTCCCTCCTTCCTGTCTCTTTCTGACATGTTTACCACAGCATTTTCCTCCCTTCCCTGGAATCAGGGCTGCTGGTGACGTTATGGTTTCAGTTCAGGTTTGGAAAAGCTACTCATATGCAGCAACAAGTCTCTTCATATCTGCTCACCGTGTGTCCTTGTTCCTTTCTGCAGTGCCCTGGCAGTTCCTTGGGCGTGTGCTGCTCTTGAGTGTTGTGTCCTCGCCTCCCCCAATCTCAGCAGCATTTTCTCTTCTTGTTTCACTGCTGTTCGTATACGCAGCTTCGCAGCCAGCAGCACCCACCATGAAGCCATTTCCCGTCCATCCAAGTGCCTGCCTTCTCCCACCTTCCTGCAATTCTCCCGGGTGTGCTGGACTAAGGGTAGCACTCTGGGTGGGGGCAGCAACCCTGCCTGGCTCTACTCCATCAAATCTGGCTTGAGATGTGCAACGCAGGCTGGGTTTCAGCCGTCTCAGGACACCCCACTGAAGGGAACAGGAGTGAACAGGGTGGGGTTCCTTGTTTGCTATCCTTTGTTCTACTATCCCCTTTACCCAGGAAGACCCCTGTGTGCAGGCAAGGTCTTAGAGGGTGAGAGCCTGAACTAGGTGGAGCCATTCCTCCTGTCATGGTTTTGATACCCACAGCTCCCCCACATATGCGCTAGGGACATAGACCTAACGCAGCTGCCTTGATTCCCCACCTTGCTCTGTTTATTCCATACTTGGAGATTTGGAGTTCAACTTCCTGTAAAGGTGCCCCCCCCCCGGTCGTATGCCCATCCCAACTGGCTCTGGGCATGTACGCAAGGACTCTTACACACAGATGCACCTGTTTCCTCTTCTTGGAGAAATACGAGGCAGTGACAGCCAGGCCCAGTGCTGGGGAAATTGAGGCACTCAGGACCTTCTTATGTAAGAATAGCTAGCCATGGTTGTCCTCTCTCAGACATTACAATGCAGGGAGTGGGAAGGGGACCAGAACTAAGCAGGGGTTAACGACATCCTGCTGACAGTTCGGACACTAAGGATGAGAGCTCACCTTGGACTATCAGGCTCTCACCCTGAAGACTGGAAAGGTGTCACCATGGCTTCTGACAGAGATTCCTCTGTGGCCTCTCCCTTGACTCCTGTTTCTTCTCCTCTTGGGCCCTTGATGACGTATTCTGGTTAATTTTCTCTTGTCAGCTTGACACAAGCTAAGGTTTACTAGATAGAGGGACTCTCAATTAAGAAAGAGGTCTGTAGATGAGTCAGCAGGGGCGTTTTCCTGGCTCGTGATTGATGTGGGAGATCCCAGTTTGATGAGGGCTGTGCCACCTCTGGACACTTTTATAAGAGAGCACACTGCGCAATGGGAACAGGCTAGCGAGCCGTGATCATGGCGTCTGGTTTAGTTCCTATCTCTAGTTTCCTGTCCCAACTTCACTTCTGGGCAGGCTGTAAGACATATAGCATCAAATAACCTTCCTCAGGGTGCTTTGGTCGTGGTGGTTTATGACATCGACAGACAGCAGACTAGAACATGAAGAGAGAAGGGAGCAGCTTCTCTTCATCACAGACCAGCCCCAGGCCCAAATAGCTGCAGCCGGTCCAGCGCTAAATGAAAACAGGGTCCCTCTTGGGGCAAAATGCAGACGCTTCCTGCATATGGAGTTCTAGGCTCTCACCCCAAGGGTTCGGAGGCACGAGCACACATGCCCTGCTGGCATGAGAGCATGAACAGCATTTGCTGGAGGAAGCCAGAGGCGAAAGCAGAAAGGATTTACTATGAGGCACGTGGACTCTGGGTACCACACAGAGGTGCGTTCTGGCCACCCACCTTATAGTCCCCTGGGAGACAGGAGAGGCTCTGACAGGAGCTGCTCTTCTGTAGCTCTAGAGATGGGAAGGGACCATGAATGGACAGCACCTTTCGTTGCACTGTGTACCATGACATTCTGCTGAAAGATAAACCTGCCTACATTCCCAAAGGCCCCCAAACCAGCCAGCCATGCGTCCCTGAGAAGGAAGGCTGGATGTCCCATTGATGCCACTCAGACAAGGCCACCATGTGAGGGAGTGTCTCAAGGCATGGAGGAACATGAGGGCATCTGTCTTCTCATCTGGCATGTCCATCACGACCTGTCAGACCAGAGCAGGGCTTTCTGCTCAACTCCTGCTGGAGAACCAACCACACCTAACAGTTTGGGAGTCCAGCTTGTGCTCTTCACTGCCTGGGGCTATGCTAAACAAGTCCACACCACAGCCTAGTCCATGCAGGCTGAAAAGCCCTCCTGGGTCATCCTGGGTCACATGTTCTTCTGCCATCCGAGACACACCCAGAACACAGGTAGCCTTTTTTTATGTCAGTGGTTCCAGCTTGGGGAAGCCACTGTCAGTCTTCAGCCTGAGAGAGGCCTGGGCCACTTGGGCCCAAATGCGTCTTGATGCCACCTGGGGCTCCTCATCCTCTACTGGGAAGAGCCCAGAGGTGGGGGTTCTCCTGGGTGAGGCTGGGAGATCTGGGGGAAGGGGAGTGGGGAGGAGCGGTGGCAGAGAGGGTACGGAGTTAAAATTGGATTTCTGCTCAGATTGATCATCTAATGTGATAGAAAAATATACAGTCTGGGAGCAAATTTAGATTTCAGTGAAAAATTAAACTGTTTTATACCAAGTTGCCCAGTGGAGCATTAAATGCATTCTCTACATAATTGTATCTCAGACAGCAACAGGGACGTGGCTGTCACTCCAGATGACTCCAGAGGCTGCAGGACACCAGGCCCACAGCAGCCAACCCTCTGCAAGGGTGAGGGGTGTCCTGATGGATTTCCACACCATTTTCCTGTGGGCTGAGGAGAAGAGGCCGGGAATATCTTCCCTGGAACTTCTAGGGCAAAATGGCAGGACATGCAAGCAGACCCTGATTTGAGAGTAAGTGTCGGACAAGGGCACAGAGACCTTGGAAGCAGAGAAGGAGGCCACATCCCATGAATGGCCAAGATGCCTGTCTCTATGACAGAGATCTCCGGAAATTAAATTCTTGCTGCCAGCAGCCTCGATGCCACCATCTGTCATTTTAGCCATTAGTGGTACAGAAATTAGGTTTGTCCCCACCCTCAGGCCTAGAATGTAGTAGAATCAATAGCCAAGATATTTAGCATAAATGACTTTCTGCATGGATCCTTTTTGTTCTTCTTGTCTCCTGTGTGTCTATCTAAACTAGCCTGCTCCTCCCGCCTGTCTCTTTATGCACCCATTTCTCAGATTGGTACTGCCTTAGCTGCTTCCCTGCTGCTATGGTAAATCACCCTGACAACTTCAGCTCAATCAGGGAGAGGGGCTCTTTTTGACTCAGTTACAGGGTACAGTCCACAAAGAAGACACAGTGGCAGGAGCTGAAGACAGCTGACAGTACTGCAAAGGGATCAGAAAGGGCAGACACAGAGGCTGGTGCTTAGCTCACTTTCCTTTTCAAAATCGTTGGATCCCACTTTGTGAAACGGTGCCACCCATGGAGAGCAAGTGTTCCCACCTCATTTAACCTAATCAAGACAACCCCCATAGGCATGTCCAGAGGCCTGTCTCTGAGGCGATTCTAGATCTCATCGGGCTGCGTGGTAACTCAGTTTCTCATCAGTACATAGTACACACACACAAGGATTACGGAGAAGACTGAGCATGGTCTGTGAGGGTAAAAATGAGGTGAGGTCCTCAGAACTGTCCTCAAAACCCTCTTGGACAGGACGTGGGTAATGCCTGCTCAGACAAAGACTGGATACATCTGTCTCCTCCAGGGCCAATTTCTGACTTCAGGATTCTCATTGCTTCTCTCACCTCCTGTACACATGTGAAGGACTGGGAATGGGGAGAGGTGAAGACAACACATACTCTCTCCGTGTGCAGCATATACAGGCACACATGCATGCATGCAACACACACACAAATATACACATGCACATGCAAGCAGAGATGCACAGGGATCCACACATTCACATAAGGAGACACACATACATTCATAGATGCATGCACATGCATGTCCCCGCATTCGACCAAGTTATGTGCACCACCTGACTGACCACCAGCTTCAAGGGGCAAGAAAAACACCTTAGCTCCAAGGCTTCTTCTGTGTCTCTAGGGAGAATCTGCTCTGGGTGACAGCGGTGAGGCGTTGGTAAAAGCAGCAAGCCGCGGCAAGGAACTTCCACTCTCCTCTTGCTAATTGTCTGCTATTGTTTTCCAGACAAACAGCTCTGATTGGGAGTCACAGGAGTTCATGGCTGAAAGCAACTCTGGAGAGATTTAGCCCCACAGCTCCCAGGAAAGCTTTGCAACATGCAGGGCACCCAGGCTTCCTATGGGTTCTGTGCCCAGTTTGTAAGCAAAGCACTGGAAAGTTCCAGGTCATTGGAGTCTAGCTCCACTTTGGGACAGGACATGGAGGATAGAGCAAGAGACAAGCAAGACTCCCAGGCTCACCTTCTCCTTTTGTCTGTGGTGGGAGTGGGGTAGAGAATGACTCTTGACCCTAACCTGTGTTCTCTGTCTCCCTACCTGCTCCACCACAGTATCTGAAGCAAGGCAGGCCATCTAGAGCTCAAAGGGGCCACAGATGTGGAACTTACTGGGTCTACATAAAGAGAAACGCTTGTAAGGAGTTGGCCCATGGGCAATGGAGAATCCTGGATTAGTTGGTTTTCTGTTGATGTAATAAAATACCATTGCCAAAATCACCTGAGAGAAGAAAAGGGTTTATTTTGGTTTGTGGTTCCAAGGGATAGAGTCCACCATGGAGGAAAATGTGTGTTGGAAGAACCAGGAAACTGATTGGTTGTATATCCATCCACACACAGGAAGCAGAGAAAACAGGAAGTAGGTCCAAGAATCTCAGAGTCTGTCCAGCAAGGTTCCACCTCATAAAGGTTCTATAACCTTCCCAAACAGTACAACTAACTGGGGACCAAGTATTCAAATATAAGCATCTATGGGAGCTATTTCTCATTCAAACCAGCACAAGCCTCACCCCGTTTTCCCCATAGACCAGTGGTCATCTCACGACACATTTTTCCAACCTCAAAAGTCTCCAGTGTCTGTAACAGTCTCAATACTATCCAAAAGTTCAGTATCTTCTGAGACTCAAGGCAGTCTCCTGACTGTGTCAGTCTATAAAATAAATCAGTTTAGAAACTTCCAATATACAAAAGCGCATTCCTAGTCTAAAAAGGGAAGAATGAGTCCATAGAAGGAAAGACTGAACCAAAGTAAGACCCAAACCCAACAAAGCAAATTCTATAGCCCCTGATAAGTTTCAAAGGCCGAAATGGCCTTGCCCCTCCAGTCTTGCTTCCTACAACAGACATCTCTCTCTTAGGCTGCCTCCACTCCCTCTGAGCAGTTCTTGTGAGCACATACTTCGTGGCTCCAGCCCCTCCAAAATCTTTGGAGATCCCCTACAGCCCATGCTTCCTCATCATAACTCTGGGCTGTGACCTTTCCAGACCTCCTTACAAGAGCCCTGACCCTGACACATTTCCCAGCCTCAGTGGTTCTAAATGTTCCATAGCTTCATCAAGAGTACTACCAACCAGGTGCTGAATATTCAAATATGTGATCTTATGGGAGACATGTCTCACTCAAACTACCACTAACCCCATCACCTTCCAGGAGCTAGCTAGAGTCTAGGAAAGTCATGGAGCCCTTCAACCGGAGACCACAGCCCTGAGTACGGGAGAGAGACACGTGAGGAGCAGTCCAGGGCAGGAAACACTGCAGGTAGATGGGAAATCTCCTTTTCTTGGTCTCGTTTGTTTAGCGCAGGCCTCAAAGAAAACAGGGCTAGACCCATCAATCTTGAAACTGATGTCTCTCAGAAACACCCCAGACATCCCCAGGTAAACCTCACTAGTTGTTTAGGGACTCCCAGTCCCCAAATGTGGGCTCAAAAATTATTATCAGACCCACCCAGTAGACAGAAGATGGTGGTGATGGTAGTGTGTATGTATGTATGTGTTTGTGTGTGTGTGTTACAGTAAGGCATCACTGGCAGGTCCTTTTCCCTTTCACATGATCCTGCACCATGTGGACACATGGTACAAACAAGGAATTCTCAGAACAATCAGGACCCCCAAGAGACCCACACCTCAGTACCCATCTGCGCTTCTTACTAAGTACAGGCCAGACTCATCCCCCCAAAGTCAGTTTCCTTAATGCAAACCCCGATCAAGTCTTCTCACTTCCTCACAGTGAGCAAGCTGTCTTGTGAATGGACTCCCTGGCCCGGGTGCAATGGGTCCATTGCTGGCTGGATTGTTGTGGTTGCCTCCAAGGCACAGATAAAGGTCTGGAGAGTGGAGCTACCCTCTCCATCTAAGTCTCCTCTTTGGCAGACAATGGGTGACAATTAGCATCCTGGGCATGGATTACATTCTTCAAGATGTTGGTACTCCTCTCTACTGAGAAAGAGGAGATGCAGCGGGATGTTTGCCTACACAAAGATACATGTCTTCCTGATGCTCTGGACACCGTAGAGGAGCCCTGATGCCTAGTGTACACTCGCCATGCAGGACCTGTGTCCCACAGCTGCTTCAGATGCCTATATCACCCTACTTTACCATGGTGATTCCAAATACCTCACTTACCCACGCCTCCTCAAAAGGCCCTCTTAGATTCCCCTGCAGGGATGCCCCATGCCACACAGCATGGTGGTGTGGGAAGCCCTTCTGTATATGTGTTATTTTTCTTAGTTAACGAATAAAGAAGCTGCTTTCGGCCAATGGCTTAATATAGCCAAACAGCCAGGCTGGAACATTATATATAGAGGGGGGGAGGGGAAGAGAGAGAGTAGGCAGAGTCAAAGAGATGCCATGGAGCTGCCAAAGGGGAAAGACTTGAGTTGCCAGCTGGAATCTTGCCGGTAGGCCACCAACCTTGTGGTAAAATATAAAATAATGGAAATGGGTTAAATCTAGATGTAAGAGTTATCTAAAAATATACATAAGCTAATAGGCCAAGCAGTGCTGTAATTAATACAGTTTCTGTGTGATTATTTTGGTTCTGGGCAGCTGGGAACAAACAAGCAGCCTCCTTACAACAGCATGGGCTGCACTGCAGCCCTGTCTCCTGAAGACTGAGCGAGCAGCAGTGCAATAAAATTCGCTGTGCTCCCTGAAAGTGAGTCCAACTTGCTCCAGTCAATCAGCAGAAAGCCAGGACCACTGGGGATGGGAGAGACTTAGCTCAGTGTGTCATGGACTTTGGCGCCCATGAAACATTGTTTACATATATGAGCATCATACTGACTGCTGGCTGCCTTTCTAGGCCTTTACCCATGGGCTAACATGGGCTAGGAGACACCAATAGGAGCCACCTCTTGCCTGTGTATTGGCTGGATCAAGAACAGCCATGTGGTACCACGCACCATCTTTGGCTAAGGGCCTTTGCAGGTCTCCTGGACCCTGGCCTGACCACACAACTCAGCCATCAGAATTCCAAAGCAGCCGTACAGGACTCATGATGGAGGTAGCACGACTGTGCTCTAATAAAGCTTTGTTTGCGAGGCTGAACCACAGGCCCTCACACACTGGCTCCTGACACGATGCTACACAAGGATCAACACAAATGATTTACGATAACACGACAGGATGATCATCAGCGTGGACACACCGAGAGAGTGGGCTGATGTGCGTGTCACCCTCGCATACAGTTCAACATGCAAGTCTGCAGCTTGCATTCAGTTCATTTGCACACACGCCTACTAGAAGTCTACAGAGGGGGAGAATGAGTGCCGAGGTCAGGCAGATGAGCCTGGAGAGGGTGCAGTACACACGGATGCCCATGGACAGTCTGGGGTGGGGGACCATGTTCTTAGACACCAGGCAGATAGTCAGAGGGGAAAGGGCTCCTGAGTTCTAGTGCATCACAAAATGATGCACCCTGCTCACTATAGCTGGAGGGAGGGGAATAAAAGACAGACTGGAAAGAAGTGTAGGTAAGGGGGAGGGGGAAAGGAGGAAGAATAAAAGAAGAGGGGGAAATAAGGGTGGTCAGATGGCACGAGGGGAGAGAAGAATGGTAAGGTGGCAGGAAGAATGGGATGAAAGAAGAAAAGAAAGGAAGAAAGTCAGTGAGAAAGGAAGACAGGAAGGAAGAAATGAAGAAGGAAAGAAATAAGGGAGAGAGAAAGAGAAGGAAAAGGAGAGAGGGAGGAAGGGCAGGAGGAAGGAGGAAGAGCCAGTCTGAACCACCTGCTGTTGGTCTCCCGCCAACAGTAAGGACAAGGGACAGGAGAGATATGAAGCCAAGAGGATCCTGCAGGGAGGACTCAGAGCCTCGAGCTCCTGTGCTCTCTGCCCAGAGCTTGTCTCCTGGGATAGCCTGGGTTGAGCCAAGTCCTGCCTGTCACTGTCTAAGTGGGCCGAGGCTCTGCAAGGGCCTGTCTGTGGTTCATTAGAACAGTTTTTATCGGCTAAGTGCTTTGCAAGGGTTTAAAATGTCCTGAGACTCTTCAAAAGCTGTGGGAGGGAAACCACCTTCGCTTTCCCTATTTATCAGCCGTCGGGGGCATGGGGGCAGCAGGCTGTCAGCTTACAGATAATTCTGCCCGGCATTTCCCTCCCAGCTCCAATCTCCTTCCCTGCCCAAGTTCTGCTCTGAGGAAAGATGGGCCAGCACGAGGGGCCTTGAGGGGCTTATGTGAGTCAAAAAGCAGCCATAAATAATGACAGTATTTACTCAGATTAGGAAAACACTTTAGACTGTTCAAAACCCCGCCACAAACCCTTTCTTCTTTAATCCTAATGCCAATCCTGGGAGGATGAACAGGGATGAACAGTAGCTGGGTCATTTTGACCCTTGAGAAGCTCTGTCTAAGTTCCAGGAATTCTGGGAGCTGGCTGTGAGCTCAGCCACTGTAGGGTGTTAAATCACCCCCAGCTTAGAGTGAAATGATTTATACTAAAAGCAAAGGAACGGCACAAATACGGCTCTCAAGAAACCCGACGGGGAAACGAATCCTGCTAAAAAGTGGGCAGAGGGTTTGGCAGGAGCCTTGGTGCCAATCCCGCTAGGCAAACTTAGTTTCTGACCCCAAGTGACTCCCCACTTCAAGCCACGAGGACAGCTGCATGCAGCAAAGTCAACAGTAACAAATGTTGGCAAGGACACAGAGATGCAGGGACATCGACAATGCTGGGGGAATATGAACCAGCAGTCCCTGGTGGTTGCAGCACGGCAGCCCCTCAAACAGCTAAGCAATGAACTGGCACATAGCATGGGAAGATGCCCTATAGAGAAAACAAACAAATAGGTATCCCATGCCACACACTACTGATGGTCACCAAATGGTAGAAACAAGCCAAGTGCCCATGTGTGGAAAACACCACAAACCCCCACATCATCCACCACATCGTGGAATATTATTGGGACATGAAGTGGGATGAAGTACCACAGCGTCTATGGTGAACTTGAAACACATTCTTATTCTATTAAATGGTGCAGAAGCCACTAACACTCTGAAGTTCACCTATACAGGGTCCTCAGGACAAGCAAACTCATGAGACAGAAAGCAGAGGCAGATGGTGGAGGTAGCTGAGCAGCACACAGCGCAAGGGACACCACTGAAGACAACTATCTTAATCAGGTTTCTGTTGATGGGATTAAACACCATGACAACCGTTACTTGGAGAAGAAAGGTTTTTCTTTATAGGTTACAATCCCCTGTAAGGGAAGTCAGGACAGAGATCGAGGCAGCAACTTGGAGGCAGGAACTGAAGCAGAAGCCGTGAGTACTGTAGAAGCCACGCCTCTACATCTCTAAACAAACCCCACACGTGTTTTCTAGTAACTCCCCATTGCCTCCCACACCCAGACAAGCAGCCTGGTTCTACTTTCTGTCTCATGAGTTTGCGTGTCCTGAGGACCTTGTATAAGTGAACTTCAGAGTGTTAGGGGCTTCTGCACCATTTAGTGGAACAAGCAAAAAAATGGCACATACCTAGCTTACCGGCTTCCTCTTCTTTGCTTGGTTGGACCGCTTTCTCACGCCACCCAAGGCCACCTGCCCAAGGACAGCACCACACACAGTGGCCTGAGTCCTTCTTTATCTGTCACTAATCTAATGCCCCCACGGACTTACCAACTAGTCAATCTTAAGGAGTTGGCTTCTCGGTTAAGTTTTCTCCTTCCCAGATGGCTCTAGTTTGTGTCAAATTGACAAAAAACTGACCAACACAGCAATGTTTACAGATCACATACAACCTCAGTAAACAGCTAAAAGACCAAAACCAGAGGCCAAGGCTTCCTTCTTTGCCAGGACATCTTACCTTCTTCGGTGTGTCACGTGTTAATCTTGCTATGCTATCCTTGTTTATCTGTGTGTCTGCGCTGGGTTCACCTGTGGCTCCTGATCTCACAGACTTCACAGAGGACCTGTCAGGACCCAGGGATATACCCGCTGCTCTGGTCTCATAGAAGCAAACCTGCTGAAGAAATGCTAGTGGTCTTCACGGGACAAGATGAGCTTGGGTGATCATCAGGAAGCGCCATATATGGTCCCTGCACAGGTTCTAGAGTCTCAGGAGTCATCAGGAAGCGCCATATATGGTCCCTGCACAGGTTCTGGAGTCTCAGGAGTCCTCAGAGTTCCCAGCACTCTCACAGTACAAACGCACTCTGGTGCAACCCTGGTCCATAACATCTCACCTGAATTTATTCAGTCTGCTGTGAATCCAGTTCCCTTTCCAGACAAGATTCCAACTCGCACAAACAGCTGTGGAATTCCAGTTTAAAGAAATAAATGATGGGATGGATGATATCTCAGTGGAACAACACTTAACTAGAATGTTCAAGGTCTTGAACTTTCAGCAAAGCACATACACACACACACACAGAGAGAGAGAGAGAGAGAGAGAGAGAGAAAGAGAGAGAGAGAGAGAGAGAGAGAGAGAGAGAGAGAGAGAGAGAGAGAGAGAGAGAGATTCAAAGCACCTAGATACCTCTTTTGGCTGGGAAGATGACTCGGTAATTAGGAGCATTTGCTGATCTGGAGAACCTGAATTCATCTATGTCAGGTGGCTCACAATTGAGGAACCAAGGTCTTTAGTCTCCTCAGATGCCTGTACCAGCATCCATACACCCCTCACAGACACACACACACACACACAATTAAAAACAGTTATTAAAAATCTTGAAGACAAAAAGACCTAGATGGCTTCCTAGTTGTGAAAGAATGAATCCTCGCCCAGAAGGGGTGATGGCAAAGAGCGTTCGTGAACGAGCACTGATCAATAGTGATTAATAGAGATTAAGCAGGCCTGGTTAGCAGCTGGCTTAAATTCTTGCAGGCTCCATTCTATGACGATACATCATTTCTCCCCTAAAATTGGAATGCTGCTTTCTATGTTGTTTATGGCCAGGTTTTATTGAATTTTTCTGTTTACAAAGATAATATACATCTTATGGAGAACACAGAGGAGCCAGGGAAGAAAAGGCAAATGAACTAAAAATGACGCGAAGGCTGTTGGGGAGAATTTATGTGGAAGGAAATTCTAGGAGGTGGAGTGACTGGTGAAGAGGGAGTGAAGAAGCAGCCACACATCACTGCTGGAGCACCCAGTTAGTGTGGGAGCACTCAGTCCCTGTCAGCCCTGCTGGAGCACCCAGTTAGTGTGGGAGCACTCTGTCCCCATCAGCATTGCTGGAGCACCCAGTTAGCATGGGAGCACTCAGTTCCTGTCAGCACTGCTGGAGCACCCAGTTAGTGTGGGAGCACTCAGTCCCTGTCAGCAATGCTGGAGCACCAAGTTAGTGTGGGAGCACTCAGTCCCTGTCAGCACTGCTGGAGCACCCAGTTAGTGTGGGAGCACTCTGTCCCTGTCAGCATTGCTGGAGCACCCAGTTAGCGTGGGAGCACTCAGTCCCTGTCAGCACTGCTGGAGCACATAGTTAGAGTACCCAGATCACATCAGTACTCTCGAAGTGTCGAGTTTCTGTCCATACAGTTGTAGCACTCAGTTACTGTGAGAAACGCTGGAACACTCAGTTAATGTCAGTGGTGTTGGAGTTCCCAGTTGACGCCAGTACTATTGAAACACCTTGTTAATGCTAGTACTGTTAGGGCACCTAGTCAATGTTAGCACTGTGGGAACACTCAGCTAACCTTGGTACTACACACGCGTGCACACTGTCTTAGTTACTTTCTGTTGCCATGGCAAAGCCATCAGGACCAAGGTAACTTACATAATAATCCTTTAATTGGGCTTATGGCTTCAGAGGGCCAGGGTCCATGATGCTAGAGCAAAGATAGGGCAGCAGGAACAGTTGAGAGCTCACATCTCAAGCCACACAGAGGAGACAGAGCCAGGGGAGGGAAGAGGGAAGAGTAACTAGGGGAAAGAAGAACACGCTGGGATTGGTATGAACTTTGGAAACCTGAAAGCCCACACACAACAGAGAACACACCTCCTTCAACAAAGCCCTACCTCCTAATCCTTCCCCAATAGTTTTGCCAACTGGAAATTAAATATTCAAACATATGCTCACATGGGGGCCATTCTCATCCAAATCACCACACACAAATATACCCATCTGCATAAAAGCTCCTCGATGATCTTGGAGTTGGTAGAGAAGGCTATTATAATAAGCAGAACAATCAATGAGAATGTTAAAAATACACATTAAGAAAATGTTTCAGCATCATCTGCATCATCAGAATCTTACTTAATCATCATCTGTTACTTAGTGCCTCATCACTGTCCCACAGAACATGTGTGTGTGTGTGTGTGTGTGTGTGTGTGCATATGTATGTGTTGAGACAGGATTTCTCTGTGTAACAGTCCTGCCTGTCCTGGAACTTGCTTTGTAGTTCAGTCTAGACTCAGACTCAGAGATCCACCTGCCTCTGCCTCACAAGTGCTGGGATTAAAGGCGTGTGCCACTACCAATCGGCAAACACAGAACACATCTTTGAATAGGAAGACATTTTCACTACATGAGAGAGCTTCATTTAGAGGTGGAAAGGTATTCTTTCTGACCCAGGCTGGGACTGGTGGTGGTGGGCATCCTAACTCACTGAGGACTTTGACTGTCTTCAGTTTCATGAGAACCTTCCCTCGGGATTTTAGAATAAGGGTTTTGGACTTCTGTGTTGCTTCATGTTCTTGTCTGAACCTAGAGGTGTGCTGGGCTGGTTTACAAGAGAAACTACGTGGTCCCTGTAATACGCCTTTGCACCCAGGGACAGATGCCTTTTCTGAGGCTTGGAAGCTAAGAAGTTGGCAAGGCCTTGATTCTGGTTTCCCATCCTCTCTGATTCCTTCTCATCTGCCTGGTCAGAAGGCATGCATGTGTGCATGTGTGTGTGTGTGTGTGTGTGTGTGTGTGTGTGTGTGTATGTATCTGTGTGTGCACACATTCAGGGGAAGACATAGAAAAGAGGGAAAGAGACAGGAAAATAATCTAAGAAACCAGTCATTTAGTTAAAGACTCTATTTTATCCTGGGACACCAACAGTCAACCATTCCTGCTTCAGAAGCCTCAGGACCATTTTACCTTGTCAAATCCCTTTATTTTCCCTGGAACTGATGTGGGCCGAGAAGTTAGTTTGTGTGTATTTTGTCTTACTTACAAAAGTGAACGTTTCTAATATTTTGAGAGATTTTCCATTTCCCAGCTCAGTGTGTTGATCTTTCAGCTTGTTTCTTTCCATCCTTCCACTTGTGTGAGAAAACTACCTCCTCCTTGATTTGGTTCTGGCCACCTATCTTTATTATGGCCACAAATGACTGTATATGCTCTTACATCCTCATCTCCTACAGCGGGATGGATAGCATTCCTTTTACCATTTAAAGTTATTATAATTCATCCTTTATTTCCAATGTCTCTGGCTTATGGTTTAAATTTTATTGCATCTTGGTAAGGAAATACTACCTTAAAACTTATGTTTTAAGTTCTGTTGCCCTAGGACTTGTGGTTCACAAGAGTTCACATAAACTCTCACCAATAATGGTCCTCTTCTTCCTAATAATGTGTCCATACTTAAAATGGAAGCATGGGGGGAATCACAGCGAAGGAAACCATCACACAATGTCTACACCCAGGAAGTTTTCATGGTAACCTATTTCCTTATTGAGAGGCACCTTTGACTCACTATCTTTTCACTTTGTTAACCTTACCTTTCTTTAGTTTGATCTTACATATGTGAGTATTTTGCCTGCATCTGTATATACAGAGGCCCAAAGAAGATATCAGACCCCCTGAATCAGAGTAACTAGATAGATGGTTGTACGTTGCAGTGTGAGCACTGGGAATTGAACCAGGATCCTCTGGAAGAGCAGCCAGAGTTCTTAATCACAGAATCATCTCTCCAGCTAGATAATTTCTGCACCATTCTCTGCAATAGGCTGGTTATTTCTCAGTGAGGTCTGTATCTTAGGCATCTGTATGCTTGCTTTCTTCAGTTTACACAAAATGAAGGCGTCTTACTTTGTTCATCTGCTATGACTGTTATTTATACACCACTTCTTATTTCTATCTAAGCTATGTTTAAATTCTAGAATCTGTATGATGACCACTGTTTCCATCACAAACACACACACACACAGAGAGAGAGAGAGAGAGAGAGAGAGAGAGAGAGAGAGAGAGAGAGAAAGTAGTGTTTACACAGCTTTTACACTCAAGCCAAGTGGGTGGGGGATTTTCATATGTATCCCCCAATCCTTTATTACTAATGATGCCTGAGGCTGATTTCTTGACATTCAGTTTCCAACTTGTGGTTAGTTTTATTGGTGTTGCACTTTACAAACACCCTTGGCAGAGCTGTTTGGTCTTGTGTCTGCCATATGTATTCTGCTTCAGCGGGTGCTGGGCTCCCAGGTAGCTCACTTGTGATAGAAAATGCAGCCTGCCCTGGAACCCACCAGGTTCACTCACCATGCACGGAATCACCTAGGCTCCTCTAGGGTCCCGTGGCTGTGGATGGACAAGTCCAGGCAGGAAAGGGGATGGGAGCCTCTCATGATATTTCTGCCTCCTCCTTTACTTCCACCTCCTGAAACTGTCTCACTGTTGGATAACTGACTAGCTCGTTAGACTGGGCCTCAGCACATGTCCCCAGGTGGGCTGTGGCTTAGCAGTGGTCCCCAGGACAACTGTGTCTCCTGGAGCCCAGCAATTCCTTCTTGGCCATTTAAATCAGGCACTGTTGGTTTGCCTTGATTTTGTTCTATTTGCCATGGTTACTGGAAACCAAGCATTCATTTGCCTTCCTACTGACCAGGTGACTTCTGTTTTGTGGGGTGGTGGGGGGAGGGGAGGGCAGGCGCTGCAGTGAGGAACACTGGTGACAAAACCATGGTCTCATGTCCAAGAAACAAAATGCAGCCTTTTCTGAGAACCTGGCAGTTGTCTTCTGCCCTGCAGGCTGAAGGAAACTGAGTTCCACAGCCTGTCGGATACCAAACAAACGCTCTTTGATTTTTTTTTTAAAGGTCTCTTTGGAAAGGAGGTAAAAGTCTCTTGGGTCTACATCAACCAGAGTTCCCCAACACCTTCTCCTCCCGACCATGTTATAATCGAATACAACTTGTGAGTAAGTTTTCCTTCTAGAATATTCTGTTAGCTACCAGTGTGTGTCGTCCGCTTTTGGATGCCATCTTTTCCCTCTGTTTGCACACAGTCCCGTCGTCTCCCTCAGCTCCTCTGTGGCATCTGTCATTCATTCACGTTCCACTGCCTTTACCTAGCTTTTGTTGTAATCACCTCACTTCCATTATCCCAACCAGAAACCCAGGGTTTGACTGTGAGCTGACACCTCCTCTTCTGAGATTAGCTAAGCTATCCAGCTTGTGCCTTCCAGCTGTGCCCTGATGCCTATTTTGCCAGCAGTGAGCTTCCTTCCCAGTGGTTGTGGGTGCCTTGCTGCAGGCCCGGCAGTCTGGAGGAACGGGGCTTGCTAGGAGGGCTCCTGCTCCACTCCATCCTCCACACAGCCACCCTGAGCTCGGGTGACATCCCTCCACATCCCAGCCCAGGGACCCACTGTCATGAGAACTAGAGGGACAGAGTATCATGACCTCAGGCTGGGCCCCCTGTGGCTACTCACTCATTTTTGTTAAGCCTCTTACCTCTGGCCTGTGACTCCCTCTAGGACCCCAGCCCTGAGCCTGAATGGAGCTGTGGCAGGGATGACACTCATACCCACCTGTCACTATCTTCATCCATATCCCCTCAATTCTGCAGGAAGTCCATGTGGACTGTCATGTTGCCCCAGTGCCCTGCTGGAGAGGGACACTCTATGTTTTTTGGCTGTGACTAACACACCTTCCTTCTATGTTTTCTACTCACACCTATGGTTTTATTGCAAGCATCTGGGAGTCATCACATTTGTATCAAATAGACCTCTGCCTCCTTGAGAAAAGACGGCATTTCCTGAACTCTCTGTGGACTGCCCATGGCCTCTCCCTTGTCTCTATCTGAGGTGTTTAGCAAATTCCCAGGGAATAAATAAAACCTTCCATCTTGTAGGAAGGCTAGTTCAGATGCAGGATGTGAAAAAGGAGATGAAGCAGCAGTACACTTTAAGCAGAGGTGAAACATTCTACCCTGAAGAGAAGCTCCACAATCATAGAAAACACACAACTCAAAAGCTTCAGGAAATCCCTGAAACTTACCAGATTCACAACTCCCCAAGCTTCCATAAGCAGCCAGAACTGCTGAGGTGGGGGTATGGGTGGTGGGGGGCTTGCAGACCAGCGGAGCTGCCTGGAGGAAGTTAAGACCAGCTGAACTATCTGGAAAAGACACTCGATAACCTGCTGAGCCTCCTGAAGGCTCTGCAGTGTGTTCCAGGTTTACACACTGTCACCTGTGCTAGGGCTGGTGTCTGGTGATACAGCTCTGTGAGTTACTTCTGTTCTTGTAAGTAACTCCACACTCATATTCCTGTAGGTAACCCCCATAAAACTCTTCGGTTTACCCAGCTGTACTTCGGTGGTATCCATACTTTGGTCTATTGTCAGCTCCCATTCTGAGGTAAATAGATGTTCATTCACATTGTCCCAGGAAGAGTGTTACACAACAGTCTGTGAGCTGAGGCAACCTTACATCTCCGTCAGAAACTGGGCTAAGTAGAGGGTGGAGTGATTGTTGCACTTTTGGAAGTTTGGCATCGATTAACCAGAAGCAAGGGCCCTTCTGACCCATCATCATGCCTTTGGAAGGGCCCATCATCATGTCTTTGGAATGGATTCTCACTCTGCCAGGTGCTGTTTCCTTCCCTGCTGGCTACAAGGGTTGTGCATTTCTCGGTGTGAGCTGTGTGAGTGAGGCTTCCTATTCGGACTTTGTTTTTTATCTCTACCCACTCTAAGTATGGGTTCTTTGCTGTGACTGGCAGATTTTGGATCTCTAAGTTGGAGTAGAGATGAAAAGGACGTGGGAATCGCTGACAATTCCCCCTGATGGGTCAAATGGATCAAAGTGACCTGGTCATCATTTTCTCTTTCCCAGAATTATCCCCCTGGGGTGGCTCCTGAAAAGAACCCTGCTGATGACCCTCTATCCATGACCATTTTCCTGGCTGCTACTGCTTCCTGTAGGTGTGAGACTTGAGAAAGAAAAGGAGTCTTTAACTCAACTTCCTTAATGCATAGCATGAGCAGGCAGAGAAAGTCTGAAATCAGTGTAATGAGGGCCTTACAGAAAAGCTAAACTTAATTACAACAAAGCACCAAATCCCTCTTTCAAGTTTTACTACTATTCAAACATCTTTAATTAATGCTGTGGGGGAGGAGGGTGAGGGATACTGAAGTTTTGTTTTGTTTTGTTTTATTCTGGAGTAATTTACACAAAACCGTTAATATCCTCAGGCTGGTGATCAGACCCTCCTAATGGCTATTGACCCAACTCTGCCCTGGAGTGACTTAATCCAGAGGGGACTCAGCCTGCCTTCTATCTCCAGAACCTCAAAGGTTAATGCCATTGGCTTTGTCTGAGGACAAAAGTCAGAGCCAGATGGCCCCAGAGCTTAGGTTCAGAAAATTAATAGTGTAATTAATGGAAATCATTATTAAACCACACAATTAACATCTGAAAGCAAGCTCTGCCTTTCATGGAGCTCCTGGCTGTGCTTGTAGATGAGCTTAGAGAACGTTTATTGAGTTTCTACTGTGGCTGTAACTCTGCCCAGGTGAAGGTTAGAGACTCCACCTGTGATTTCCTAGAGGGTGAGTGGGAATGTTCCCAGAGGGGCTACACTAGGGGGATTTCTGGGATCACCAGGTTCAGTGAGAGACCCTGCTTCAAGGGAGTAAGATGGAGAGTCATAGAGCAGACCACAGGCATCTCTTCTGGCCTCCATACATGCATGACCACAAGCACCCTTGCATACAGATACATACATATGCACACGATACCACATACATATATTATACACATGTATACATCATGATGATGATGACGATAAATTCATAATAGTCTTCAATCCAGTTTTCCTGATGAATAAGACAGGCAGGCAAATTTTAGAATCCTTATTGTTTTGACCAAGGACACTCTTGCCAGTGGCAACACAATGACGCTTCCATCTAAGGCTTTTGTCCCAAGGGATCATCAGAACAACTTAAAGGCATGTGTTCATTGATGTTTGCATCCTTGAAGAAAGCAGAATACCTGGGCATGTCCAGCAACCCTGGGTAGTTTATATAAACAGTGGTATACCAGTAGTCCAATCCCACATAGCTATAAAGCACGGCAGAGTGTGCATGACATGATCTAACAGAGTAGGCAGAGGGGGAAGTGTCCTGAGACTGTTCAGATGCAGTTGGGGCCTTGGGGAAAGCTGTGTCTACCAGTTGGCGTGCGATGTGTGTTCGGATCTGAAGGCCAAACTTGTAAGGTTGAGAAATAACAGCATACTGAGTTGGGGTGGGGAATCTGGTTTTCGAAGACAGTAAGAACACAGAGCCAGTCAGTAGGAAGGGTGGGAGGAAGCAGGCCATTTACAGCTGCCACCTTGGTACTGCCCCACATTTGATGAGCCACATAAAAGAAACAAAAAAAATTGGTGTCAAAAACATGAATGTATTCATTGGTCTTTGTCTTTCCCCACCGGGATGGGAGAAACCATGGATCTTCCTATTTGCTCACAGAGGATTCAGATATATTTAACTAGTCCCTGACATGTGGTCACACTCCATGAACATGGACTGACTAGGCAGCAAGTGAGGAATAGGGTACCTCATTCCTATTGAGTGATCACAGTGTGTTAGCCAACCCCTGTAGGGTTCAAGATATAGAGAACCAAGAGAAAAATCATTGGTATCTAGAGAAGCTACAGTGAGCTTTCAACATGTACCATCTATCATTAAAAAAATATCTGCATTATTGATGCATCTCCCAACAAGAGGAACACAGAAATTTGGACAAAATATTAGAAATTAGCCTAAATGAATGCCTCATGGAATGGATGAATTCATACTCGAAGCATCACATGTCTTCCTGAAATGAATCTGTAAGTACGCATTAATTCTGACAAAAGTCTCAGGGAGTTTTTTGATGAACTTTGGAATACGGATGCTAAATTTAATTAGAAAAGTAAAGATACAAGGGGATGAATATTCTGAGTAGATACCAAGATTTGATAGAGTAGATCCAACTGGTTAACAAACAAGAGATGGATAAGCCAGCCAAACAGAGCAGGGGGGCTCTGAGGAAGGCAAGGCTTATTCTAGACAGAAGCCTTGCTGTTGCAGAAGGGAGGGGGCATGTCCATTAGCTGTTTAGAGGGAGGGAGTTTCCTGTGTGGGGTATTATGCATTGAAATAATACTGAACACATGCAATGGCAGTCCACACATTCATGTGTTGTACCAACCTGAGTGTGCTTTAGTTTTGTTTCTGTTGCTGAGATAGAATACCCAAAGAAGAAGTAATGTAGGCAGGAGGGTTCACTTTAGACTGTAACTGCAGGCAAGACAAGCTGACAGACACATGAGGCAGCTGGTCACATGACAGCCACAGTCCAGAGCACGCATGCTTCATGCTCAGAAAGCTTTCTCTACTCCATGGCCCAGGGCCCCAAACCACGGAATGGTACTGCTTAATTTCAAGCTGGGTCTCCCCACAAGCAATCAAGACACTTAAGACAATCCCTCACAGACATGCCCACAAGTCATGTGATCTAGACAACCTCTCACTGAAACTGTCTT
The DNA here is from genome assembly GCF_950005125.1 of Chionomys nivalis. NCBI lineage: Eukaryota > Metazoa > Chordata > Mammalia > Rodentia > Cricetidae > Chionomys > Chionomys nivalis. The sequence goes on along the minus strand of NC_080102.1, from coordinate 44,879,117 downwards.
CTTAGGTGATTCTTGACTTATCAAGCGAACAATTACACTAATCATCACAGATCCCCCACTTGTCAACTTGATGTCCAAACACTTTAAGCTATAACCTTCTACCAATCATTCCCTAAATCTTACATTTACTTTATAATGTAAAATATAATTTAACTTTTAAAAGTCCACAAAATTCGTTAAAAAAAAAACCAATACTTTGAAAATCTGGCACTCCCCGTGCTATTGAGTCATGGCTGTGAACATGTGCAGCATGCCATGTATAAACGTGTAAGAGCATCCATGCTCTTTATTTGCACATAGAATTGCAGACATCCTGATGCTGATATGGCTAAGCTCTGTGATAGTTTGAATGAAAACGGCCCCATAGACTCATAGGGGCTGACACTCTTGGGAGATGTGGCTGCTGGAGCAGGTGTGGCGTTGTTTGGGGAAGGGTGTCACTGGGGGTGGGTTCTGGGGTCTCAGCTCATTCTCTTCCTGCTGCATGTGGATCCAGAGGTAGAACTCTCATCTCCTTCTCCAGCACCATGTCTGCCTGCACCTTGCTTTCCACCATAACGTTAATGGACTAAACCTCTGAACTGTAAGCCAACCCGAAGTAAATGCTTTCCTTTGTAAGAGTTGCTGTGGTCTGATCCCAGAGGAGCTAGGTAACAAGGAGAACCATAAGAGGGACATACACAGATCCCCCTGGGAAGGGGAAACAGACAAGGCCTCCTGAGAAAATTAGAGGTGGAGAAGGGAGGGTGGAAGGAGAGGGAAAAGGGAAGGGAGGAGGAGAACATGAGGGAATGGGAAGCTCAAGAAGGAGGAAGGACAGTGAGGGAGAGAAAGGAAAGAGATATCTTGATTGAGGGAGCCATTAAAGGGCTAATGAGAAACATGGCACCAGGGAAATTCCCAGGAACCTTCAAGGATGACCCAGCTAAGACTCTAAAGCAACAGTGGAGAGGACACCTAAACTGCCCTTCCCCTGTAATCCGATTGACGACTACCTTAATTGTCATCATGAACCTTCAACAAGCAGCTGATGAAGCAGATACAGAGATCTACAGTGAAGCACTGAGCAGAGCTACCTGAGACCAGTTCAAGACAGGGAGGAGCAATAATATGAGTAAAGGGGTCAGACCATGATAGAGATACCCACAGAAACATCTGACCTGAGCAAGTGAGAACTCCCTGACTCTGAACTGTGGCAAATCTGCATAGTACAAACTAGGCCCTCTGAATGTGGGGGACAGTTGTGAGGCTTGGACAGTCTGTGCAGCCACTGGCAATGGTACCAGGATTTATCCCTAGTGCTTGAACTGGCACATTCTCTTTGGAGGAATACCTTGCTCTGCCTAGATACGGGGGAGGGCCTTGGTCTCGCCTCCAAGTGAAGTATCAGACTTTGTTCACTCCCTATGGGAAGCCTTACCCTTTCTGAGGAGTGGATGGGGAGGTGGAGTGGGAGGAAGGTAAAGGAAGGGGGAGAAGGGGAGGGATTGGGAACAGGGATAGCTAGTAAAAGAAGAAAAGATTGTATTTAAAAATTTTTAATAAAAAAGAAGAAAAGAGTTACTGTGGTCGTGGGGTCTCCTCACAGAAATACAACCCTAACTAAGGCACACCCCCTTTACACAGTGCGCAAATACAGAATCCAGGATGACTAAATGCTTATTAAAAACATAATGACAGTTTGGAAAAGCAATCTCAGACAATATTTTTATGACTTTGGAGTAGGATAAGTTTCTTATACAAGGTGCAATGAGCAGTAACCACAAAGAAAATGCTTGATCAGTTTGAATGCTATTAAATTAAAAAGTCTTAATGATGGGTAGAAGATACTAAGGAAAAAACACAGACTTCTGGTATAAAGTTGTCCTCAATATCTAAAGCTGCAGGTATTCACATCTGAACACGAGAAAAGGGAACTGTAAAACTATCGAGGAAATGGCGCCTGGGTGATGAATGTGGGCCAAGCATGTGATGGGCGAACTAGAGAGAAGGAAGAACGCCTTGCAAGCCCCTGAGCAAGACAAGTCAGCATGGAGACAACACAGCCCGTGAAACACAGGGAAGCGTTTCAGCTTTAAACAAACACACAGTATTCTTATGGGCTAATTCTTGAGGTGCACACTTCGGTCCAGTTCAATTATTTCCTGATGTATTCTGTGTGCTTTAACACTTCATAATTAAAATAATGTTTTTAAAGCTTAGTATTTAATAATGTGGGTACACACTGACCCAGCCACCCACAGCTCATACCCTGCCCTAAAACATAGACTTCTGCATTGTTTGGCTTGAATGTTTTGGCTTGAGAGCTGTCCTGACACACTAGCTACACAAGGTGGCCCCTCCCTGCCCTTTGTGTCTTTCTGTGTCATTTGTGTGCGATTGACCCTTCCTTCACAGTCAGAAGCCAGCCTTACTGTGACCACCAGTCCCAGAAGTTGAAGGAAGTGACCACATGGACAGTACTTGCCACTCAGAAAGGAGGTGAGATCCAAGGGCACTGCATCCTTCTAGCTCCAAGACAAACACAGACTCGTCAAGGTCCCAGATGATGCTTGTGGAATGCCATAGAATTCACATGGAATTCCACAGCTCACAGGAATGCCATGTGTGCACATTTCTTCTGACATGCAGAAAATTCTTCAAGGAGAGGGGCACCTGCTCCCCTCAACCACCTGATATCACATGTTACTCAAGAGGAGATTGGGACTAGGGTGTAAAACAAATGAAAAACCGTCTTCATCCTCAGAAGTTGAAAATAAATTTTCAGTATCATTGCATGTGTGTTTCCTAGTAAGAGTTGTGTCCTGATCCCTACAGTATTCAACATATTCCACTGGGGCCTTCTAAAGTTTCTTTGCATCTGTGCCTCCATCTCTGTCTCTGTCCCCCTCGGGTCTTTTCCTATTGGTCACTGTCTCTCATGCTATAGAGATAAGCATGATAATATCACAGACTGAACAGAAACTGAAGCAGCTTGTTTGACAGAAGTGTGTTAGTTTGAATGTAATTGACCCCATAAACTCATAGGGGATGGCACTACTTGTGGGTGTGGCTTTGTTGGAGTAGGTGTGGCCTTATTGAAGGAACTGTGTCACTGTGGAGGTGGGTTTTGAGGTCTCATATCTGCTCAAGCCAAGTCCAGTGCCTCAGTTCACTTCCCATTGCCTATCCATCAAGATATAGGATTCTCAGTTACAGCACCATGTCTGCCTGCAGGCTGCCATGTCCCACCATGATGGTAATGAACTGAACCTCTGAAACTGTAAGCCACTCGATTAAATGTTTTCCTTTATAAGAGTAGCCCTGATCATGGTGACTTTTCACAGCAATAGAAACCTAACTAAGGCAAGAAACTTCTTTCTTCCTCTCTCTCTCTTTCTCTCTGTCTGTCTTCTCTCTCTGTCTCTCTCTTTCTCTTTCTGTCTCTCTGTCTCTCTCTGTCTCTCTCTCATGTATTGGTGTTTTGCCTGCATTTATGTTCATGTGTGGGTGGTAGATCGCCTGGAACTATAGTTATAGATAGTTGTGACCTGCCACGTGAGTGCTGGGAATTGAACCCCGGTCCCCTGGAAGGGCAATCAATATTCTTAACTGCTGAGACATCTCTTCAACCTCCTTTTCTTTCTTCTATGGGAGATGTTTCCTTAAGTTTTTATATCTAATGACATTTTTGTCCTTAAAGATTTAGGAACCCCCACGCAAGGCTCAGACCACTCTATCACTCGAGGCTGAGATTGTATTCTCAGCACTCTTTAGAGACACACTTTCCTTCCTGATCCTATTCTGCTGGGTAGCTGACAGGAGGAGCTGTCAGTCTGTCATTGGGGAGGCATTTGTACCCTTTATCCTGACTCTTTGAGAGACTAGCCAGGTACCAGCTGTCCCTGGGCACCTTGCTAGGGCAAATGTACATTTATGGTTCCCAAAGCAACTTTGAGTGTAACCATGATGAACAGGAACCTTTTGCTCTGTTTCTTGCTGATACCAGCTGGCCACATTCCCATTCCCATCATGTCTGTGATCCACTATATGAGTGACCATTGACCAGCCTCACTCTCCAGCTTAGCAGAGTCTCGGGAGTGGGAGGACAGGGAAATCCAAACTGCCTGTTCCTGAGGTGAAAAGGAGATTTTGACAAGGAGGTCATGCTAAAGGTTCTCTATTGATGTTAAAACACGGTGTTCTGGGGTAAAAATCTCCTAAAAGGGAATTTTGAAAACCTCTTCTGGTTTGGGGTGGGAAAGTGCTCTGTTGAAAGCATCTTGGGAGGCAAAGCGGGTGAGACAGAGTTGTTGGCTGTGATGGTAAGCATTCTGCAGGCCTCAGACATGAAGTCAACTTTGCGATTGACATGAGGCCCAAATGTGGAGTCCAGGGTGCAGCGTGGTTCTAACTTCAGCCTCAGAAATCTGGGCAGAGGTGATCAATTCTCAGGCCCACTAGAACTAGTGAATGGTTTGAAACGAGAGCCAGAAGCACTGATGCACTGGGAATTGGAGTAAAGGCTTAAGAATGACCAAAGCCCCCAGAGAGAACCACTTACAAAGTCATTGACTTGAACTGAAGGGCAGCATGAGGCACGCTTCCTCCTCACACAGGCCCAAGGCACCAGGTCCACACACCATGGGCTGAAACCTTCAAAGCCAAGATCCAGACAAAATGAACATTTCCCTTCAACTTTTATTTTCTCTCAGAAAGTTATCACAGAAATGGTCATATGACCTAAGACTATGGAAAGGGGCCCTAAACACTGTATGGAAGTGCAGAGGTTAACGAAAGGGAAAAACAACCCCCTGCACTTTGTAGAGATGGCCCCATGACCTCACCACAGGTGACGGTGAACTGACCCTAAGGACAGAGGTGTAGGGGAGTTGACTCTGCCCTCTCCCCTGAGGTGGGTGGCCCCAGGGGCCTGGACCAACCAGGTCATCTACCATTCAGGCCCACAGCTCAGTCTTGGGTTGGCCCACACTAATGTCTACCCCATTTAGGATCTGTTGGAGCTGGAGAAGGGACTGGTCCTATGGAGCAATACCTGCAGGATCTCCAGAATTTGGGGCAGCCAAGGGATATCCCAAAGGAGTTCTAGTGGGGATCCAGTGATGATGGTGTGCCTCAAACCAGAGACTTAGAACCAAACTGATGTAGGATGTCCTTCTGTATGCTGTGACTGTGTGTTTCTCTTATTGGTTGATGAATAAAGCTGTTTCAGCCAATGGCCAGGTAGAATATGCCTAGGTGGGAAATTGAAACAAGGATAAGAAGAGAGAGAAGGAGGAGGCAGAGACACGTCATTTAGCTGCCTGGGAAGCAAGATGTGAGGTAACAAGCCACAAGTCTCTTAGTAAAATATAAACTAATAGAAATGGGTTAATTTATAAGAAAGAGCTAGCCAGTAAGAAGCCTAAGCCATTGGCCAAATAATTGTAACTGATATTAGGCCTCAGAGTGGTTATTCCATAAGTGGCTGCGGAGATCTGGTGGGCGGAGAGAAAGAGTACGGGGTTAGTGAGAATGAGAAAAATCATATCTACATCAGATCACTGACTCATAGCAATGAACTAGGAAAGCTGACTGGACAAAAATGTATACTACATGATACACCGGGGTTTCTTATGCCCCTAGGACAATGAAAAGGTGTTGAAAAGGAGAAGCAAAGAGGCTTTTGTTTTGTTCTTGTTTTTGTTTGTTTGTTTGCTTTGTTTTGTTTTGACATTTTAATTTTTCTTTTGGGAGACACTGCAGGGGTGAGGGAAAGATATGGGGGGACTAGAAGGTGAGCAGAATTGGGGTACGTGATGTGAAATTCCCAAAGAATCAATAAAGGAGTTAAATTAAAAAAAAAAAAAAAAACAGTAAAACTTCAGGGCCAGAGTGATGGCTCGGTGATCAGAGTGCTTATTTGGGCAAGCACTGGAACCTGAAGTGGAACCCCAATACCCACATAAAAATGGACATTGGCTGTGTACTCCCATAACCACATAACTGAGAGGGGGAGACACACGTATATCCATGCAACATGTGAACAATTCTCAAGTTCAGTGAGAAGCTCTTCAAAACATAACATGAAAGGAGAGAGAGAAAGACACTCAGTGTCAAGCACTGGCCTCTGTGAGGGCATATGTGAGGGCATGTGCCCCCACTTAGAACAGTCTTGTGACCTAGAACAGAAAAAAGAAACACAGGCCAGAGATGAAAGAAGCTATCTGTGAAACTTTACTAAACACGGGATTTTTATTCAAAACATGAAAATCATTCCTGAAAAAATCACCAAGAAGTATGCTCTTCAGCATTCCGAACAAGGACGAGTCGCAGGAAGGAGGAATGTGAAGAGCTGGCTCGCACGCTCCCAAGATCTTCTCAGTCTCATCATTAATCAAGAAAATTAAAATGCTGCGGATACTCCACACCTTATCCCCGGGATTAGCAAGAACCACGCAGCCGACTGAGCCAAGCATGGGTGGCACGGGCTGAACTTGAGGCTGCAATCTTAGGGTCCTTGGGATTGGGCGTGCAAGGGCTTTAAAGGAAGCCAGCAGTGTCTTGCTCTCATGTGTATGCGATGATATCCCTCTCAGGATGCCCTGCAGAATCACAAACAGGAACTTGCCTTGGTGCATTTTATTCCCCCAATAGAAAGCCGGCAGGAAGCTGAGGAGGATAAACCACGTGCACGTGTAGATAGATACATGTCAAGGTCAAAGGTTTTGGAGAATGAAGATGCTGATGAGGTACATGAGGAAACTACTCATCTAATGTTGTGTATGTGTGTGTGTGCCTGTGTGTGTGTGTGTGTGTGTGCATGGTCAGTGTGCATATGTGTGTAGTGTACACATGAATGCATGTACACAGAGGTCAGAGGAGGATATCCAGTGCGGGCTCTGTCACTTTCTGCCTTGATCTCTTGAGATGGAGTTTCACTGAATCTGGAGCTTGACAGGTTCAGCAAGTGCCAGCCATCCTTGAGTCTCCATCAGCCACAGCACCAGGGTTACAGTGCATGAACCAATGCCTGGATGCTTACATGGGTGCTGGCATCCAGTCTCACGTCCCTGTGTTTGCACACCATCACGCTCACCCGGTGATCATTCCCTCATCCCCCACTGGCCTGTTTTGTACAGCACACATGGTGATCCCACCTAGCTCAGGAGACAGGCCTGTATCAGTTAAAAACAGAACAGAGAAGGCAGTGCATTAACTGCTGGACAGAGGTGGCAGCAGCCAGAGGACACAAGACACCCTGGAGCTGGGACTAAGACCTGTCAGCTCCTGAGTGCCCTAGGATCCTTAGGAAAATGTTTAAAGGAAATATTTCAAAAATTACTAAACCTGAGTGTCAGAAAATGCCTGTCTTGTTTTGTATTATTAACTTCTCTCTGGGTCTGAAGTGTTTTGTTTTCTAAAATGTCAAATGTGAATCTGTTTTTACATCAGATAGATCTTTTGGTGATGCTTTGGACATGCGTAAGAGGGCTGGCTGTCACCACCAGAAGGATGAGTGGACTGCAGGCAGCGTGCAGGGTGGTGACCAAGTCAGAATCACCAGCTCATTCTTTATCTTCTGTATGTGCGTGTGTGTGCATCTGTACACATTCATATTTGTGTGTATTCACATCTGCATGAACAGCCTTTCCATTACGTAAGTGTGTGAATACCTCTGAGTGCACCCTCACACAACACTTTCACTACAGAAATATGTGTATTCACGATACATGTGTGTGCTATAAAAATATCTATGCTGTTTGCTTAATACTCTCTGAAGGTGTAGGTACATTGTGTCTGTATGTCCGTGCAGGTTTGTGTATATGTGAATACATGTGCATCCATGTATAAATACCTGCTCACTATGTGTCTGTGCATGTGTAAATGCTTGTGTATCTTTATATAATATTTAGTCACTGCGTATATGAGTGTATGTGTGTCCACATAGGTGTGCATATATATAATATACATTCACTGCTTCTGTGTATGTGTGTCCATGCATGTGTATTTCTGTGATACAGTCACTGAGTGTATTGTGCATGTGTGAACAAGTGTATTCATGTATAATACCCACATAGTATGTGTGTATTGTGCATGTGTGAACACATGTATCCATGTATAATACCTGCATACTGTGGTGTGTTTGTTTGTACATGTGTGTATAATGACAGGATTCTGTCTCTGTCGCTCTGATGGTTCCCATTTCTCCACACTATTTGTGTCCTTCTTTTCTCTGGCTTTAAACTCTGGAGCCAGGGGCACTAGGCCTTCTATTTTCTCCAGACTAGAGCCTTGTGTCCACCTTCCTGCACCAGCATCCAGGCTATCCCACAGCATCACACTCTACCTCCCAGTGCCACCACTGCTACTGTATCTGCATGTGCCTGTTCCCTTGTCACCATCTGTTACTTGCTCTCGATGACAAGCTCCAGCAGGAGAGGGGCACCACCCACTCCATGTGCTCACTGCTCAATCCCAGTGCTCAGTGCAGCTTGTTAGATGCTGATCAACATGTGCAATGAGTGCAAGTGTGCACACCTGCTGGTGTTCATGGGAGCATGCATGTAAAAACATTCACACGTGATCACCCATTTGCATGGGAATGCAGATGAGTATATTAGGCCACGTATGTCAATGTTGATGCACAAATATATGTGAGGGCCTACCCATGAATGTGTGCACATAAACATGTATGAAAATAGATACATGTGCACAGCACATATCAACATGTACATGTGTCTGGGCATCCACATGTGTAGACCTGCATATGTGCTTTACCACGTGAATATATCAAAACACTTGAACACTGCACCAAAACACAGTTGACCATGTTTTTTCCATTAGTGTTAAGTCTGAATCTGGTTGATCGGCCTTCCTGAATGTTCCATCACAGTGGATGACAGTCAGCCTGGTTCTGAGTTACTCAGTATTCCCTTGACAGTGAACTCAGGTGGTCATGGACTCTGAGATGTTCCTGGGGTACTGACCTGCGTGTGAAGGTCAGGAGCACAAGGTGGCTGCTGTATTCCACCTTCAGATGCTGAGATGTCTCTCAGCCTCTCCGAGGAATTGCTGTCTAGTGTTTCTGCCCAGAAGTTCCACTACAGGACTCTGACTTAGACACAGAAGTGAGTATCTGCCCAGAGGCAAGGACAGAACAGAGAAGATGTGAGACAAAGTAAGACTGTTCCCAGGAGGTGGCCACTGCTGGGCTTCCCATCTCCACCAGAGGCCAGTGATTGTCCAATGCCCAGAGCCTTTATCTGAGCCAGAGCCAATGTGTTTAATGAGGACCAAATTAGCACACATGGGGACGAGATCATGCCAGCAAGAATGCACAGAAGTGGACAGACAAAGAGGATATTAAAAGGACAGAAAGCGATGAGCAGATAGCCAGGACAAAGACAGACACAGAAAAGGACACTGGGCGGATATTAGAGCAGATAGGTCTCTGTGTGGAGCCCACTTCTGGGAACATTTTCCTTTGACACATAGGTTGTCTACAGAGTGGAGTCAAACAAGGGCCAAAAGGAACAAGAAAGCATCAGGAAAGGCAGGGTGCACTGCTTCTGGTATAGGTTGTGCACTGGGGGTGACCTGGAAGACGGGCAGTGGCCTAGAAGGCTTCCAGGGCATCTATGTTAGGCACTTGGCTCAGTGCTGAGAGTGCAATTGAGACTGTTCTCGAGAGAAAGTGGGACAATTAAAATGACCATGTACGTTTGTGGGGTGGTTGCCGAAGACCACAGATACCATCGGTGCTGGGCAAAAGACAGTGGGAGATGGCTTTGGCTAAGTGGAAGCAAAGGCAAATGTGTCATAAGCCTCAGACAATTCCCATCGGGGACCCCTGTTCATTCCTGTGGATCTAAATGGGCCAGCACAGATCAAAAGAGGCCTTATTTACATGTAGCCAAGCAACGGAGCGGGGAGGGGGTAAAGAGTCTGTATTCAGATATCCAGATTCCGGCTTTGTAGCATGCTAGTCGCGTATCTCCATCCTCACATACGTGTCCCATATACTCAGTCTCCAGTTCACCCTCGGGCTTGAGGCAAGCGCCTAACACATAGATGTGGTGGAAGACTTCTAGGCCACCGTCCTTCCTCCAGGTCTGCTGGTCTCATCATATCCTCATTCACAGTGCACAACCAATAACCAGTAAGGCTACAGCATGAGGGTGGCAAGATCTAAAACCCACAACATAGACGCTTAGGTGCACCAGTTACTTCAATATTTAATTTGTTAAATATATGCAAGAACGTCCAGGATAAAGACCCACAGTTTACTTTAATTAATAATGTATGTGTTGTTCATCTTCTATGGACAATCTACCACATCATTCAGAGTGGGAAGAGGAAGGTGAGGTTGTAGCCTCTGTGTGCTCATGATTATGAGGCATCTTCAGGTCATCGCTGTTCTCATGAATATTTCCTGAACCTGCTTTCCATGTTCAATATATGATTGTTATAGATCCATGATGACCATGGTACAGGAAGAAGAGTGTCCTCAGGGGCAGAGGAGAGCATCCTCTTTGTGTGTAGGGAACCTGAGAGGGATCCCACAAGGAGGAGGTATCAGCTTGCAGAGATGAAGAATAGACGGAGCAGAGGGTGGGGTACCAAAGGGTACAACAGACACCTGCAGAGGTGTGGGTAGGGTGTGTGTGAGCTAAGCCAGAATCACTTCATCGTGTAGGATCTGCCAACGAATGGACAGGGTCCCCCTCCAGAGGTTCAGAGAGGTCTGTCTGCAGGTTCATAAAGATGGAAGGGGCTGGCCCCAGGTGGGCACTCTGAGGTCAGAAAGTCAGAGGGATACCAGAGGGATACATTATGGCGCCAGGACATGAGCTGGGGTGGATAGTGGGCAAGAACGAAGAACCAGCAAGCCAAAGGTCCTCAGAGAACCCCAAGGGGGCTATCTGGAATAACCTGAGTTGCCGTGTTTGGCAAGTTTGAGGTTGAAGGTAGTCCCCTCTGAGGGTGGGCTACAGTTCTCTCTAACACATTCTTTGTTCCTCTAGCAGCTAGAGTCGAGCCCTTTGGGTAAATCCCAAAGAGCAGAGCTTTGGAGGTCCTAGATCCTCCACTGTTATCTCCGTCTCCAGAGCAGCCTCGTTCTGAACCGCGCAAGGCCCGCTCCATACTGTTGTACACATCCTTGACCTCAGGATATGTGTCCGTTTTAGTCCTCTGTTGGGGCTCATTCTGTACTGTCTCTAATCTTGCCCTTAGAAGAAAGGCCTGCCCCAGTGTTAAGTTCCTCACTGGACCCTCTTTTCTGGATACTAGGCATCTCCCTTGGCATCAGTCACCTAAGTACTTCTGCCTGTGTTTTTTTTCTCCAGATCTAGGACTCATCAAGGGCATAACCCTTCCCGGTTACTTTCTCTGTTGCCTGAGGATGATGTACTGGGTGCAGGATCCACATAGGCATCCCATGCATGCTGCAAAGATAGCTAGTGCTATCAACCCAGCCATGCTAGGCTCCTGGAGATCTGCCATCCCCTGAGATCCATGGTCCGGATTGCTATAGCTTGGAGTGTGAACTATTTGGTATGATGTAGGATCTTGGTTTGGAAAAGACTTGAAGACATGCTGTGTCAACTCCAGCACCAATGTTCTAGACACTAGGTTACCACCTAGAAGGAAGTAAGCAGCTACAGACCCCTTCCCTCTTGCAGAAGCTGGGGTTTGCCCTGGTTCTCTGGTAAGAACGTCTGTGCAGCCCTCCTGGGGTGGTAAACAGAACAGAGAGCTTCCTGAGATTATTTTTATAGCTCTTACATTTATTTATATTTATCAGCTACGTGCCCATCACTAAAGTCTCTTTGGAGGGTTTTCAAAAATTTAAGAATCACAACTAAAAATACTGACCTTGATGCTCAACATGCATGGATAACTCCCCAGTCCCGAAATGCTGAGCAGGAGAAGTGACAAAGCTCTGGGGGCCACGGTTGTAGGAAAGTGGCGTCGCTCCATACTTTGCACCCAAAATAGCTCCCCCCTCCCAGTATCTAGATAGGATCATGCCAGGAAGAGATGAAATCCATTCATTTCATGCTATCCATTGATGTACCTTGAACAAACCTTCAATTATTCAGTAGGGGACCGTGGGCTCTGCAGCCTGGGAATGTGGAAGAAAATGCCCAGATTGCCGTCCTGAATGCACAAAGCTCAGAGTCCTGGGTGATGATTAGGTTAGAGGGTGATTCTGTGCCTTCTGTGCTAAGGAACCAGGATAGAAGGGTTGAGGTCCTGAAAAATCTCCAGAGGGCTGCAATTGGCAGAGGAAGCTGCCCAGGCACAGTGTAAGAGTGAGAAAGAGAAGTGGAGGCAAAGAGCCCCAAAGTGAAGGGAATAGTAGCCTCTGAAGCCTTGTCAAGGTCACATGAAGGTCACACTGGTGGCCAAGATTCAGAGTTAAGGTCAGGCACTGTGTTTCATATTGAGGGATGTCAGAGCAGGGCAGGCAGTAGAGAGCCTGCCTGTGACTCTCTCGGGATAGCTTTGAAAGAGGATGCCTTCTTCTGTATTCCTACCATCAGTCGGTCCCTTCTGAGGCCTGGAGAGATAAAGCCAGGAGAGCTCTGGATGACAAAGGCCAAGGCGACTGCTTGACTCCAGAAGTTTGAGTCTTCGGGGACCTTGGAACAGTTGATTCATAGGTCAACCCTAAGATAAAGGATCTTGAGACACCGTCATGATGGTGGTCAGTCCGTCTGCTGGAGGAATCCTCCTATGACCCACTTCAGTAGGAAAGAGTCTCTGATGATCCTGAACCGTGGCCAGGAGAACAGCAGTGACCTGGATGGGCAGAAGGATCCTATGGGAAACCAAATTCATGGAAAGTGAAGATTACCCAACAAGTCTTGTGTGTCCTGGAAGGAAACTGAACCCCAGTCTTGCCCCTGCTGTGTCAGAAGTATGGGAGAACTTCATCCTGAAGGGTCAGAGAGCTGGGGGGTCTTAGAGGGACACCTCACAATAAGGGCAACAAGTGACCTACAACACACTCGAATCTACACAATGACTCAGGTCACATAGGACCCCTGGGTGGTGACACACAGAAGGGCTGTCACAACAGTGTCCAGAGTTCAGTGTGTGTCGTGGTTAGACTCAATAGAACAAAAAGCTACCTGAGAGAAGAGAGTCTCAGTTGAGGAGTTGTTCAGATCAGATTTTAAAGCTTTTGGTTGAAGAAAAAGGCACCGAATAATCAGAACTTAATGGACTGTTCTGTGGGAACTTGGAAGATAAGATAATGCTGAGAGCCGTGCAGACAATAGAGACCCGCCTTGTGGTGTTTCAGAGGGAAGCAAAGACTCTATCGTGGCTGTTCATGCGATGTATTTGAATTAATAATCAGTGGTTGTGGTCACCTGGGAGTAAAGAATCAGCTCTGACTCATAAAAGATGAGCATACTTGAGGTGAGATCTCCTGATGAGATTTCCTTGGTATTGGCACACAGACGTGATGGTCAATCATGTGGCCAGTGCTACATACAGGTCAGGCTGCCAGCAGAACTTGTCAAGTAATTTGTAAGGGTTTTCCAGAAAGTCGTGGTTTTTGAAAGTATGAAGGATGATGAAAAACAGCCAAGGCTTGGCATTGTGTGGCAGGGTCAGAGTCACTCCAAAGAAAGGTTATTTTGGTGAAAGCACAGCCTCAGTTACAGTGGACACTGATATTGGAGGTGCCAGGACCATGAGATTTTTGTTAATGCTAATGACAGATGTGGAGTAAGCCCATCTAAGCCTATGAGACGAACTGCATGTGCTGTGGGTGGCAGAGCTGAACAAGTACAGCTGCCTAAGCCTTTTGAAGTTGAGACGATCACAGGTGAGATCCAGATGCCAGACACCGAGCTACAGGTTTGATTTAACACGGCTGGATTGGGGGTTCTGCTTTGATCTGGTTTTAATGGTGTGCTTGTTCTTCCCTCTTAGAATAACAAAGTTCATAACTTTTTCTTTTTACTAGAGGCCCAAAGATGAGATATTTTGGACATTTAAAGAGACATTGAAACTTTTAAATTATTGGAAAATCTAAAGACTATGGAACTTTTGAAGTTGTTTTATTTTATATTGTGATAACATGAGACTTTAGAACAAGAAAGAAACTGTAACAGGTTATGGTTAATGATGATGTGTTTTGCGTCAAGTCAGCAAGGAGCAGGGGGCATTTTTCTGGTTAGTTTTTACTGTCAACTGAACAATAAAAGTATCATCTGCGAAGAGAAAGTCTCAGCTGAGGGACTAAGTACATCAGATCAGCCTAGACCATGTCTGTGGAGAATAGCTTGTGGACTGATGTGGGAGGGCCTAGCCTACTATGATTGAGGTCACCCTTGGGTAGATGTCCAGAAAGCTGGCTGAACACCATCCACCTCCCTTGGAGTCCCCCATTGGTCTCCCCTGAGTGGTGTCCAGCACATCTGTGTCTGAAGAGGGCAGCCCGCTCCTATAGCCACTCTATGCATTCCCATCTGATGGCTTTTACTTCCCAACTCTTAAATGCCCTTCCCCCCTCCCTTGAAGCCCACACCACATTCAGCATGGTTCTCTTTGATCTACTCACTGCTGTCATGTGAGTATGTGACCCCCACACACTCTGAAACCTAATTGACAAGCAGTAGGCAGTAAGGCGGAGCTGGACTTGATGATGTCATGAGGGAGGTGTCTCATAGTAAGTTTGACTGGGGTCCTGATAAAGAGGTCTTGGGGACTCCTTACCTCCCTCACAATGCGAGGGTGCAGAGTGGAGGTGTTCTTGGGCAGGTCAGTCCCCAGCAGTCCCCCACAGATGCTGTGTCTACTGCCTGCATGTGGCCTACACTCCCTCGCTACAGAAGAGTAAGAAATTCAGTTCCGGGGTGTGGGAATGACCCTGCCTGTAGTATTTTGCTTTAGGAACCCAGTAGACTCAACCATTCCAGTTTGGCTAGAGCCGGCTGCTCACTGCTAACGAGCTCATTTTCTGGTGACCGCCTAGTTCAGGGTCCGGGGCCTCCTCTCTGCTCACAGGCCTGCTGCCCTCACCTTAACTGACCTTACATTGTGGGGTGGGTTCATCCACTGCAGGCAAGAATTTTTTCCTACTTTTCATCAGACAGAAGGTTCTGTAGATAATATTCTTCTTTAAAACTCAGTAATTATGTATTTAGTTGCTACCAACCACAGAGAAAATATGCATATTAAAGATTCCATAATTACATAATAAGCACTTACTGTCAATTGCGTTTTGTTACCCTGTACTCTCCATCCCCTTTATCTTTAAAAAAAAAAAATCAAAAACCATTACCATAAATGTTAAAATAAATGAAGCACCAAGTGTCAGGTTAATGCAAAATGAGAGGTTTTCTCTGAGCATGGAGACAGGTTTCCAATCAAATCTGCTTAGTTCCGGTCACAGGGACTCCTGGTCCTTCACAGGAGATAACACCTCACTGGGACTACCCCTGGCAGAAGCCCTTAGGAGGGTTTGGTACAAAGGTTCCAACAGATGCTACTGGAATTGACTGCTTGGCTTCAAATCCACCCACAGTTCCAGAAAGTTCTGTCACTTTTCTGAATCTCATGGGGAAGGCAGACTGTTTACTATAGAGGTTTGGGGAAAAGCAACTTCCCTCTATGGGTATATTTCTTCCTGTGACCTTTGAACAAGGAAGCAAAATAAAAGAAAGTGGTAACACTTCCAGTCTTGATCTCGCCTAGATACTGGTCACATGACCCAGTCTTTGCTGCAGGGAGCAGTGGACTTGCCTTCTGCAGAGCTCCAGGGCACCTTTGAAACAAGCAGGTAAAGGGTGGATTTTACCTTCGGCCCACTCCTTGCTCCTTTTCTTTCTACCCAGAGCAAAGATTCAATACTGGAGATAAAACTGTCTTCCTTGTCTAGGAGGCAGGCTCAGTTTCAGGATGGCGAAGGAGAAAGCCAGGAGGAGGCATTATCGTGGAGTCATGATGCCATCATGCCACCTTGGGCTGCTTTCCCCTTGGCCCTCTTAGTGTTGGTGAAAAGTGGAATTCTTGTATAGTCCTTGCTTGGGAGGGACCTCTTGTATGCCCTGGAGTGGGAAGCTTGCAAGCCCGTATGTGAGTGTTGCCGCTATCTTATTAGAATTGTTCCTAAAAAAAAAAAAAAAAAAAAAAAAAAAAAAAACTCCAATGTCTTAAACATTGGACTTATTCCAGGAGGGGGCCTCTGAGAAGACAGAGGTGGCCCTCCCTTCTGTAGAAGTCTTCTCCAGGTTTAACTGTAATCCCATTTTACTTGCTCTAGGATACAGCGAGTATTGGGTTGAGCTGAGCCTAGATTTCCAAGTAATGATAACTCTGGGTGAGACAGCCCCTCTCCCCAAAGCCCCCAAACATCAGGTCCTTCTGTGGCTCTTGAGGGATGCCTTCCTAAGTTGGATTTGTGTCCTGTCATAATTCCTGGCTGGGAGCAGGGAACTGGGAGCCATGGCACATGGCAAATGGTCTTCTACTCCAGCTCTGTGATGTAGGGCTTCCCCAGCATCTTCTCAAGGATACTGGGGGCCTCTACACTCCTTAGGGCAGTAGACTAGGGCAGGGCTTAACCCTGGCAGCTAGGACTTTCCCCTTGCTTCTACTGCTACAACCTATCTACACAGGCCGTAGAATCAGAGAGTGGATGTCCCCAAGGGGCTGGGATTCTAAGGTGTCCACTACAGAGGCTGAGGGGAAAAGCCACTACCTTCCTCCAGTCCTGTTCCTCTAATGTCTTGAGGTTGCATGCATTTCTCCAGAGACCCACAGTTTTTTCTCCTTTACCCAGGCCATTACCACCCACCAACCCAGACTCCCGTGCTCTTGCTTCCTTTGCTTTCTCTCTCAAGTCCAACCAGAATGGTAACCACCACAACCATGACCACCACCACCACCACCATCGTTGCCTGGCAGGAATTTGCTTTGTCCCTGAACTTGAAACAACACACTGGAGCTTAGCTCTTTTTCGACGGCTGTTTGTAAAACAAATGGAGGGATGAGGGAACAAGTCAGCAGGCAGCTAAAGGAGTGAACTAGTAAATGAAAGCCCTGGTTTACCCAGTCAACCATTCAAGTCTTCCCTCACTGGTTTTCTGGGGCCCCCAGTGCTCTCCAGGTCTCTGAGCCACAGCACAATGTTCTGCACATCTTGAGGTGTTCGCTTGAGCCAGCGCTTGGGACACCCACTTCTGTACCCAGCCTACCTCACTCTGTCACACACACCTGCTGCACTATGAGACACAAGACTCCAAATCTCTGTGCCTGGCTAGAGACCCTGCTGGTCATGGACGTGGCTCAATGAGAAAGGAATGACACACACTGAAACAAAATTTCAAATTGTTTACAATCCAAAGGTGGGAGATGTCTTTTTCAAGCAAAAGATTCCAACAGCCAAATTCTGTTTAGAACTGTTGGAGCCAGGACCAGAGAAATGATAAAGAAGCGTGTTAATCTGTCCTCCGGTTCTTCTGTCCTAGAGACATCGCTGACTCAAAGAACACCACAGCCTTCTGCTAATTGGCCTTCCTCAACCTGTCAAGAGATGCCAGGCTGAAGCCGCATGCCAGGTAGAGCTGCTGCCAGTCTGATTCAGACACATAGGTTCTAGAAGCCATTTTCCTCCACAGAGCAAGTGTGGCCTACACCAGGAGACTTAACTAGGGACAGAAGTAGGGATTGCTTCAGCCACCAATGCCTATCTCATACTACAAGACAGCAGTCTCTGTGTGGGGCTAAGGCCACTGTCACAGGAAGCTTTGCACCCTCAACATTCCCTATGGACCATGCAGGGGTGCAGCATGAATGTGCATGTGTGTGATGTACGCACAGGTGTGTGTCAATGCATGTTCTGATGTGTACATATTCGTGAGCATGCTTTTGTGCACATGTGTGATGTGTGAGTACATATGTCTGAGTGTGTGTGTGTGCACATGCATGAATGCTTGTATGTACCTGCATGCATGTGCACTTTTCTATATGGTATTTAGGTATCTGTGTGTACACATCAAAAATTGTGCTATGTAGAAATGTATCTTCAAAGTCTAGACCTCCCCAGGCTACTGTTACTGCTCAATTAACTGTGGGATAGTGTTTGTGCCTGAAGAGGGCTGAGATTTCACGTGCAGATTTCCCTGGAAGAAATCAAAGCAGAGGGGTTGAGATACAAGTCCCATAACTTTCACCAAGGCATGGTGAGCAGTGGGGACTCTGATGGCTATAGTTATTATCACTGGTGAATTCAACAAATCAGAGTCCAAAAGGGCCTCTCAGGTGCCTATGGGTCAAGTACCTGGACAGATGAATTCAGTGTGTGGTGGGGCTCCTACAGAACTTAAGTTTGTTCAATAAAATTCCATTCCTCATATGGTGGGAATTAGGTGGCCATTGTAACTTAGCACTTCAGGGTACCTGGAGGGCATGGGGGTGTGGACAACCGAGCCATCTCATCTTTTTCCCAACTTAGGATGAGGTTCAGAGTCCACAACACTCTAACCCCTCATGTTCTTCCATACTATAAACACTGTTACTGCTACCCATGGTCACATTCTTCCCGAGTGCTCTGCTAGGGTACCCTATATGTCTACCCTTGCTGTCACCTGTTACACAGGCAGCAAATTCCCTGTATTTTCAGACCGTAAGTCCATCCAAGAGTTGAGGGTTGAGTCACAGAGGCACTGAACAGTGGTGCAGGACTAAACCTTGCACTTGGTTGTTCTCTCTGTTCCTTTCCCTTCAACTGCTGTGGGGAACCCCAGTGCTGGGGTACAGATCAGAGTGCTCTGGCTGCATGAGTGTGCTTTCTGAAATCCTGTCACCATCAAGAGGAAGCAATGAAGTGTAAGAGCAAAGAAGAAAACTTCCCAGATAAGGAAGCCCAATCAATAATAAGAAAATTCCTAAAAGTCTCCTTGGGGTATCCAGAGTCTGTTGATGTCTCTAGTGTCTGACACCAACAAATCTTTTGCACAAATCAACTATTATTCCCAGAAGTGACAGTCACAGCAACAGTCATAATCATCTTGTGCAATTTATGGACTCAGGGACAGAGGTCTCATTTGTGTTTGGAGAGACATTTAGAGATCAGTGAAGTTTACCCTGACCCCTAATCCCCACTGTTACTTTCCTCCCATAAACTGGAAGAAGAAGAAGAAGAAGAAGAAGAAGAAGAAGAAGAAGAAGAAGAAGAAGAAGAAGAAGAAGAAGAGGAGGAGGAGGAGGAGGAGGAGGAGGAGGAGGAGGAGGAGGAGGAGGAGGAGGAGGAAGAGGAGGAGGAGGAGGAGAAAAGGAGGAGGAGAAGAGAAGGAAGAGAAGGAAGAGGAAGAAGAAGAGGAGGAGAAGAGGAGGAAGAAGAAGAAGAGGAGGAGGAGGAGAAGGAGAAGAAGAAGAAGAAGAAGAAGAAGAAGAAGAAGAAGAAGAAGAAGAAGAAGAAGAAGAAGAAGAAGAAGAAGAAGAAGGAAGAAGAGGAGGAGGAGGAAGAAGAAGGAGGAGGAGGAGGAGGAGGAGGAGGAGGAGGAAGAAGAAGAAGAAGAAGAAGAAGAAGAAGAAGAAGAAGAAGAAGAAGAAGAAGAAGAAGAAGAAGAAGAAGGTATCCTTGCCATTTAGCATCCAGAACATGGTGGTGACTGAGGAGGCCAAAGACACCAAGATGTGCTGAATGCAGGGTCTTGTGCAGCCATGTTCTGTCCTGGATCTTAACATGCTCTACAGGTGGATCTTAACTTAAAGGAGTCCAGATACTGAACTCGGAGTCTTCGGGTGTAGTCTTCCATCGATTAGCCTCCACGGCTGCTGAAATGAGAGTCTGGGAGAGCCCAGAGACAGAGTCTTCTAGAATGCGCTTGCTTTTCCTAGACCATGCTTAAGAGAGAAAAATGGTACCTGTTGCATCTGAGGAGGTCCTATCATCCAGCATGTATTAGCTCTGTGGCACACAACCAAGCTAGGTATCACTACAGTCTAGCGGACATAGAAACCAAGTCTCCTTAGTGACTCCAAACACAGTCAAGTTGACCATCAAGGTTAACCATCAGAATGACTCTTTTCTTTTGCATGACAGGTTTTCTTTGGTCCCTCAATGACCTTACCATCCTGCATCCACTGCTAATCTGAACCTAGTTTTATCCTGAAGCCTGTGGGTAGATGCATGCATGGGCCTGGAGATAGCTGGCACTCTGACATCTGCTGTTGAAGTGGACTAGGACCTTATCTGTGGCGGCCATGTTGGGTCTAGTTATATTGAAATGATTGCCATTATCGTAAGTTTGCTCTTTGCCGATTACATGCATGTGTCTCTAATGCACTCCAATTCCTCTCATCCCCACACTCTCTTTCTTTCTCACATTTCCGAGATCCTTTCCTCCTCTCTACAAGCCTCTTTCCCACATCTAAGTCTTTTGGCTCATTTTACGACTCACTGATATAACCAGGGCCATCTGTATGTCTACAGGTTTGGCGCTGTCCTCTGGAGACTAGCAGGCTCATCATTGGGTATATAGCAGAAGACAAGGACTCTCTCTTCCCCAGATCTATCTGTAGCCAATACCAGCAGAGCTGAAGCAACTCCAGAGCCAGTCCGTGATCCATGATTGACTGAACCATTGTTTACTTTTCAAAAAGACCTTTCTCTCGAGTGAGGGACCTTGATCCCTTCCAGCTGCGGCCAATGGCTTTACACATAAAGGCCGGGCCTTCTGTAAAATATCTGAGGGTATTTACTTAGTTTGACTGCATACATACAGGTGTCTGGCACAAGGAGATTTATTGAATTTTTAACTGTCAGTTAAAATAGAGAGTATTGAACTTTCTATTTCGGTAGCCTTTCTGAGCAAGGTCAATACAGTGTTATTTTAGTCTGGAGCTGAAGGTTGGCAATGTCTGTCACCTGTCACCCGCCAGTTGATATTCATAACCTACACAATTCTCTGCCTGTCAGAGGAGCAAATGCGACACGTGTCTTCTGTTTTCCTGATATGGGGGACAAGACAAAAGAGAGACCAGGCCTGGTGGGACATAAGCCAGGACAGGGGAGGCATAGATGGGTCCCTGGGCAGAGAGTGCACACTTTTGGGGACCCATGCCTTGTCTGTAGTGGAGGCATTTGCCTGGCTCTTTGGTCAACATGGGCTATCAAGAGTGCAGCTTGTGTGCTAACTCAGTGCGTATGCAAGATCTGCCTGGGTTGAGCTGGACTTCAGTGATAACGTCAGTCAGCAATCCTTATCTGTGATGAAAAATGGTTACACCACAACACTTGATGTGTGGCCCCTTTCCACTCGCTGTTGGTCTGCTCCAGGCAGAGTGAGCCGGGCTTCAGCACCTGGGAAGATGTCTAAAGGTCTGCAGTAGCAGACACTTTAGAGTACAGAGTCCAGAGACAGAAAACTGGGGACCCAGGGGGACTTAGAATTGGTCACTGGGTTTTGGCATGTTGGGTACACCATGAGAATATTCGCATAGGCACTGGAAGATGACCCCCGGAAGGTAACTGTCACCCTAGAGGTAGAAATTTAGGCTGGGATACTTCAAGAAGCTGTGAGAGTCCTGAGCTACACAACATGTGACAGAAGTTGAATTAAGCCCTAGGTGGTACCCCAAGATGCTCTGGGAAGGTTATGACCTCCCATCAAACCTAGGGAACCAAGATCCGGTAGCGTTTCACCAACCGCGGCCTCTTGGCCCAGAGCACCTTTCCAGCAGCAAAGACCTGCAAGCTGAGGATGCACCTGCCTGTTATCAGGAGCTGTGCGTTCATGCCCAGCCAACAGAGGCTGGAAAGGCAGCTCTTGAAAGGGATTGTGAAAGGTTGGTCCATGCCAGACCGAGGAAGAAAAGGAGGGAGAAGAAGGGGAGAGTTTGGGGTCAATAATTTAGGAAACCAGTGTCTCTTGGGACCTGGCATGTCTTCAGAAAATTGGGGAAGATGAACACATCATTCAGTCATGATGTGGGAAGGATAAGGAGGCCCAGTGTCTGTCAGTCTGTCCTATAATTGTCCGCCTTAGACATTTTAGGTGTCTACAGTTTGTGTAATTTAAGCTGGACTCAAAGCCTGACTGCCGAGGATCTGTAGCCCTCAGACACCCGGAGCTCTGTATCAGACAGTCTCTCTGCAAGCTGCCACAATAGGACTAGTCATGATTCCCTGTCACTTTGATTTAAATTAAACCACAAGCTCTTAATCCAGGCTTGAGCGGCATGGATGCGCTGTGGTCCTTGGGCTTGGTCTTCTGCAAAACTACAGTGAAGCAGAAGCCACACACCTGGGCTTTGAGGAACCTGTTCTTGCACTAAAAATAGGTATCAGCACCAGGGGGCACCTGAGGACTCTGTTTAATGTTTTATGTAATTTTTGGAGTCAAGTTTAAGTATAAAATTAAGCAGAGTGACAAGATAGGGAAGCCATGCACGGGGGGAAGAGAAGCCTGCAGACCCATTGTGCATGTATTCTGCCTGGAGAAAATGGCAGGATACACCCCTGGACCAGGGGAAAGGTCCCAAAATCAGCAGACAGAGGCTGCCCTCCTCCCCCAAGAACCCACTTCGTCCTCCCCAAACAGCACTGCCACCTAGGCACCAAGTATTCAACATATAAACTGGTGGGAGGAGATTCTCAATTAATCCGTATCACCAGGATTGGAAATCAGGACAAAGATGTGACCACCATATATCGCAATCCATTTCCTCTCCACTCCATAGGATATATCGTCCCACTGAGCACGCTTGTTCGTCACTAGGAGACAGCAGTACTGTGAGAGCCTAGCACAGATGCTGAGAACGTCCTCTGAGCTGGTCTCTATCTGCATTCATGGAGTTCAGATCCCTATGAGGGGCTGCGGGACTGCCGTGCTAAGCCAGTGGTTGGTGTTGGCATTTGGAGAGGCTGCCTCTGGCCCCTGTGATAGTATGTTTCCTCAGCCCAAGGAATACACCTACTGTTTCCTCCAGGATCTGGAATGGACTCAGCTTAGCAGCTGGGCACAGTAATGAGGGTCTTGTCTGCCAGCCTAGGGTGTCTGGTGGCTGCCAGAGGACTCATGCAGTGAGTCTGTTGTTGAGGAAAGGTTATATAGATGCTAACCTTTGCAGTGTACAAAGGAGACAAAGGTCACCCTCCATATCTGGTCCATCCAGCTCACTAGGCCAACCGCTGCATCCAGCCTTTTGAAAACACAGACAAGCAGCTCCAGCCTGTCATCCTAAAAACTTCTAATGGGGAAAAGGTTTGTTAGGACCCAAGACTAACCTGCTTCAGAGCACTCTGCCTGAAAAGGTCATTGGAGTCAGAGGATGACTCCCAGTATAGCGTCTCCTCCAGGGAAATGGGTCCAGAGCAGAGCAAGGTTCCAGGATCTCAAGGCTCTCCTACAGGGAATCCCGAGGATGCAGGGACTGGGTTATGCCTTCCACGCATCCTGTTCCAGGCACCTCAGGCCCTGAACACTCTACTGGGGCTTCCAGTCATTGTTCTGAGCCATTGTCACATTGTCTCATGGTCTAGAGTCTATGTATCCTTCTCGCTTTTGGTAACTCTGTTTGCTTCAGCACCAGAGCAGGAACTTTGAGGGGTGCCCTAAGTGCTACCCACCTCTTTAGTTTCCATAGCTGTTCTTCAGGGTCTGGTGGTCCCTGTTCTTCAGGGTCTGGTGGTTCCCTGTGGCCTCCCGTCTACAGAGGAGGCTTCAGTAGCCAACCCCAGCACCCAGCACCTCTCACACCCAGGAACTGTGGACATGAGTGGTGACATGGCTGATCTGACACCAGGCTCCTCAATCTCAAACTGGTCCATTATGGGGAGGTGACATACTGGTCTCTACCCCAGGAACATTAATGGCTTTGATGTTCCAGAAAGAGGAGAATTCACACACTGAACACCGTAGCTGACTGAGCAATCAGGAGTTTAACTAGAGAAAGCGGGGAAGCAAGAATATACTCCAGAAAGAGAGCACCACAAACTGAGCACCCCCACACCCCAGAGCCATGGGGCTTAGCTCTCTTTCCCTGACATCCCCTCTCCTGTGTCTCCCCCAGGGAGGGCCCTTCCAGGAAAGAGTTGTGTTTTTCTTAAAAGCCCATTTTACCCAGAATTCAATCTGATATAATTAGCTGTCTGAGATTCAAGAATAGTATTGGGGTTTAAGATCCCCCAAAGTTGAAGAGTTCACGAGGGGGAGGGAGAGGGGGAGAGGCACTCTGTGTTGCTCCCTGGAGAGCCAGTTTGAATTGAAGCAGCTAGCAGACCATAATAACGTCTTGTTCTTTTTGTCCTGTTTTTTTTTTTGGCGGGGGGGGGGAGTGGGGTGGGGGAGGGTCACTGGTAAGCTTCTCCTGGCTAACACCCCAGCTGTGCTGTCCTCAGAGAGGTCCCACTGAGAACAAAAGAGCTCTCACTCCGAGGGTTGCACTACAGACAGGTACAAAGCCCCAGAGGCATTGTGGGGCAAAGGTAAAGTCTCCAGGTAGACGTGGAGGTAGAAAGCAAGGACAGGGAAGTCAGCTGAATCTTCCTGATGGAGACCTCTGGATGCCTCTTGAAGCTTAGGAAGGAGCTAGGGAGGAGGTAGAGGGAAGAGGACAGGAAAATGGAACATGTGGTTGTGAGTATGGCTGGTCCTCTTTGAGATGGGAAGATGGGACGGAGTTCAGAAATCAGCAGAGAAGCACTAAGTCTCACACTGTGAGCAAGCTGTCCTGGGGTGAACCTACCCAGCCCAGCACCCAGAAGACAGCCCCTCTGGCTTCTCAGGCAAAGGGCAAGAGTTTCTGGGAAGGAGCAGGCGTTTGATCAGCCCCTTCTGCAGCCAGCCTGCACGTCTCTCTCCACAAGTGCAGAGTGCCTACCGGCTGCCTTGCTCTCTCCTGACAATTATTTTAAGCCTTGTCAATCAAAGTCTTGAAAGACAGAAAGCCAATCACATATATAATTATTAGTAAAATGAGTTTGAACTTCTATTAGCACTTCTTCTTCTTCAAATTGCCTATTTACACCCTTCATTAATTTTGCATTCTGCTATCACAATGTGTCCTCTTTGTTTTTAGGAACGTCTAGTCCTCGGTGGATGATGGACTTGGGGGGGGGCGTTCTGAGCTTTCTGGGAACCTTTCCTTCAGCTCTAGCCAGTACACCCACCCTTGCTGTGATGCCTGTGCCTCTTGGGACCTGATGATCTCTTTATACATAAGTGGAGGCTGTTTCCCTTGGGGAACAAGTGTTGTGCACCCCTCCCTGCCACACCCATGAGCATTGGGTGTCCTAGTTTATGTCGTGTATGTTTAGAGGACTTGATCAGATCCCCGAGAAAGAGCTAGTATATGTGAGATCTATGGGTAGAAGAACCACAGCCTCAAACACATGGGGGTGCCCCGCCCCCACCAACTGGCTCCTGGTTTTTTGTCTCCTTTATTACCGTTGCATGAAATACGATGCTATGCTAACGAAACTTGATGATGAAGGATAGTTGGATCAAAAAGAAATCAACAAAAACTAGTCACTTTCCCCCTTTACTGCTGAGGTGTTAGCTTGGGAAGGGCAATAACCTCCTGCTCAGAATTAGGACTATAAGTTATGCACAGGGAACACAGCTGAGCAAGAAGGGGACTGGACCCCCAGGAGGACAAATACAAAGTTGTGCTGAGGGAGACTCTGAACAAATAAAAAGACCCCTTTCTGATCTGGAAAGAAAAGTCGGCAAAATAAAAATGTGACTTTTTTTCTGTAGTATTTTCTTTAATCAAAATAATAGTTTTTATATTTGTACTTGTTCCAAATAGCATCAGAATGGGATTTTTTTTTCTGACACACCATGGAAAATATTGAAATTTTCTTACCTGGGAATATGTTTAAGAAGGCTGACAGAAAGGGAGTACACTCCTTGTCAAACATCAGAGGTTAATATGGAGTGGCAAAAACCAGAACAGCAAGGCTCTGACCTGGGTGCCGATGAACACGTGACCAAAACAGCTCAGAGCTCCGAGAGAGTTGCCTCTGAGACAGAGTCTGGTAAAGGCAAGAAAGACCCTTGTTTTATTGGCATTTATCTAAATAGCCATCATTTGTAGTAAAAAATATTCGAACCTCATGTCTGAGAATAAGTCTATTCTGGGTCGACTCGGGGAAGGAGACTACAGGAAGAAAATAAAAATCTCAGGATAAAATTTAGAACACCATCCTGTGATTTTGGAGCAAAAGCGTCCCTCATAGAAAACCCAGAGGCTTTATTTGGGAATATAGAGGGAAAATTGGATTAGGAAAAGCTCTAAAAATACTATCAGACATTGTATGAGTAAGCTCCAGGGACGAGTGGCACTCAGGGGAATCTGCCACATCTGGTCATGGAGAGCTGAGGAAGTGCAAGGCCCTCTGGGAAACAGACAAGTATCCTGGTAGCACAGGTAGTACCAGGTCTGAGATACAACTTAAAGAAGAGTAAATGGGGGCTGGAGGGATGGCTTAGCAGTCAGCAGCACCAGCTGCCTTTCCAGAGGGCTTGGCTTAGGTCCTCAACACCCCGTGTGGCAGCTCACAATCAACTGTAACTTAAGTCACAAGGGATCTGATGCCTTTTCTGGCCTCTGTGAGCACTGCACTTATGTGTGGCACACACATACAGAAACACATATGCAGGCAAAACAGTCATACATATAAAGTAAAAAAAAATCATCTTTTTAAAAAGAAGAGAAACTTACTGTATATTCAAAGTTAAGCTCCTTTTATTAATTACATCATTAAGTATACTTATTAATTATACTAATTAATTACTAAGTGTTTTGCTATTCTTCTATTTGATTGGCAAGCTCCAGGCGGTAATTGCCAGGAGGCAATTGTTCAAAGGTGTCAGACAGCAGGCAGCAGGTCCCTTTAAGGTTGACAGTGAGTATCCCCATAATGCCTGGCTCTGGGTATGTGGTTTCATGGCTACTGCTAACACAAGGCAGAAAGCGCCTCACAGAACCTTCCGCAAAGGGAGTGTCCAGCGGGATCCGCAGACTTCTCCACATCTGAGCCTGTGTGTTCTGAGCAGCAGTGTAGATGACTTCTCTTAGGGGGAGCGTAACTGTGTGAGGGCAAGCGCAGCAGGGGCCCAAGGACAGGGGTACAGGCAAGTACCAACCAATTTCCAGGGGGTAGACGCCCACCACAGCCAGGGTACCTGCTTTCCAGGATCTTTGAAGTCTTGGAAGAATACATTGTTGCTGAGGAGTCCAGAGAGAAGTCAGGTTGATAACTCAAGGAGCAGCAATCTGAGACCGCATTATGAGGAGTTTACTGTGGGCTCTCCAAGAGTCACTGCCATTCCTTGTGCCCTCCCTGGTACACGGTCCTAGTGAATTCCCAAGTGTCATGCTCACAGTTCAACTGGGAAGAGGGCATGACTCCCAGGACCTCAGTGGGCATGGTCTTTCTCTAATTCTGGAGTTCTCTGAGGGCCGAACAATTCAGACTGTGGGGGCTGGCATCCTGGGGGAGCTGAGGCCTTCTTACAGAGTGACCAGTTTGCATATTTCTTACATCCTCTGGGAAGAAAAATCAATAGTACATGTGTATGAGTGTTAGGCGGGTTAGTAAAACTGCGGAGAAGGACATGGCTCTGGACTCCAGGCTGCGGCATTCCAAACACAGGAGAGATGCGACTTTGGCTGTCCAACAATCAGAGTTGGCAGTCCAGGGCAAATCCTTCCCCAGCAAGTGCACTCGTGGCAAGGACAGGAGTCCAGGGGCCGTGGGCCAGAGAAGGATGGTTGCCTGTGTGGCCAAGCCAGGGCGACAGAAGGAATCCATCCTGGCTGCTCTGGGAGTTTTGTCCTTTGGGATCAGTCAGTTTCCACCCTCGGACTGAAGCTGCACACATCTCAGCAGGGTGAGGTTGGTTTACCACCAGCCCACCGGCCCTGCTATGCTCTTCATCCATGTGCTTCTGGGACCATGGGCACCGGACCATCAGGATGCTATGATTCTTCTCTACAGCTTTTGTTTGTTGTTGAGCAGCTGAATCCTTCTGCCCAGCCACATATCTACTTGAGGAGTGGGGCCCCTTGCACACACACACATGGTAATTCAGAGGCCATATTTGTCCGGGACTGTAGGATTCCTGGAAAGCAAGGAAAGCCCCAGATACACCTGGATAAACTGGTCACCTGAGCTCAGGAACGCTCTACCTTGGCTGTCACTGGGTCAGTTCTGCAGAGGAATGGCCCAGAGTCATGTGATTCAAGTTGTTCTGTGCTCCAGAGACTCCAGGAAGCACTCGGGGTGTCCAAGCAAGGCTGGAGTGTCTGGCAACAATAGATGGTTAAGAACTCCCCAGTACGGCAGGAGCAAAACCCAAAAAGCCAGGTCGCCAGTGTGGAGGGCCGTGTGAGGCCCTCTTGCTCTGACTGTCAGCACTCCAATCTCCTGGACATGCTGAGTCCTCAGAGACTGTAAGCTCCCAAGGGAGGCGCCGGGAGACAACTGCTCTCCTCAGCTGTCTTTGCAGCTCGGCCTCTTGCTGTTGGCACACACGGAGAGGAGGGAGTCTCGACTTGGCACTTCCTGGAGGTGCCAGTCATTGGGGGTGAGCTGGTGCTGTTCGTCATGATGCACAGACTACAGTGAGTGTGCGCTTCCTACCCTGGTTCCCACCCACTCAGATGATACCCTGCTTCCTGGTGCAGCCCTGAAGGCCCTGGAGATGCTGCTTCTCACATCTTGCTTTCCTTTCTGCTTCCTTGGCCTGGGTGATGATTCTCTTAGGTTCCACAAAACCAGCTCCTAATACCACCCAGCTATAGAAGAAGCAGAGTCTAAGAGAGGATAGGTTCACAGCAATCAAAGTGTCCACCCAGATAACCAGGGCCCTTGCTGTAAGACCCTGTGATCACACCACATACCTGCTAATCTAATTTATTCAATGCTACAGAAGGTCCTTTTCCTGTGTTCTAGAGCCCAAGGCCACAGAACACAGATATATCTTTCCTGAAAAAAACCATGGGTAAGTGGACCAGCCAGGGCTGTAGGTAGAAGTGCAGAGCTGTGGAATTCTATGGAAGCCCCCAGAGATGAATTTTGTTTCCTGTGTAACATTTTCCCCCCGGCTGACAGCAGGACACATCCCTCTTCTGTTGCCTACACTGCATGATACCTTGAGCTGTGCATGCTGGTACTTCCCGGGACAAAGGTTGGTGGTGGCTTGCAGGGTGAGTCTTTCGCAAGCCATTTCAGGTAGAGAGGGGAAGCCACTTGAGTAATGTGGCCTCTTACATGATGTCCTTGGAATACTAAGGGAGAACAGGTCACAGTTTCCATTTCTCCCAGGCCAGGTGAAGAGGGACAGGTGAGTTGCTTAGGATCACTCTTAGACCAGCTTCTCGGGGCCCATGTCTACACAGCATCCATGAAGAGGATAGCAGAGAAGAGGGGAGCCGAGGAGAACCATCCCTTGACTTGGTTTTGATGAGGAAAAGTAGAAAAGAAAAGATTTGCTCTCATTCTGTACCTATGAAGAAAAGATCCATCATCCCCAGCTAAAGAACTTCACATAAACCGCACAGGACCAGGGAAATGAAGTTCCTGAGCACGAGGGAAACAAGGAGCTCCTCGTGAGTGCCAGGGTCACTCAGCAAGGGACTCTGTAGATGCATGCACCAGCCATGAAGGGAGGAGGCCCACAGCATATGGTCCTAGACTCGTCCAGCCATTTAACAAACATCCTTGAGGTGCTAGTCACGTGACAGACAGGTAACTGAGCTGGGCAACTTGAGGTTGATTTGTAAAACACTCTCATACAAAAACTTAATTAATTCTATTTATTATCTATTTACTCATTCAGTCATTTATTAGTAGTCATGATGCTAAAACTCAGTAAAGGGACCTGTAGTTGAGGCTCTGAAGACACAGCCAACAGAGAAGAAAGGGAATCATCTTCAGCTACCATGTTGCACTCCCAGATTGCTTCTCTTGGATGAGGAGCCTAGGAGAAGATCCAATGTCAGGGCGCTTGTGTGAGGGGAGGGAGAGAGGCGCTCGTGGACAGGGTCCCTTGGTTTAAACCTTGCAGTGAGCTATATGTGACAGATAAAAGCTGAATAACTATCCAGATTTCTTATACCCATATCTTATACACATATCTTATATGTGATATGGGTAGATCTCTACAGAAGCTCATAACATGCATGAGCCCTCCAGGAAGAAACCAAGAGTGGAAGATCACTGTGGGAGGCCCCAAGCGACCTCAGTGACAATTGTGGCTTCAGGGACAAGGGGAAAGATTGTGAGGAAGAATGCTTAGAAAAGGCTCCCTTCTAGCTGAGCTTCCTGCTTCCTCCCTTTCCAGAGCCTAGAGGCTGACCCACCTGGGAACACACAGCCAGGGTATTGTCTGTTATCATGAGTAGGATGGCTATAGGATGTTTGGGATGGGTCCACCTCTGCCAAAATCCTTCTGGGGTCCTCCAGAAAGCCTAGGCAGGCTTCCTTCTGAGCTCACAGGATAATGGATTCAGTCCACTCTAGCTGCTCTAGGTCCCATCCACACAGTCACAGACTTTGTAAATGTGAATAAACTGATTGTTTCCTGCTGAGTCA